>NW_027527957.1:268357-322498 GCF_008692635.1 Crocuta crocuta
GTGATCCAACAGTACAGGACTGACGGGGAGAAAATGGGGAGGTAGAAGTACCTCAGGCTTTGTAGGCTCTGGGGGATGTGCTCCAGGCACAAGATAACAGGGCACTGATGGGCAAACTATGTGAGTCCTGTGGGTGAAAAAGCAATGCTACCAAAAGCAGATCAGTGCCACTCATGAGGAATAATCCTCCGCTGTGAAATAGAACAGATTACAGAACACCGCTACTTGATATTTCACAGAAATATTCATAGTAACAACAAACAAATTTTCCTTTCGTACTTCATCATTTCTCTCCTCTGGGTAGTTAAATTCTTCTTTGAAACAGATATTTGCCTCTAGCCTTTGCCTTTTATTTTCTTGTCTCTTTCTTTTTCTTTCTTTCTTAAGTGTTGCTTGTGGTAAATTTTTAAAAATAGTTTAAATGTATTGTTATGCCGACAAAAAGGAAGGAAGTGTAAGAGGACTAAAATGAGGTAAAAGAGGGAATCTGGAGAGGTAAGCTAGCACTTTAAGATGGTTTCTAACCTGAGGGCATTCACCAGAACTTGGAGCTTTTCAGTCAACTTTCATTATGTTGAGAGGCTAAGAAAACAAAATCACAGATTTCCCAGGATAGGAAAGCTAATAGAAGTACCTACCTAAAGTGGGGAATGCAAAGACTTATGCCCTTAGTATAAAGAAAATCCAAAATAAAACTAAGGACAGGGACACCTGAGTGGCTCAGTTGGAAGAGCATGCAACTCTAGATCTCAGGGTTGTGAGTTCGAGCCCCACACTGGCTGTAGTGTTTACTTAAATAAATAGAAAAAAAAAAACTTTAAAAAAAATGAAACTAAGGACAGAAATATATCCCAAGAAAACATGTCTATCTTGTGAGTAGAAGGAAAAAAAAATCCTCATAATTAAGAACAGTAAATTGGGACTCACCAGGGTTTGTGGCCAGAATTTTCTAGCAAGTCTTCAAAGTCTCAGATTGAAAACATATTTTACTTTATTTTTTAAAGATTTCATTTTATTTTACTTTAATTTATTTTATTATTTTATTTTTGAGACAGAAAGAGTCAGAGCACCAGTGCGGCAGAGCGTGAGAGAAAGAGAATCCCAAGCAGGATCCATGCCCAGTGGAGAGCCTGACTCAGGGTTCAGTCTTAACCCTGAGATCATAACCTGAGCCAAAATCAAGAGTTGGACGCCTAACCCACTGAGCTACCCAGGCAACCAGAAAGCTTGTTTTAAATTGGTCTTGAGCCAAAAGTGTTCTCAAATACCTAGTATAAATACAATCTTCTTAGGAAAAACTCATTTTCAGTCAAACTAGTAATTCCCACAGATGAATTCTCAAAAACACATGGGTTTACAGTAAAATATTACGAAATATCTAATGAAGCAACAGAAACAAAAGGCTGAAGATACAAATTTCAGAAACCCTATATACTGGAATAATCAGATAAGAATATAAAATAATAGTATCTACTATGTTTAAATAAATAAAAAGAAGACACTGAAAATATATACAAGTATAAAACTAGAAACTAGAACAAGAACCCAGAAACTGGAAAAAGCAGTTTTGGAAAAGAACTAATCAGAACTTTTAAAAGTGGGGGCACCTGAGTGGCTCATTTGGTTAACCATCTGACTATGGCTTAGGTCATGATTTTGTGGTCCATGAGTTCAAACCCTGGGTTGGGCTCTGTGCTGACACTTCAGAGTCTAGAGTCTGCTTCGGATTCTGTGTCTCCCTCTGTGTCTGCCCCTTCTCCCCTCACATTCTGTCTCTCTCTCAAAAATAAATAAACATTTAAAAAAAATTTTAAAAGACAACTGAAAGATGTTTAAGATTTATTTAGAAAAAAAAGAACTTTAGAAACAAAAGTATAACTAAAATATTTTAAATTGGCTCTTGTATGAAAAGCAGATTATACTGTTGCAAAAGGAGAATTAGTAAACTCAAAGATAAATCTGAAGAAATTGTTTAGAATGTGACACAGACAAAATGCAGAGTAAAAAGACATGAACGATACAATAAAGAAAATAAAGACAGAAGGGAAACAATAGGAGAAAGGTGATTATGAAGATTAATGACACAGATGTTTCCCAAATTGTGAAGACAACAATGCTCAGATTCAGAAAGCGAGGCACAGTTAAAGCCATACCTACACTCATCATGGCAAACCTCAAAGCACCAAAGACAAGAAAAGGGTCTTAAAAGCAACCAGAGGTAAGGCAAATTACCTACAGAGAAATGATATGTGGAGTAATATTTGTCTCCTCAACAACTATCAAAACCAGATGGCCATGTAATCTTCAAAGGACTGAGAGAAATCAGTTTCCAATCAAGCAGTTAAATTACCTTTAGGTATTAAAACAAAATAATACCACTTCAGAAAAACAGAGACAATTGGACACCAATAGATTCTTACTAAAGGAAACTTTAAGGATGACTCCAGGAAAACAAATGTGATTCCAGGTAAATGACCTGAAGTGCATTAGGGAATGGTAATCAATGGTAACTATGTGGGTAAATGTTAAGTTAAACATATCTCTGTAAAATATAACATTAATGACTAATTTAATGAATTAAAAAACTGAATTAAAGTATGGGTAAGAATAGAATGTAAAATAAAGGGAGTAGTGAGAGTCCAGGAATAGGGTAAAATTGTTAATATTAAACTTTTAAAAATGTACATGTTAATTTTTATAATACAACCCTGAAAGGAATCAAAATAAACTATTAAACTTTCATACTACTAGAAGGATAGAAAGCAATAAAGAGGAAAATAATACAAAAGAAAGCATATTAGGAGAAAATAAAATAAACATAAAAACTAGGACAGATACAAAGCTCAAAAAGTAAAAATGTTAAAAAAAAAATTCAATCATGTCAGTAATCACAATAGTTGTATTTGTATTACTTCTTCTACTGAAAGGTAAAAATTTCAAACTGGAATTTATTTTAATTTGTAATTTTTAAAAATGTTTTATTTATTTTTGAGAGAGAGAGAACACAAGTGGGGGAGTGGCAGACGGACACATAAGTGGAGAGAGGGACACGAACGGTCTGAAGCGAGCTCAGAGTTGACGGCAGCAAAGCCCCACATGGGGCGTGGGCTCAGGAAGGGTGAGATCATGACCTGAGCTGAGGTCAAAGTGGGATGCTCAACAGACTTAGCCACCCAGGTACCCCCCAAACTGGATTTTAAAACCAAAGGAGAAGAAAAAAATCAAAGACAGCTAAAAGGAAAAAAAATATTCTAATGGTAACAACCTAAGGTGATGGACGTGTTAATTAATTTGATTGTGGTGATAACTAGACAATGTATATGTATATTGAATCATCACATTACATATCTTAAATACATATACTTTTATTTTTCAATTATACCTCAATAAAGTTGGTAGAAAACATAGAAAAGACATAAGAATAACACCTAAAGAGTATATATTTCCATATTATATCTATTTTATGTTTCACTTTCAATCATTCTTCAAAACATGGGTAAAGATAGCAAAAGCAAATTCAAAAAAAAAACACTTGAAGCAACTTTAATACAATATTAGATTTTAAGACATAAAGCATTACTAGACACACATACGTGTATGAAAATAATTCAATTTATAAGGAATATTGCTATTCTAAACTTTTATGTGTAACTTTCATAATAATGTAACACCAAATATTTAAAGCAAAAGTTCACAGAAATGAAAGAGAAATTTGATAAAACAACCATCGTTGTGGGATATTTCAAACACTTCTTTCAGTAATTGGTAGACAAAGCAAGAAAAAAAATATTTTGTGAAGATATTTCAGATTTTCATAGTACAATAGTATTGTTTACAATCTACTACTAAAGAGTATAATAAATGAACTTTATCTAAAGATATATGTATACATGGTACTTTACAATTAAATAGAACATATACTTTTCAGCACACAAATAATTAACATGTCCTGGGCCATCAACAAACCTTAACAAATATCAAAGGATTTGTATATTTCATATTACATTATTTGACACAATCCAATTAAAAATCAATTACATGTAAAAATTAGTTGTAACAGAAAGAATAAAAGTTAGCCAATGATCAGATTAAATGGTTAAATTTCCATAATTGTTTAAGATGTCAATCCTCTGAGTTGGGAAAACAATATTTTTAAAAAGAGGGAAAAAATGTCTAATGTTTATTTATTTTTGAGAGAGAAAGAGACAGAGCATGAGTGGATGAGGGGCAGAGAGAGAGGGAGACACAGAATCTGAAGCACAGTCCAGGCTCTGTGCTGACATGTCGTCGCTGGGCTCGAACTCACTAACGCGACATGAAGACCTGAGCTGAAGTCTGACGCTCAACCAACTAAGCCACCCAGGTGCCCCCAAAATTCTTAACACCCGTAGATAAAGAAGAAATGATGAAAAAGATAATATGCATAGAATACATTAAAAATGAACAAAAAAATACCAAATATTGAGAAAGAATTACTAATGTAATTGTTGGAGGGACATTTGTAGCTTCAAACATTTCCATTAGAGAAGAAGAAAAGTTGAAAACTATTAAACTAATTACATAATGGATGAGAAAAAAGATAGTAGAATAAGCCCCAAAATATAAACATCAGGAAATAATAAAGACAGTAATACAGACCAGTAATATATAATAAAGAGAATTAAGTAAGCCCAGAATGATCTTTGTGAGAAACCTCTAGCAAGACTGATGAAGAAAAGGAAAACAAAAAACAAAAGAAGCATCAACAGAAATAAAAAAGGTATCTAACTATAGATGCTAAGAGATTAAAAAGTAACAAAAGTTTTAATATGAAGACTTTTATACCAATAAATTTAAAATGTAAACAAAATGGGAAAAATTCTAAAAATTGTAAAATTCTAAGAATTTTTGATTAACAGAAAGAGTAGAAAACCCCAATAAAAAAACCTGTAATGACTACAGTAATTCCACACACAAAAAACATAGATCCAAGTGGTTTTCTAGGTATAAACTACCATAATTATCTGAAAAATTACAGAAAATATTAAAAAAAATAGAAAAAGTGGCAACTATTTCCAAATCCATGTTTTTAAAAGTCTGGCCCTAGTTTGATATAAAAACAAAAAAGTGCTTTACGAGTAAAAAGTTCTCACTCATAAGACATAGATGAAAAACCTAAACAAAATATTAGCAAAACAAAATTAGGTAATAAAGTTGGAATGAAGGTTGTTTTAATATAGAAAATTGATCAATGATAACTGGTAAATTACCGACATTAACATATTAGAAGAATATGACAATATAATCATTTCAACAGTTCGGGGCACCTAAGTGGCTCAGTCAGTTCAGTTTCCAACTTCGTCTCAGGTCATGATCTCATGGTTCATGAGTTGGAGCCCTGAGTGAGGCTCTGTGCTGACAGCTCAGAGCCTGGAGCCTGCTTCTGATTCTTTCGCTCTCTCTTTCTGCTCCTCCCCTGCTCATGCTCTGTCTCTCTCTCTCAAAAATAAATATTTTTTAAAAAAATTGTTTAAATCACTTCAACAGTTCAGAAACCATGTTCGTTATTCGTTAAATTCAAAACCCCATGCATGCTTAGAGAACTCCTAACAGAAGGCAACTTTCTAAGTCTTAGCAAGTATATCAGTGAGAAATCTATAGCAAGCATCGTACTTAATGCAAATCATTAAAATAATTCCCTTGAAGGTCGGAAATAAGATAATATCTACCATCACTACTTTAGCCAAATAAAAAATCATCAAGAAAAGAAAAAGAAACAAAGATTTTAAAAAATAGAAAAGGAAAAAACAAAATTATTATTTGTAAATGATGATTGTTTACAAAGAACATCAAAGAAATACACAGAAAAATAATTAGAATTATTAACAAAGTTTGGCGAATTTGGATGGGACAAATTTAATATGATAAATCAATTGTATTTCAATTAAGCAGCAAACATTCAAAAAATCCAAATTACCAAAATATACAAAAATCTACCTTAAAATATACAATGCCAAAGACTAACCTTAATAAAAGATATGCAAATAATTGTAAAACTTCTTGAAAACCTTTAACAGACCTAAGTAAGTGGAAATATTTACTATGAATATGAACATTATTCATTTGTTATTGAGGAATATTAGATTTTGCAAATTTCTCAATCCTCTTCAAATTGATCTGTAGATTCAATGTAATTATAATTAGAGTTCTAAAAAATTATTTCTGAACATTGATCTTAAAAGTTTATGGAAGAATAAAAACTCAGTAATCAAGAAACTCCTAAATATGAAGAACGAGCTGTGGAGTTTCAACCCACCAGATGTCAAAACATAATATGCATATAATACCACTTATTAGACTAAGTTAATTAATATTTTGTGGTAACAAAACAGGTTAACTCATATAAATTTAGTATTAGAAAAACTCATACAGATCACTGGGGAAAGAAATATTTTTTTAATAATTGGTCAGAACAATTGTTTATACTAATGGGAAAAAATGGATCACTGCTTTTCAGCATACACAAAAATCAATCTCAAGTGAATTTAAGACCTAAATTAAAAAGATAAATCTATGAAATTTTTCAAAGTGATACAGGAAAATATTATAACATTGGAATAACAAAGGATATTTTAAGCACAAAAAACACAGAACTATTCATAAAAAATAAACCAAAATTAAAGAAAAGGCAGCCCATATATCAGGAGAATATGATAGTTTTAACACTTGACTGGAAGTGCATTGATAAGTAGATTAGAAAATAAACTACAAATTATTTTTTAAAGATAATATTGTAAAAAAATTGATGAAGACCACATGAGGGTAATAAGAAAGCAGAGCATCTAATCAACATGAAAACAAAACAGCCCACAATATTCTAAGTACATGCTCTTAAGGTAAGAGGGTCACACACCTCATAAACATTATCCATTGGTAGCCAATACCAATGTCCTTTGTGTACGTTTGCTGCTCGAAAAACTCTAAAAGATATACAGGAAAACTGTAAATGGCTCCTGGAATAATCAAAGTGATCAAAATGATATAAAGGAGAGCTTATGAAAAATTTAATTATTTTTTTTTAATTTTAGAGAGAGCCAGAGAGAGAGGTGGAGATCAGGGACGGGGGCAGGGGAGAGTGAGGCAGAGAGAGAGAGAGAGAGAGAGAGGAGACTGGGACCCCCTGAAGAAACACTTTTAAAGACCAAAATATTTTAACTTAAAAAATAAGGCAGGTCAGAGTCACTGTGAATGGCAGGGCTGAAATAGAATCCAGCCTACCTGACTCCCTCTGTGTTCCTGACCTTTACTTTGGGAGTCTGGTGTTGCTAAGTCCTCTATTCTCCTTCCCTTGTTCAGGCCCATGGGAAAACTAGGGTTTATCATGTGTTAGAAATACTTCCCCATCTCTAGACTTGAAGCATAAAAACCAAAGAGGTTGGGAGTGTCTTGTTCTCCTGCCTTGCCCGGGCACTTTCTAGTTAAAGGAAAATGAAAAAAAATTAAGGTGTAAAGAAACAAAATAATAAGAATTGTGTGCTTAAACTCTTCAAAAAAAAAAGTGGAAACTATATTTTTGTATTACCAACTCAAGTCCTAGAGGAGATAACTCCAGTAAGGAAAACTGCTGGGTTTCATGACTTTGCAGTGTTGTCTGTGGAGTGGGACTATTTAAAATGTTTGCTAACGGGGCGCCTGGGTGGCTTAGTCGGTTAAGCGTCTGACCTTTGCTTAGGTCATGATCTCGCGGTTCGTGGGTTCCGGTCCCGCGTCGGGCTCTGTGCTGACTGCCAGCTCAGAGCCTGGAGCCTGTTTCAGTCTGTGACTCCCTCTCTCTCTGACCCTCCCCTGCTCACACTCTCTCTCTCTCTCTCTCTCCTAGAAATAAATAAAACATTAAAAAAAATAAAATGTTTGCTAAATATCTAATGGAGAAACAAAATAAGAGATGGCTTTTGAACCACACCATAATTTCAGCAGTTTTCATTTTATTACTATTTTCTGTTGCCCTAACAAGATTTATTGAAGATGATAAAAGTTAAGATTCTGTGCTCCTTGAGAATGGCGCAGTTTTGGTGACTCTTTCTGATTCAGTGATTAGTAACCCTGAAATCCAAGTTGCTCTAGCCAGTGTTCTGGACAAGGTTGGATAGTGGATTATTTTACTGTTTGGAAATAAGAATTGGGCATTTATCATTTTGTCTCATATTATTCTGAAAATATATCTGGTGGCTTCTAAATTTACTACTTAAAGTCTATATCTTTAATATCAGCTTAGTAGAGACCTGAAGGAAGGGCAATTAAAGATAAGGTTTCAGGATGATTTAGGTTGGAATCTTAGCTCTGGTTTCTTACTGGCTATGCAGCCTTGGGCATGTTACTAACCCAAGGCCACCATGACTCAGCTTTTCAGGGTGAGGTGAGGACATAATGAAATGATATATATGAAATACTCAGCACATAGAAATATTCTATAATTAAACGATGACAAGAAATATTCTATAATTAAACAATGACATTCGGCAACAGCCAGGTTCTAGGTCCTAGGAAGAGCTGAGAGGAACAGAGAACTTAACTTCTCTGTTAAAGGCATGGACTTCATTTTCTTAAGTTAATTTCTTTATTATTGTCAACTTCTATTCTCTTAAGATATTAATAATAAATAAAAACACTGATCATTTATGGGTTGAAAGACCTTAACAAGGATCAGCAAATGACAGTCAGTGAAATAGTCATCTGTTTTTGTAAATAAAGTTTTATTGGAACACACGTACAACCATTTATTTATGTATTGTTTTGGGTACTTTTGAGCTACACAACACAGTTGAGTAGTTGTGGCAGAAGCAGTAAATCCTATAAGCCTAAAATATTTATTATTTTCCATTTAAGATGTCTGGCAGCCTATCTCTTCCCAACTCCCAGGACAGCATTTGCCTCCTCCTTTGCCTCTGAGATCCAATGCAAGCTTCCAGATCAAGTTCAAGCTTCTTCTTAGGAAGCTTTCCAGAACTAAAATCTTATTTCTTCTTAACATTCACACACTCCTGGAAAGGATGAGGTCTTCTAGTCTTTTGGGTAAATCAGATATCACTTCCTTCCCTAATATTCTCTCCACCAAAAAGACTAGATAAAGGAAGAGGATTTTAATGGAATCCATAACAGAAGGAATGAGTTTAGAGGCTATAACAGGCCTGCAATGATGAACAATTGTGGAGGCCACTGTGATGACACATGGGTGTATATGTAGAGCAAGCAGAGAAAAGGGAAAATGGAAGTCTGCATTTGAGAAGTCTTCACCACATGTTTAACTCATGATAAGTCATTTTAATTATTTTGTATTCTCCATGTTGTTTGTTTGTTTGTGTAAGAACTGTATACAAAGATTAGAAGCATCTTTAAAAAAGCATCTATTGTAATTCGTGTGTATCTCTCATAAGGTCAATGACACTGAAGTAGATGTACTCTAAGGAATCCAAGTGACATAGAATGCAATGTGAACGCCCCTGGAATTACGCAACAAGGCACTCTAAGCATTGGGCACATGGAAGGGAACACTAAATACTTGAATTAAATAGAGCACATAAAGCTGTAGAGTGGTAAATGCTTTCTAGACCCAATTCTTGACTGAGTCAGTCCTATTAAATTTGAACATATTCCCAAGTGGTTAAACCATGGTACCTTCCAGTGCTGAATTGTCTGCCTTTGTAGTAAGTCTTTTCGGGGCATGGACTTTAGTGTCAAACAGATCCACACTGGAATCATAGTTACTTTGCATAATGTCTTTCATGACCATGGGCAAACACTTCATTCTCTCTGAACTTCAGTGCCCTCACTTACCAAATGTTAGCTATTGAACCTTTTCCCACTCCTTCACCACTGTACAAAGTTGATTTAAGACCATAAAGAATCAGTCTTACTTTTTACTACCATTATAATTGTAAAGCATATTATTTAAGACTGACAATGTATAATAGGATAAAATTTTCCATATAGATTCTATATAGGATATATTTTCAAATGATTGTAACTTTTAGAAACACCCATCTAAAATAATATGAAGTATTTGCCCAATCTACACAGAGGTAATTCTGGTTTTAGAATGTGAAAAAGTCCAAGCATCTTTGAATTACAAAAAATGTTTTCGATAAGAATGCTACATTATTTGCTTCAAATAATAGTTTATCTGTGAAATGTCAAGTCGAACATTTCAGTTGTGTGGGATGGTAAGACTTTGCCAAATCAGAAAAGAAAAGGCCTGTGATGTAAATAAGCTAAAAATAAAGTTGCCTTTCAGACAGTGTTCTGCAATCAACAGTGAGCAAATAATGGTGACAATGATACACACATATACATCTATTTTAAATCCAGACTATTAAGCGATATGATTGAATACCACAGTGCCAGACTTCATTGCACATTTATTGTTTGGCTTATACTCTCACAAGTCTATACTATGATAATGCATACACTTTTCATCACTATAGTAGGATCACCCATTGTTTACATATTGACCAGCTTTTAGATGCAGAAAATTACTGCAGGGAAAAATTAATGTAAAAGTGTTCATATTACTTGTTTTATTTTATAGCAGCCCACAAACTACTGTCTAAACCCAATATTTTCCTAAAGAGTACTATTGCCCTAAGAAATAGGCTGCTGGGTGCCTCTGTCATTTAAGTGGCCGACTTCAGCTCAGGTCATGATCTCACAGTTCATGGGTTCGAGCCTCGCGTTGCGCTCTGTGCTGACAGCTCAGAGCCTGGAGCCTGCTTCTGATTCTGTGTCTCCCTCCCTCTCTCTCTGCCTCTCCCCTGCTCACACTCAGTCTCTCTCTTTCTCAAAAATAAAGAAAGCATTTTAAGAAAGAGATATTTTATAAATGCTCTATCAAATACTTAATTACAAAGAAGAGAGTACAAAATAAAGAAAATGTACTGTGCAATAGAATTAAGTTATCTTAGATTAGAATTAACTTAGAATTAAGTTATAATCTATACTCCCTGTTTTGCATTTATTTGTATTATCAAATTAAAAGAAGATAATCAAATCGTGATTTGTGAAAAATAAAAAAACACAGAGTTCAACAAAATAAGAATTGAAATTTTTATAACTAAGTGTATTAAATACATAGTATCCTTCAATGCTGTTGTGTCCATAACCATAACATGTCATCTTTTTCCTTACATCTATTAAACTTCAAACAATTCTACTCATTGCTTGTACATCAAAGGACTTCCAGTAAATTTGTAAATTTTTGAAAAAACTACCATCAGTACTCAATATTTTAGTTGGAATCCTTCTAAATTCTAAATATTTGGAGATCTTTCTGAAGTGAGAGAAGAGTAATCTGAGGTTAAAGAAGCCTTTCTGCTCCTGAAATGGAGATTAAATAAGAAATAAGTTGTCCAAATAAATAAACACAAGTATGAGAAAAAGAACCAGGTTTTGAATTGATTCTTTTATAGTAAACTCTAAATAAGATTCGTGAGAGAACAAATTTTCTTTGGGTTTATTATTTTTCTCATCAACAATTGGATTTCATATATCATATTGTTAGCATAGCGTATGTGAATGTGTGTGTGTGCGTGTATGTAAAACAAAACAAATAAAAATCAAACATAGAAGTCAAAAGTCAAAAGCGATACCTACTGAACCATCTTATTGCACCAAATTCTTATTTTTATGTTGTTCAATTTGTAAAATAAGAATGACCAAATTTGACACTCTTTGCCTTCCTTGGATAGGACCAAAAATTAAATGGTTCATATAGCACCTTAAAATACAAAGTAAATTACCCCTTTCCTTATAAGTCAAAAGCAGAAAGAAATTCTGGGTAAATTCTTTATTTTATAAATCTTCTGCTGATTTAATTTTAACTTTCTATTAACTTAAATCTTGTTTTAACTTTAATTTTTTATTCTTTTTTTTTTTAAGTTTGTTTATTTGGAGAGAGAGGGAGAGAGAGAGTGGGGGGGGGGGGGGGAGAGAATCCCAAGCAGTCATCTCACTATCACTGTAGAGTCTGATGCAGGGCTCAGACTCACAGAACCATGAGATCATGATCTGGGTCAAAACCAGGAGTCAGATGTTTAACTGCCGCTAAAACCTTCTCTTAATTTAAAGCAATAGTTGGAACTAAAGGACTTATTCCCCAAGATTGCTCCGGACCCTTCAAATGCCCTAAAGGACAGTACTTCTAAGTAACAAATGCAAAAAGCCATCTCTGCCAGTGATTTTCCAAAGGATATATCTTCTCAGTAGGATATGATAAATATCCAACTCCTATATCAAGCAAAAATTATACATTATGGAAAATAAATAAATTATTGTGTATTTGAGTTCAGAAAGTTGAGTTATTAATAATGACCAAGAAAACCAAACCGTCTGATGCCATTCAGAGAAATTGAGGAGACCCAAACAAGATTAAACACAGGTATGGGACCACTTTGCTATTTTAAGAGACAAAAATTAGAAAGTATGACAAAAAAGTGTGTGTGGATGTATGACTTTCTGGCCTCCCTATATACTAAGACCTCAGTGTATCAAAGCATTTTAATGAAACCTCAAATATGCTAAAACTTAGTGAGACATTTGTTAGATCACCCAGCCCATATTTCACCTAATTGTCCTGCGAAGCACTCACAATCCTGGCAGTAACACAACGCTTTCCCTTCAGAGCTCAGACAGCAAATGTTTGGGAAAAATGTTCACTGGAGGGGCGCCTGGGTGGCTTAGTCGGTTAAGCGTCCGACTTTCGCTCAGGTCATGATCTCGCAGTTCGTGGGTTTGAGCCCCGCGTCGGGCTCTGTGCTGACAGCCAGCTCAGAGCCTGGAGCCTATTTCGGAGTCTGTATCTCCCTCTCTCTNGGGACATCTGAATGGCACAGTTGGTTGGGTGTCTGACTTTCTGATCTCAGCTCAGGTCATGATCTCATGGTTCAAGAGTCTGAGCTCCACATCGGGCTCTGTGCTGATGGTGTGGAGCCTGCTTATTGTCTCTCTTTCTTTATGCCCCTCCCCTGCTTGCTCTCTCTCTCTCTCTCTCAAGATAAATAAATAAACTTTTTAAAATAAAAATAAATAAATAAGTAGAACATACATTTATTCTGTTGAAGTGATCATCAGATGGTTTGTAGCCTAAACTTTATACTTTTTTGGAGACTATATTGTTATAATACAAATAATAACTAATAAGAAATAACCAATTTTTACTAAATATTATATTTTCATATACAGCAACCTTGTTAGCATCACTCAAACCCTTTCATTTAGATGTTCTTTCAGTTGTATTTAGTTCATTTCCATTATAATCATTATCATGGTTGTAATTTTTGTTGTTGCTGTTATTATTATTATTATTATTATTATTATTGCTGGCNAGAAAATATTACAAATATATGTAGCTTGGAAAAGCTGCTGTTTTTTATGCTGCTAAAAATTTCTTCTGTTGCTGAATTTGTTAAGTGGAGATTAACATTGTGGAAGACAGAAAACAGCCATTAGGGGCATGAGAGATTGTTTCTTCTTAGGGTGAAAGACAGACTTGGTGTTTGGGGCATTCTCTCCCCTCGTTCTAAGAGAGATTAGACATGAAGATATTAGGTTGGCTCCTTCTGATCATCTCAATAATAAATCTAAATGTAGAGGATTCTGACTGAAACATTAAGCAACCTGTTCTTTAGAGACACAAGTAGATCTTTGTAGAGATTATTATGAAAGCAGTATTTTCTTATAGGAAATGGGAAACTAGAAGAGTTTCTGCAACATTGCAGCAGGACACAGCTGAGAACATAAACAGCCAATGGTAAATGGCCCTCTTTGGAGCATTGTTCTTAGTGGATTCTATGCACAGTGATAAAGAATCTTTAGCATTAACACTTGTAGCCTTTTATGGGGGGCCTGGGTGGCTCAGTCAGTTAAGCATCTGACTCTTTTTTTACATTTCTTTTAATGTTTTTTTTTTAAATTTATTTATTTCTGAGAGAGAGAGAGAGAGAGAGACAGCATGAGCAGGGGAGGGTCAGAGAGAGAGGGAGTCACAGAATCTGAAACAGGCTCCAGGCTCTGAGCTAGGTGTCAGCACAGAGCCCGACGCGGGGTGTCAACCCACGAACCATGAGATCATGACCTGAGCTGAAGTCGGATGCTTAACCAAATGAGCCACCCAGACGCCCCAGCATCTGACTCATGATAGTGGCTCAGGTCATGATTTCATGGTTCATGAGAAGGGAGCCCCACATTAGGCTCCACACTGAGTGAAGAGACTTCTTGGGATTCTCTCTCTCCCATTCTCTCTGCCCTTCCACAACTAGCACATGCATGTATGAGTGCTCTCTGTCTCTCTCTCTCTCTCTCAAAAAAAAAAAAAAAAATTAAAAGAGAAAAAATAAAAAGACTTCTAGCCTTTTCTTTTCATTTTAATTCCCCCTTTGTTTTCACCCAAGCTTCCAACAACATTTTGTCAAACTCTGCCTGTTGTTAGGTGGGTTTTAGAAAAATTAAGGAAAGAGTACTTGTGCATACTTGAAATGAAGTCAATCAAGGAGACAGACTCAAAAATGTAAAAATCAACAAACAAAAAGGCCCAAGACAGCAGCCAGGAGGCACAGATAATAAGAAATAACCCTAGTAAATCTGTTGAACATGTAGGCAAGAAAAAGTACTGTCCATTCTGTTTTATAACCAATTTTTTTACTTAATTTGTTTTGTAAAGAGTTTACATGTCATTAAATATTTCCTGTTGCTTGAAAAAAGTTGTCTTAGCCAAGTTGACCCATAATTCAAAATAGTTTATTGAGGACAAAAGTTATAGAAATTTATGTTAAAGAATAATTTTTATTTTTATTTATTTCTCTAATTTTTTTTGAGAGAGAGACAGAGCATGAGTGGGGGAGGAGCAGAGAGAGAGGGAGACACAGAATCTGAAGCAGGCTCCAGGCTCTGAGCTATCTGCACAGAGCCTGATGCGGGGCTCAAACTTGTATACCGTGAGATCATGACCTGAGCTGAAGTCAGATGCTTAACTGACTGAGCCACCCAGGTGCTTCAAGAATAATTTTTAACTTTTTAAAATGTTTTATTTATTTCTGAGAGAGAGAGAGACAGCGTGAGCAGGGGAGGGTCAGAGAGAGAGGGAGGTACAGAATCTGAAACAGCCTCCAGGCTCTGAGCTAGCTGTCAGCACAGAGCCCCAACGCGGAGCTCGAACCCATGAACCGTGAGATCACGACCTGAGCCACAGTCTGCCGCTCAATCGACTGAGCCAAGAATAATTTTTAAGTAAGGGTGAAATTATAACTCTTATATATGTGAAATGAAAATGTAGATGATTTTATTTTACTGAAAAAGTAATGATGGAGGCAGTAAGTGACCTACAGGCATATCTTGTAGATATTGTAGATTTGGTCCCAGACCACTAGAATAAAGCGAAGAGTGCAATAAAGTGGGACAAATGAAGTTTTTGGTTTCCCAGTGCTATAAAAGTTATGTTTACACTGTAGTCCATTAAGTGTATAATAGTAGAATGTCTAAAAAAAACAATAAACTTATCTTAATTTAAAAGTATTTTGTTGCTAAAAAACAGTAACCATCTGTACTTGCAGATAATATTTTTGTTGGTGGAAGGTCTTGCACTATGTTGATGGCTGCTGACTGACCAGGGTGGTGGCTGCTGAAGGCCTGGGTGACAGTGAAGTTTGCCTCATTGATTGACTCTTCCTTTCATGAATGACGTCTCTGTAGTAGTAGAACTTGTTTCCAGATTGGAGTCAACCTTCTCAAAGCCCACCACTGCTTAATCAACTAAGTTTGTGTAATATTCATAACCCTTTGTTGTCATTTCAACAATCTTCACCACAACCTTATCCACAGTAGATTCCATCTCAAGAAACCAACTTTCTTAGCTCAGCCAGAAGAGCCATCTCCTCGTTTGTTCAGGTTTGATCATGGGATTCCAGCAATTCAATCCCATCTTCAGGCTATACTTCTAATTCCAGCTCTCTGGACTTTTCTACCACATCTTCAGTTACTTCCCACAGAGTTCCTTAATCCCTCAAAGCCATCTCTGAGAGCTGGAATCAACTTCTTCCATATTCCTGTGAATGTTCATATTCTGACCTCTTTCCATGAATCACAAATGTTCTATATGGCATCTAGAATGGTGAATCTTTCCAGAAGGTTTTCCATGGACTTTGCCAAGGTCCATCAGAGGAATCACTATAGGATTGTAGCATTACATGCCTTACCCTGAGATCAAGAGCTTTGTGCTCTCTTGATTGAGTCAGCAAGTAGACCTTTATAGTTTTTATAATTTGAGTCATAGTTGGAAAGTTTGCCCCACTCTGTAATTATAGACAAATATAAAAATGCCTTCTAGAACTTAAATGTTTTTATTTTCAAATTTGTGTTTATGATCCACTTGGTGTTTATCCTGATGTGTGCTTTAGGAATTTTGCCATTTTCTACATGGCTGCCCATTTCATTTAACACTCACATATCATATTTCATAGATCATCTTATGTTTGCTGCCTTTAAGTTAACAGAGTTTCCTGAAATAGCAATTCTTTTCTTTACTGCCTATCTTGTATATTTTAATTTGCTTTTACCTTCTATTCTTCTTATGACTGTTTGTCATCTGTTTTCATTTCCTATTCATCCTATTATCTTTCCTATTTTTTTAACTCAGCCTTTCTCATTTTTCAACCTACTCCCATTTCGTGACACTGTATTTATTTTCAGAGAAGGCCCAATGGTTGACTAAAAATTTTTCTTGATATGTAAAAATCACATTCAGCGATATGTTCTTACTTTGAGCCTTATAATATAGTCCCTTTCCCTTTATTTTTCTATTTCTCAGACTCTTTATAGGTTCTAAGGTGGTCTATTTTTTCCTGTGCTTATCAAGGTTAAATTTATCCAGTCTAATTGCTCATCAGCTGGTAGAGACTGTGAATTATGATTAGATTGCATGATAGTTGAGTCTTCCCAAATGTTTCATGGGAGAAATGATCAATATGCATAGTTCTCAATATAAACATTCATTATTTGATAGTGTGCTATATTTTGCTGTTGCTTCTTATCCTACAATATGCTCCCCTGACAGTTCAAAGTTGTATGTAAAGTACTGGAAATCCCAGCTCATGCTTCCAGGTTCTTCCTGTCTCCTGTGCTACCAAAAATATGCCCCTCTTGACATTAGCCGTTCCAGGATGCAAAGTGACCTGGATGGATTCCTCTGTCCATTCCCTTCATTTCGTGTTCAGATGCCTTATTGGAGTTGCTAACGCTGTAGAGACGTGGGAAGTTACTCGCAGTGGTACAGGGTGGGACTAGAGTGGGTGGAGCTTTGGTATACTTGTTTTCAGCAGCCTCAAAATTTAGCCCTTTTTAAGTAGTGAAATGCATAATAGCTAAAATGCATCTATTTTGTTCATTATGTTATCATGAGAGATGTATGATATTTTGACACATTGTTAAGGCAGCCTCTGTTTCATGACTTAAAATCTGGGTATGCTGTGATGTAAAATCTTGTAAATATTCTGTTAATTTGGCTCCATTTATTGTATTAGATAATCAATCTAGTTTTTAATGTTGTCTTACATGCTTAATTCACTTTTTTTCTGCTTTCCTTAACACTTAGGGTCTGATATTTCCAGTTTTATACAATTTAAAATCAAAATCTCCTTTTTGTGGAAATATTGTATATAACGGTGTTTACTTTTTCCACTTAAAATGATCAAGACTATAGCTAAGGCATGACTATTTTACCCAAAAATAGGTGTGGTATTCAGGTGAAATGAGAGGTTTTGTAATATTCTATTACAAACTGTTGACTTCAGTCAACAGATAAAAAAAAAAAAAATCCTACTTGGCACCAGTGGTAATACATTTGTGTCAATTTGTACCACAAGAATATTGGTAACTATTCAGAGGTGGAATAGACTGTGTCTGTGTTAAGTCTTTACACAAGCTCATTTAAACAGTCATGACTGAAATCTAGGTGTAATGTTGGAGAGAAGGATCCATAGACTTATTTCAACTCCCTCCTTATATGTATCTTTCAATGCACATTTGATGAAACAGGAAAGGAAGTTCTATTCCCTGCTATTTCTCATGCTGAAATAGCATGAGAGGAAAAGAATGTAGGGGGAGATTATCTAGCCTAGTATGAATCACAGCTATGAAACTGATTCAGAAAGCAGCATCTCAGCTCTGTGAGATCACCAGACATATGGCGCCCAATGTGGCAGCTGACAGATGATTGCCTGAGTCATTTCAAGGTAACAAAGCTATAAGACATCTGATATGATTTGGGTGTTCCCAAATATTTTTCTTTTGCTTGTCATGTAACCATAGAGAGTACCGTTCTTAAGCTGTACCTGATTATATCCCATATATCCCATAGCATTTCTTCAGCTCCTCTACTGCAAACTTTGCTCATGAACCAAGCATCGGAGTGATTTGTCTAGACTACTGAATACAAGCTATCTATTACTTTCTTTTAAAGTATTTGGATCACGTCAGCCATTTGTATGGTACAGAGTCCAGTAAGCTAAGACACACAGCAAAGTATTTGAACTTTGAGTTCTAACATTGACAGATATTTACTGGACCTTAAGTTCTTTTGCCATTTAAGATTGCAATAGTAAAATTAACAATGTATGAAGTGCCTATAAAGTATCTAAGTTTAATGTAGTTGTGTTGGAAAAATTTTGCTCTACTCTTCAAAGTTTTTCTGACTATTCTGAGGATTAAACTAAAACATGAGACAGATTAACAGGAGAAAATCAAGCTTAATTATATACCTATGGGAAATCCACATAAACCTGAGACATTCCAAAGAGAGGCAGGCAAAACAAGGTATAGATGTTATTCTAGACTAAGGAGAATGGGTAAGGGGTCTGGGACTTCATTGGGAAGGAAAGCAATTTATAGAAAGAATGGAAAGAATAAATGTTTGGTATACGCAAATGTTTGCTGGGCCATCCAGAAACAGTGGGACATGGACGAGGATTTAAACAGACTTTGTTAAGTTCTTCCCTATCTACTACCCCTAGTTCATATTATACTGTAGTGATCTGTGGTGATAGCTCCTTTCTGGAGCAGATCCTCTATCTAAATTTTAGGCACTCGATTGGGGGGTTGGTCAAGTGTTCTTTCTGGTCCTTCTGTTCTTAAAAATAATCAACCTAAAATAATCCATATCCCAAAGAGACACATTTTGGGGGTAGAAAATTTACTCCCCTACATAGCCAGTTAATTGGAAGATCAAAGACATCAAAAACACAAGTTTAAGAAGATCAAGAACATGATCATGGAATCTGAAGACCAGACTGTTTATTACCTCAATGCATTTACATTCATTTCTGAGATAGAAGATATTCAATACATGAGAGAATGAAATTAAAGTGGCAAAACATCAAATTAGTGCTATATTAATTAAAAATATCAATTTTTTACTATAGCCATCAACTCGATGGTGAAATGTAAATATCCATAAAACTCAGAACAACATAATTTTAGAAAGTATTTAAAGCATGATGCCCCAAATATGTCACCCTTCATTTTAATAGAATAACGTTTCAAGGTCAAATAAAATTCAGAAAACACTGAGTCAAACAATGTTACATGGTTTCTGACTGCTGGAATTCTCAAAGTTTTTCAAATGCAAATTTCTTCACGTATTCCTAAATTTGTTCAAGGAGAGAATATGGTATCTGAATTTCTTGAACTTATTTGATCAGGACTTTGCTGGGGACTATGAGGAGCTAGGCTCCAAGCAGTCTTTTCGAGAAATGCCAATATAAATTGACTTCTTATCCTATGTGATAGAATTAAAAGACAGAGGAGTTAAGGGACTGAATAATGGCAAAGACATGACTGGAAATTGTAGATCTTGTTTTTGCCCAGGACTTTTTTTACCTCTCCTTCTTTTCTGACTAATATTGTATATAATATAATAGCTAACAGATTTTCTTATGAGACAGCTTTGTCACCACATTTTCCTGCCTCGCAAATGATTGTAGATGGTAAAGGTGGAAGCTCAGTGAGACTTTTATGTTATTTAGGGTAAAATCCACTGCCCTCCACCACATACACACAAAACACAAAATATTACTTAATGACTGATTTCACTTACCTAACTTTTGTTAGCCCTTGAAGCAGGAAAAAAAAAGAGTTTGTCTGCCTAATGTAAACACTTAGAACACAGTCCATTGCATCATATTCTATTTTAAAATACTTTTGAAGTTGCTTCTGAAAAGTCCAAAATGCCCACTGACATGGAAATGGATTGCACACGGCGGTGCACATCACCATCTGTGCAGGCTCACTTGTCCTTTCTATGGAGTTGAGTGGGAAGGTCAGTTTCCGCTTAGCTGTGTGTGTGTGTGCTTGGGCAGCTCCTCACTGTCCAAAAACCGAAAGAGCGTGATGAAATGTTTATTTTAAAAAGAAAAGTTTCATGATTAGTGTGTGTGGTCAACGTGTGCTAGATTAGTTTCCTATATGGATGAGTTCTTCACAAGGATAGGTTCAAGGTGGCTGGGAGAATGGCAGGTCTCCCCCTTCAGGCTATGGAGGGACCTGTAACCAGACAGAGTTCATTGCTTCTATTCTAGCAAAGGTAGACAAAGGAATTGCTGGCAGTTTGCAGTATAAGCCCAAGAGACATTACACCTGTTAAGGAAGTTCGTCTAAACTGGAATGCAAGTGAAGTAACCAAGAATAGCCAGTCTATTCATCTTGAGCATATAGTCTGGAGTAACTTAACAGGATCTCAGTCTTAAAAAGAGATGTCAGATGGAACAGCACTATGTATTACGCTTTGTATACAGAAAGCCAATCTGTATGCTGTCAGCATCAGAAATCGATCATGTCTTCAAACAGTTTATTTTCTGACAGCAAATCCACAGCCCATGCTTCACATGTGTACATAAAATTCGTATGGCATGTGCAAGCCTGCCAGTAAAATATCACTTCAAACCAGAACTTAAGTTCTAGCAGTTCTCAGAAAGACATGAGGATTTCACAGTCTGGCGATAGATATAGAACATGGGATTTCGGCATCTGTTCACTTAACGGAATTCACTCTTTATTTGTTTATCTTTTAGTTTAAGAAAAAGCATACAATGCTTATGTCTCTGGGCACATTTTCAACCAAAATTAATGTGTGGTAATGAATTGAGAAAAAAATCTGAGCTTTTGATGAACGGAAGTGAGAGCTTGATTGAGACAAATTGGGTCTTTCAATGCAGCCTAAGTGCATAACTCAGAGTAGAAGGAAAACGAGGAAAATTTTTCCAAGAATATCTAACCTCCATGTCCTCCAATTTATAAAACAGGTCAGGTAGCACAAGCTTCTGCAAAATATTCACTCCTCTGGGAGTTCATTGACAATCAGTAAGACAGCCTTGAGTACAAAGATATAAAGAATACCAAAAATTGCTTATTTCCTGTAACTGGACAAAGACAAAGCAAAATTAGATGCACATGTCCTGGAATTTATTTATGTATAACCTTACAGGGTTTTAAAAAAATTGTATTATTGATTTTAAGTGTAAAATAAATAATAAGTGTAAATAATATAATAAGTGTAAAGTAATTAAGGATAGATATAAACCTATGACAGTAGATGACAACAGTTATACAACAATAACTTATTGTGAATTTAAAAAGACTAAAGAGAGTTATGTATGAATGGGTGAGGAAGATCTGAGATAGCTCAGTGGTAGGGAAAATACCCTACACTGGTGGTTTCAAGAATTTGGCCTTGCGAGATTTCAAGAGACTTATATGACCCCCACTATCCTATCCCTTGTTGTGGAGTAAATCTTGTTAATATATAAATCTGCTGGAGAATCTAGAACACGTCTAGAGAATATGTATTTTTGAATACAGCCAAAACAAGCAAGAAAATCAGTACAGTGGTAATATCTCATCTTGGAAGTCTTTTCAAAAAAAAACTTCAGATTTTCCAGATATATTTTGATTATTTATATACACAAGATGGCCCTTCCTTCTGTATTTTTCTCTAGAAAACCAGGTTAATATATCATGGTATCACTATGATAATCAAAAGAAAAATGTAAGACTATATATATATATACACAAAAATATATATACATATGTATGTATATATACATGCGTACACATATATGTGCATACAAAATATGTGCAATACGTATATTAACTATACCCATGCTATACTATATAAACAAAATGTACACATATACATATGGTATATAAAATACACATATTAGAATTACATATACTATATACTATTATATAGTGTATTCCTTGTATATATACACTTGTGCATATATATGTAAATATATATTTATATTTGCATATATAATACAAATATATGTTTTATAATTATACTTTATAATATATACAATATATAAATGAATTTATATAAATATAATCATATATGTTATATATAAATCTTGCTCATAGCATTAAAGCAAACATTTCAAAGGCCTGGGAGGAGGCTTTTGGATTGTTGTTACAAATATCTTTCATGTTCTTAAGGTTTTCATTTATTATCCTTAATTAGGCATAAATTGGTATTATAGAGGCCAGAAAAGAAAATTTGAGGTAAGACTGTTTATTTTTTTTAAATGTTTTATTTATTTCTGAGACAGCGTGAGCAGGGGAGGGTCAGAGAGAGAGGGAGATACAGAATCCAAAACAGGCTCTAGGCTCTGAGCTAGCTGTCAGCACAGAGCCTGATGCGGGTCTCGAACCCACGAACCGTGAGATCATGACCTAAGCCGAAGTCGGATGCTTACCCGACTGAGCCACCCAGGCGACCCTTGAGATAAGACTGTTTACTTATCAGGTGTCTTAATTCTTTTTTATATATAACTTCAATTATAATTATGTATATATTTTAATTTTATTTGTAAGGTAATACATAATATATAACACAAATATATATACAAATAATATATAATAAGATATAGCATACATAATTCTAAGTGTATTTAATATGCTATATGTATATTTGTGTATATATGTTATATAGTATAACATGATATATGTAATATATGCATAACGTGATATATTACATGTTTTATTATGCATATCATATAATGTGCATATAATATGTGCACTTCACTCAAGATGATTGAGCAAATGAATGTATATATTTTCATTTTAAATGAATATGTTTTGCTTTAAACATTTAAACAATTTTTTTTAAATCACCAACATGACATTATTACATTGTTTTGTCTATGTAACAGTTCTACTAAATGAAATCTAAAATCTGTGTAACATAGGTTGGATATTTTCCAGTTGAGTTTACTATATTCAGCATTCATTTATAATTTCTTCATTCATCCATTTGAAAGTAACTGTTTTATGCCAGTTTTTGTGATAGCCATTGCCTACTTTATGTAAATTACAGGCAGTATACAAAATAGTCATTTAGTGAGTATCCAATCTCTACTTACTGTTGCCAGTGAAAGGGAGTATTACACAACCTCAGAAGTTTCTATCTCTAGGCTTTTAATTTTTTTCTAACTAATGATAACTCAGCTTTCCAATTTTTTTTACAGTAATAAATGAGGACTTCATGTTGGACACAGTTAAAACAACTAAAACATTGTAGATTTTGTTTTATGACAAATGGTTTAAAATGGTGTTTGTCTCAAAAAGGTGACATTCTGTTAAAGAATGAAAAAAATGAATGGGCAAATAAACATCATTAAATGACTTATCCAGCTTCTTGAACATTATACGATTCTTAGCAAAAACTTTGATGAGTTAATTGTAAACGAATCAGAAACATATGGATTAAATTCCTTCTGAAATGTATGTGGGTTTAAAATTAAATGGAAAAAGTCCTTGGCAAAATGCATTTTAGATTTTATTTTACCCAAAATGTTTGAATAATAGTTCAAGATGTTCAATGAAACCAAAACACAGCTGGGTTCCTCTGTCCTTAGTAATTATGTAATTACTGAGCATGGGATGAAGCCATATCTTCAGCTAGCATTCATCAAATATCCAATGAGAATACAAATAGTCAGATAATAACTAGATTAAGCAGTTTTTAGTGAAAATTGCATTCCTTTCATGCTTGAAGTACCATGAAATCAAATTAATTTCAAAATATCAATGGCACAAAATATTCAGGGAACTTATTAGCTGAAGTGTTTCATATTTGTGCAATCATATATTTAAACAGACTCACTATTTAAAAAATTTTATAGCAACTAACACTTTTGTGAAATTCTACTAATTTCAGTGAGACCTTGAGCAAATGAAGTCATCGTATCCTCCCTTCCGTGAAATCTTGCTGAAAGCTTTAAAACAAGCATTTCTAAGGCCTAGACGTAGGCTTTTTCATTGCTGCTTCAAATATCTTTCCTATTCTGAAGATTTTCATTTATTATCCTTAATTATGTATAGATTGGTATTATAGAGTCCAGAAAAGAAGATTTGAGATAAGACTGCTTACTTACAAAATGTCTAAATTCCTAGTAGATAGGGGTTTCTTTATTTTTGTATCCCTCACACCTCATACCCTTGGGCATACAGAGGTTGCTTAGATGACATAATTGCTTAGACATGCACCGTCCAGTAGAAATAGAATGTGGGTCATTATGTAATTTAACATTTTCTAGTATCTGCATTTCAAAGAACACTCAGAAGCAGATAAAACTAATTTTAAAAATGTATTTTTAATCTAATAGATCCAAAATATTGTCATTTCAAAATGTAATCACTATAAAAACTAAGGAGATATTTTATCTTTTCTTTAGTGAATATCTTTGAAATCTAATGTGTATATATACGTACATATATAAATATTTAAGTTTATTTATATATTCTGAGAGAGACAGAGAGTATGTGTGCATGGGAGAGGCAGAGAGAGAAGGAGAGAGAGAATCCAAAGCAGATTCTGTGCTATCAGCATGGAGCCTGACCTAGGGCTTGAACTCACAAACTGTGACATCATAACTTGAGCAGAAACCAAGAGTTGGTTGCTTAACTGACTGAGCCACCCAGGTGCCCCAAAATCTAATGTATATTTTGTACTTATAGCACATCTCAGTTAGTACTAATCACATGTCAAGTTCTCAACAGTCACTGTGGATAGTGATTACTACACTACTCAGCTCAAGATAAGATTCGGATCTCTTATCTGTCAGCGGCTGATACATTTCTCTTTAGCTTTAAAATTATTTCAAAAGGGATTTTTCTCTCAACTTTGCTGTCAATTGGAGAGAATTTTCTCACAAATTGCTGTTTCCACTTACTCTACACCCCTTTATCATTCGATTAGTCCTTTACGTCAATTGTTCAACAGAGGCTGCTTGGGTCATGGTCATTGTTAGTTTCATCCGCACTGTTAAAACAATGGTCACTTCTCTGTTCTCTACATATTTGTCTTATCAGTAGCATAAAACACAGATCGTGAAACCTTTGTTTTTTATACACTCTCTTCACTTGGATTCAAGGATGCATTCTGTCCTACCTCACTGGGTACACCTTTTCTAGCTCCTTGGCTTATTCCTCCACTTTTTTCTTCCCTTTTAAGGTTAAGAGTCTCCTAAGACTCAGTTCTTAATCCTTTCCTCTCTGCGCACTCATTCCTTTGGTGGTCTCATCCAGTTTCATTGTTTTAAAAATCACCTATATGTAGATGACTGGATAAATAGAGTTTTCCCCTGAACTCCAGGCTCATTTATGTAAAACTTCCCCTGGTTTCTAGTACGTATGACATGAGCACACCCCAAACTGAAACCATGATTTCCCCAAATGTTATTCACCTGCAGTCCCTCCTTTTAGTTAATAGCTAATCCATCTTTTCAATTTCTTACGTCCTCCTGACTCCTTCTCCAATTTGACTCTTCTCGATCAGGAAATGTTGTTGACTAGACCTTGAGAATACGTCTAGAACTAATATACTTCTCTCCAGCTCCATCATTATCAAACTATCCAGTCAATTGTCCTCCCTTGCCTGCATTATTACATGAGCCTCTAGCTGATTCCCTGCTACCTGCCATTCATGCCCTTTTGTAATCTACTCTCAATAGAACCATCAAAGGGCAAAATAAAGATGTCTGCAGTTAAATAAAATGGGAGGAACTTACCTTTAGGAGAACCGCTCTAAAGAAACTTCTAAAAAAGATATTTAAAGTAAAAAATAAATCCAAACTATATTTTCTGTATCAAAAAAAGATGGTGGTGCTTAATTTGTGGGGTTTTAAAAAAAAAGCACACTGAAATACTGAAGCTAAAACTCTCTAAAATATCTTGTTTTTGTAGTCGAGTCTTTTTTATTTTATTTATTTTGGACTTTGGACATTGTCAAGTTAAAATTCTTGGTAAAATTTCAAAGGTGACCACACACACACACACACACACACACACAGAATAGAAATACAGTTATACGTTTCAAGCAAGTACAACCATAACAACAACAACAACAAAAAATAGGGAAAAGAACAACCAAAAAAAGAATCATCCTTTTTAATGGAAGCAAGAGAGGAAAAGAAACCATAATAATCTAGACAAATGGAAATCAGAAGTAAGGAAGTAGAAAAAAAGTTCAAGTATACTTATGGGGTAAGACAGAATTTTTCAGAACTGATTTTTAAAAATCCAATTCTAGGGGCACCTGGGTGGCTCAGTCGGTTAACCGTCCAACTTCAGCTCAGGTCATGATCTCACAGTTTGTGGGTTCTAGTCCTGTGTCGGGCTCTGTGCTGACAGCTCAGAAGCTGGACCTGCTTTGGATTCTGTGTCTCCCTCTCTCTCTGTCCCTCCCCCACTCATGCTCTGTTTCTCTCTGTCTCAATAATAAATAAACACAAAAATTTTTAAAAATCCAATTCTATGTTGCTTTTCTTGTCTATTTCAGGAAATAAACATAAACTATAAGTACAGAAAAATTGGAAAAACATAACTGAAAAATATGTATCTGGCAAATACCAAGAAGAAATGAAAGCATATTTATTTTACATCTGAGCAAAATTGATCTTAAGCCAAAAAACTTGCCCCAAAACCTTTAAGCATGTTTACTACATAATGCTAGAAATGTGATTCACTGAGAAAATACAATTCTAAAGACTCTCACACTTAGTAAAATAAACTTGAAATATGCAAAACAAAAATTGCTAGAAACTTAAGGAAGAAACTGACATATCTACTATCAAACTGGAAAAAGTCAATACGTTTCTGAATTTTTAATGAGTTGAGGAAACAAACAAATCAGCAAAGGTGAGGAATCTTTAAATAACACAAATAAGAGCATGGTACCTGGGTGGCTCATTTGGTTAAGCCTCTGACTTCAGCTTAGGTCATGATCTCACCATTTCTGAGTTCGAGCCCCGCATCTGGCTCTGTGCTGATAGCTCAGAGCCTAGAGCCTGCTTCCCATTATGTGTCTCCCTCTCTCTCTGCCCCTCCCTTGCCCACTCACTCTTTTTCTTTCTCTCAAATATAAACATTAAAAAATTTTTTTAAAAATAACACAAATAAGAAATTTGATCTAATAGGCATACGTAAAATTCTGTATGCCATTATTAGAGAATACACACTCTTCTTAAGCAGTTGTGAAAAGTGCCCAAAAGTCACCAAGTAGGAGAATATAGGTTAGTCTCAACAAATATCAGAAAATATATTTCAAAAAGATCGTGCAGTCTGATCACCAGGAAATTTTGTTAGAAAGTATAGAAAAAGATAAAAGGATTAAAAATCCCTAAAAATATGAAATTGGATAATACATTTCCCAAAACCCATATATTAAAGAAAATANATTATATATATATATATATATATATATATATAAACCTGGGGTGGATGGGTACAGTGAAAGTTATGACACAAAGGAAAGTGATAGCCTTAAGTACTTAAAGTAAAAAAGATTGAAAATTAATAAGCAGTCCTACTTAAGAAGTTATGGGAGTAAAGCAACAAAGTAAACCCTAAGGAATTTGAAAGAAGGAAATAACCATATGATGAGAAATCAGTGAAATAAAAAACAACAATCACATTAGAAAAGATCAATGAAAGTAAAATGGTGATTTTTCTTAGACTCCTCAGGAAAAATTTAAAGAAAATGTTATGATTTTGTTAAATTAACATTGGTTAAGTCGAGTGCAGGGTGACAGATGGTGAGCAGACCACAATAAGAATTAAAATAGAGCAGTTTGTTACTCACAGGTCCTGGAGGAAATGCACATCACCCTTCAAGGGGTAACTGAGGGAGGTTAATGCCCAGTGTAGACAGAGAGGCAGGATCTGGGACATATGCCTTTTACTAGAGTTTGGTCAATTCCAACCAAAAGAGTGGGGGTGTGGTTAGCTCCACTGGGGTCTCAGATAAGGGGAGCACAAGATGTTCAGGTGCTGGCAGGCAGGGGAGACTGTTGACCTGATCACAGGGCTGTTGAGGAAGTCATATTAAGAATTTACATTTGCTTGGACTCTGTGGCTGTTATTCAGGGACTAGTGTAAGTTTAAGGCCCCTAGAGGTCACTTGCCCAAACAAAATGGATGCTGAGGCAGCTATGCCATGGAGTAACTTAACTAAACTCTGGACCAAAGGTATAAATGAGTAAGATTATAGTTAAAAGAAGAATATACAGATACAAGAGATTAAAAAGGCAATGTTCTTAATCGATAACTTGGTAAATTAATTTGAAAGCTTAGATGAAATGAATACATTTATAGAAGAATATGACATCAATAATTGATTTAAAAATAAATAGGAAACTCAAATAGTGCTATAATTATTAATAAATTTGAGACAATAATTAATATCTTTCCACAATGAAAACACCAGAATCAAAACATTTTATGGGATACTTTTACTACTGTCAAGGAACAGATTATTCTAATCTTAGATCAACTCTCTAGAGAACAAACTAGGAATATGTCCCCATGTTTTCAATGAAGGAAGGAAATCTGAAATCCTATTTTATTCATAGCAATTGTTAAAGAAAAGCTTAACAAAATAATAGCAATGTGAAACCAGTACGTGGGTAGACAAAGATAATAAACCAAGACTCAGCTAGTTTATATCCACACTGCAAAGTTAGTTTAATTTTAGAAAATCTATAAATGTCTTCAACCAGATTAACAGATTAGAAAAGTACACAAGATTATCTTATTAAATGAAGGCAAAAAAAAGTTACTGTTTAATATCTATTTATTATATATACTTATATATATGTATACACAAATCTTTAAAAATCATTACACGTAATAATATAGGTCAGCATGATAGCCAGATATAAAATCAATATACAAAGGTCAACTATAGCTTTATACAATAGGAAAAAATACAAAGCATAGTTTAAAATAATACCATTTACATTAGCAACAAAAACAAGTATCAAAGAACATACCTAAGAAAAGAGTTGCCAGATCTTGATGAAGTAAAGGATAAAATTTTAAAGGAATTATGGAAGACCTAAAAGTGGAGAGATGGCTCATATCCCTGACTAGGAAAGTGATATATAAAAGGTGTCAATTAGGGTGGCTCAGTCAGTAATGCAAACAACTCTTGATTTCGGCTTAGGTCAGGATCTCACAGTTCATGGGGTTAAGTCCAGAGTCAGGTTCCAGGCACTGTCAGCTTGGAGTCTACCTGGGATTTTCTCTCTCCTTCTCTCTCTGCTCCACCCAGATCTCTCTCTCTCTCTCTATCTCTCCTTCTCAAAATAAATAAATAATAACTTTAAAAAAAGTGTCAATTCTCCCAATTTCCTCATAAATCCATACTAACTCCAATTAACATTTCAATAGTATTTTTCATAGAATTTACTATGCTTTTTCTAAAATTTATATGGAAAAGCAAACAGTTAAGTGTTGCCAAAATATATCTAAAATAGAGAGAGGAAATGAAATAAAGACTTCCTACCAGACAGTTTACTATCATAAACTATAGTAATTAAGTAAGTATAGAACAGGCACAGAAACAAATAAATTAACCAGTGGAAGGTAGTAGAAAGACCCTAATAGATCTAAAAATATGAGGAATGTTAACACTGTCAGAAGGGCCATGGAAAATCAGTGAAGAAAGGAGAGACTTGAAATAACTGAGCTGGGAAAACAGTGAACTGTGAGAGGGAAAACAAAAATGTGTACTTATCTCATAGCTTACATGGATGTTAACTCTAAATAAATTTTGACTTAAATATCAAAAGCAAAATTTAAAAAAAATACAGAATTTGTATCCAATCTTACATAAGCTATAAAGACTACTAAACATAAAATAATGGCAAATTAGACTACATGAAAACTAACAACTGTTGGTCAGAGAAAATGTTTAACAGGATAAAACAATAAGATGATTTTGAAACATCAATAACCAACACAAAATTGCCATAGACTACATACTGAATTCCTAGGAAGCCACTTAGTAGGAGAAGGGGAAAATATAGGAGCATTTAGCTTAAGAGTAAACACAAAGGGGGCACCTGGGTGGCTCAGGTGGTTAACCATGTGACTCTTGATTTTGGCTGGGGTCATGATCTCACAGTTCGTGAGTTCAAGCCCCATGGGACTCTGCACTGACAGCACAGAGCCTGCTTGGGGACTCTCTCTCTCCCTCTCTCGTGCACGCACATTGTCTGTCTCTCTCTCAAAATAAACAAATAAACATTTAAGAAACTAAATACATAAACCAAATAAAATATAAAGTTTTCAACTTCTTAGTAATTAGCAGAATTCAAGTCAAAGCTACAGTGAGCTACCACTTGATTATCATAAAAAGTTTAACAATAAAAGATTTTTAAAAATTTTTAACATTTATTTATTTTTGAGAGACAGAGTGAGACAGTGCACAAGTGGGAGAGGAACAGAGAGAGGAGACACAGAATCCAAAGCAGGTCCAGGCTCCGAGCAGTCAGCTTGGAGCCCCACACAGGGCTCAAACCCACAAACTCTGAGATCATGACCTGAGTGAAGTCAGACGCTCTGCTGACTGAGCCACCCAGGTGCCCCTAACAATAAAAAAAATTTAAAGAAAAAAAATTGCTTATTAATTACTAGTGGGAGTATAAAGGTACAACTCTTTTAAAAAAACAATTTGACATTTCCTTGTAGATGTTAATATTTACAAATTTTATAACCCAGCATTCTTTTTCCCAGTTTTATAACTGAGAAGACATATGTGCACCAGAAGACACATAAAAATATTTATACCACTATTTCATTAAAAACCAAAAGCTGGAAATAATTCAAATATCCATCAGTAGAAGAACAGAAAAGTATATTTTAATATATTTAGAATGAAGTATTTTACAAAAGGGAAAATTAATGAGCTACAGCTACATCCATATATATCCACTACTAGAAGATTAATACAATATGATACTACTGAAAATTCAAAAACAAGTAAAGATTTTTAAAATATATTTTATCATATATATGATAAAACTTTTTAAAAAGTAGAAAAAAAGACAATTATAAAATTCAAGGTAAAGGTTACTTTGGAATAGAATTGGTAGTAGAGGAGGAAGAGGGGTCAGTGGAGGTATAAATTATTGGTAGCATCTTAGTTCTTGAGTAATAAGTACCCAGATAATCATTATAAAACTTTAAACATAAAACAAGGTCCTATATAGATAAATTATTATAATGTGTTATAAATGAAGGATTAGAATTAATTTACCTGCCTAAAATCCATAAAATTATAAAAGGGTGATTTATTTAGTTACAATTATGTTGTCATAAGGCAAACATAATGATAAACTTTCATTATTATGAGAGATGTTAAAACATAAAAGAAACTATTCAACATTACTTAGAACATGGCCGCCTTGTGATGTCACCAGTTTCAGAGAAAGAAAAGAAGGGGTAGAAAAACTGTTAAAAGCCTAGGCGCAGAAACTGAATTTTCTGGATCAATTTGACTTCTGTCTCTACTTTCTGTGTGATTTTGGACAGTTTCTCTGTGAAATAAGGATGGTAACAGTCATGGGTTGTTGTACAGTTTAAAGTGTGCAAAATATTCAATAAGTTTTATCGTCAAATGAGTGAAAGATTACTTGGAAGGCTGTGTCTGTCCTGCTGACAGCTGTCTTCCCCCTCCTTGCCACATGTGGGCCAGGACAAATGGTGCTCTGCTGTGCCTTCCTGGTTTCCCAAGTGAGTAGTTCACAGAGTGTCCTGACGGCACTGCTGGAATTCCTTAATGGGGCCTCAAACTTAGGGTTCTTTCTGGGTGTTCAGAGGAACAAAATATCTTTCCCTTGAAAAGTTAACCTTTTAAGGGTGCCTGGGTTGTTCAGTTGGTAGAGCATCTGACCTGGGCGCAGGTCATGATCTCACGGTTCATGGATCCAATCTCCACGTCGGGCTCTGCACTGACAGCTTGGAGCCTGCTTGGGGTTCTCTGTCTCCCTCTCTCGCTGCCCCTCCCCCATTTGCTCTCATGCTCTCTCTGTCTCTCTGTCTCTCTCTCTCAAAAATAAACATTAAAAAAAAGTCAATCTCTTTTCAAAACCTAAACAATAGGGTCCTCTTCTCTTTTGTCAATCATGACCATCCAAACACAGAAGGTTAGGTATAAACAAGTCAATGCAAATATCCATAAATGATCATAGTTCTTTGTCAACTTGGAAATTAAAATAACCTGTTTGTGAGGAAGAGGTGCTGTGGAGCAATGTGTGGACCCCAGATCAGATGGCAGTCGGGGTCTGGCCTAACTTGTCTAAAATCTGCATCTGCTCCTGCAGCTTGATCAGAATTGTTCTTCCAATGTAGGTATGAGCTCCAAAATGCTGAGTCCTTAAGAACAATAGAATGTCTTTCCTCAGGGGATTGTATTTTCACCATAGACAATTGTGTATTCAATGATCCCTGCACATTTGCCCTTGTCTTCATCAAATGCTCTTGAAGAGTAATAGCTGGTGGTGAGAGAGAGACAGACAGACAGACAGAGAGAGAGAGAGAGAGAGAGAGAGAAGTGAGTGTTTAAGGATAGCCAATTGGAAAATAAAATCCTCATTGGACCAGCCTGCAGCTGGTTTAACCCACAGGAATAGCTGTCCAAGAGTACAGATTAAATTATTTATTTTTCCATTAGCTGTCTGAATACAAGCAAAGTTCACGTGGTGGATAAAACCCCATGGTGTTAGCTCAGATATGACATTTTAAAAGAAGCCTAGGTGCTTCCTTAATAAACACCATGAAAATAAATAGAACAGAATAGAGGAACTCACCCTAATACATTTTTAAATGTGTGGTATTTCTCGTTGTTAGGGTGAAGAATAAATTCTGTATCTACTTTGCACACAGCCAAATGTGCTATGAAATATTATTTATGTACTTGACAAATTCCCAAGTATAGCATCAGCCTTGCTAAAATACCCGTTGGCTCGACATTGCACTTCCAAATTTAGTATTATGGTTGACAGCATTTTTCTTGGGCTTTCAAAAAATGACCAGCCAAAATTTCACTGCATTCATTTCCAAAGGATCTGATATTTATTTTCCTCTTTGTGGAAAGTAAATTCCCTGATTATGAAACCAACAAACTCAGATACAATTTTTAACCTTCTCAGGTTTTAGCAGAAGAAAAAAATTAGATTTGAGAAAAGAAAAAAAAACTGAAAGTTCATCCAGTTACATGTTAAATAATAATGTCACTGAGAGCCATTCAAGGGACATAAAGTTTAGCTTGAGAAAAATCAAATATAGATAATCCAGATGGCAACAGCAACCTAGGAATTAAAATATCTTCATTAATTTTATGTAATAATAGCCACCACACCCTTATATAACAAAGGGTTTTACAATGTCTCGTGCTTTTAAATTTTTTATGAGGAGAAAGGTCGATAAATTATTTGAATAGCATAATTTTTAAGGATATGTTCAAAAATAAAGAGGCATTAAGAGGTAACCTAAGTTGGGGCGCCTGGGTGGCTCAGTCGGTTAAGCGTCCGACGTCGTATCAGGTCGTGATCTCACGGTTCATGGGTTCAAGCCCCGTGTCGGGCTCTGTGCTGACAGCTAGCTCAGAGCCTGGAGCCTGTTTCAGATTCTGTATCTCTCTCTCTGTGACCGTTCCCTGCTCACACACTCACTCTCTCTCTCAGAAATAAATAAAACATTTAAAAAAAGTTTTAAAAGAGGCAACTGAAATTGAAATTAAATAAACTTATGAACATTCACCGTGCTGGAAATCAAACTGATACTGTTTAATGTGATAACAATCTAGATTTTTAAAGTAAATCTTACAATGTGAAAAAAGAAAAAAAAGGAGTCAGGGAATCCATTGACATTTGAATGTCAGTCTCTTGGTCCTTCCAACTAAATGCAAACTTTGTTTTGGCTCAAAGTTTCCATTTCAGTATCTACACTGTCATGCTCATTTTTAAAAATAGTAACATACTGTTGTGCCAAGAAGCAAGGGCAATGCCAAACCTAGAAAAATCTATAAAATCATGTTTAGGAAAGAACCAAATTGCTTATAAATGTCAAAAGCTGTGTGAAAAGTAATAATTAAAAATAATCACATCAAATCTTCTACTGCTTTGCTAAGAAGATTTAAAATACCCTGAAGCCAACGTGGACCAAAATAGAAGGTTTAATAGCTGAAAATCAAAACATCCATCTTCACTCACATTTATAAGCAAATACTGGTCTATGAGCTGAGGGAGTTTTTCGACCTGTGTGTGGTGCATGTGATTTTAGGTGTCACATTCAAGAATAGAATAGTCATTAGTTCTATGCTGTCCACTGGCCTGTCCCTCAGGACTCTGGTCTGTCATGGCCCACGACTTCTCTTAGAGTACAGCCTCAAGAAGGCACATGAGCATCTGACATCTTGTGTGGACTGAGCCAGCTGCCCATCTCCGAGCCTGAGGCAAGTCTGAGACTTTTGGGGGCTATAGGGACACCAGAGAGAACATTGCCCTGAATTACAACCCTAAAGCAGACCAGGAAAATTCTTTCTTGGCAGTGTGAAGAATACAAAAGTTTTAATGTACCACAGAATTCTGATAAGTGTCTACTTGCTGATAAAGTTCATTTGATTTTGATATTTATGTTAGCATAATAGCAATGATAATTCATATTAATTACATTTACTGATATATATTATGTGCCAAATATTGTGCTAACTACTTAATATAAAGTACCTTATATTAATTCTTATGGTAACCTTTTTCATACTAAACATCTGGGGTTCAGAGTCTTTAAGCTATTTTCCTAAGTTCCCATAACTAGTAAGTGAGAGAATTGGGATTCAGTCTATTTGATTCCAATAAATACTATGAAGTGTCTCCTGTTAGATTCGTGTATGGCATAAAGTGAGATCTTACCTGCTAAGTTATTTTTCTTCCAGCTTTATTGAGATAAAATTGACATATAACATTGGATCAATTTAAGGTATTGAATATGATTTGATATATATTACAAAATGATTACCACAGTAAATTTAGTTACTGTCAATCACCTCGTGTAGTTACAAACTTTCATTCTTATGATAAAGACTTTTAAGATCTACTCTCTTAGCAGCTTTCAAATACACAATATAGTATTGTAATTATAGTCACCATGCTATATATTACAACTTAACTTATAACTGGAATTTTGTACACATTGATCACATTTATACTTTCTCCCGACCTCTGGAAACCGCAATTTGCTCTCTGTTTCCAGGAGTTCTTTTTTTTTTTATTTTTATTCCACACATAAGTGAGATCAAGCTTTGTCTGCATAGCTTATTTCACTTAGCATAATGCTCTTAGTTGGCTTATTTTTTTCATTAGTTCAATCTACAAAATCATTACCTGGTGTTACCAAGTTAGTTGAATAATACTAGTGCCCTGTGCATATGCCTGAATCATACTAATCAATATTTATTATTTTTTGGACTGAATGGTCTCCCCCAAATTCACATGTTGAAGCCCTAACCCCAAAGTGACTCTATTTGGTGATAGATATTTAAGGAAATAATTAAGGTTAAATAAAATCATAAAGTTGGGACCCAAATCCAAAAAGACTAATATCCTTATAAAAAGAGTAGGTGACACCAAAGAACTTCCTCCTTCTTGAATTTTCTCTCCCAGAATAGACATGAAGCAAAGGTCATGTTAGCACACAGTGAGAAGGCAGCCACCCACAAGCCACAAGAGTCTTCACCAGGAACCAAACCTGAAGGCACCTTGGTCTTGAACTTTTAGTCTCCAGAACTGTGAGAAAATAAATTTCCATTGTTTAAGCCACCCACCCCGTGGCATTTTGTTGTGACAACCCAAGCTGACTAATATATCATTTTTGATGGGGATTTGATGACATCAAAGAACAATGATATCACATGTGCAAACTCACGAAAAGAACAGATTGCATCCATAAGGCAGAACTTAGAGCTCTCTCAGATAACCAACACCTTATGTACATCTCTAAAACATGACAGGAAAAGACTGGTATACCTTGCAAATCAATTTAGATCTCCTTCTTTATACTTCCTCACTTGGGTACTTTGCCCTTAGGCTGTCAATAACAAGATAGCTGTGACAAAGAAAATATTTGGGATGATCTCATGCTTAAAATGGGGAACAGAGTCATAGAAAAACTAGCTGATAGACAGCAGAGGCTCTAACTAACAGTACATTTTCATGTTTTGTGCTCCTACCACTGTTTTCTTCCATCTTCAACTCCAACTAAGTAATTACTCCATTGAGCATTTGCAAAAACCAGGACTCCTATGGCAGCAGGCTGGCCTGGGAATGGGGAGGGGGTGGGTGCGTGCTGTGGCTGAGTGTACTGTCCACAGCTACCTTGGCAGGACTCAGCTTCTTGTCCTAACAGTTTTCATAAGTAGAGGTTTTAGGAGCCTCCGATTGTGTTCCACTATTACTAGTATAGCACAGTCACACTAAAGTTCAAGAATCTAAACTGGGTGGTTTGGGTTTTCAAATAACAGGAGATTTTGTTAGCTTTTGTATTTCTAATCCATTGGGGATCTCTGGAGTGATCACTTCATTGTTTCCAGAGCTTACTAAAGTGTGAAAGGAGCATTTCTCTTACCCTAGACATCCGTACTATCAAACATCTCTAATTTCTGGAATAGTTTTTTGTCTCTTTCTGCCATCTGTCAAAGTCAAGGATAGTACATGCAACTGTCAGCTACCAGTGAGGTCTGCTGCTGGGGGTGGGAGGGGCGGAGGCAGGAGGGGTTCTGCCACTTGGGCCGTTTATGAAGTATCACCGTGCCCAGGAGCTGTCACCCACTTTAGAGGGCATAGAGGATATGTTGTTATTATGCACTCTCATGATTCTAATTGTGCAAACATAAGGTCCAAAGGGCAGTTACCGTTGTCTTTCTCTCTTAAACAACAACAGTAAAATATGTATATATATATATTCTGTGTATTTGTAGGGAGAACTTTTGTGCTCTTTTTTGTCACTGATGGTTATCTTTAAAACTGATTTTTGTGTAGCATAGACAATAGACAATACCTTACAATTAGCTGCAACAGGGTTAATTCACTTTATGGAAATCTTAGATTTACATAAGCTCACATTTTAGATTTGTCCATTAATTTACATAAATTCTTTTTACAAAAAACAAGCTGTACAAAACAATGTACAAAATAACCCCTTTATAACATACTACATGCCTTTTAGCCCATGTATCACACATCAATAGAAGATGCCCAATAAATACTTAATGGTGACCAAAAAATACCAGTGAAATGTGGATATTTCCCATGGCACTACATGTCTGGTTCCAGTTTTAAACAACCAGTGGTTAGCTTTATAGAGAGGACTAGACAGAGGTCACTATCGGAGTCAGCCAGGATTTGGAAGTGGAATACTGCTGGCTTTCAGCCCTGTTTCTAGTAACTGCCCCACCCTGCTGTTCCCAACAGAACAAATGAACACTTGATAGCTGAGCAGGTGACATGGGATGTAGTCATAAACAGCTCCTTTCCTGTAAGGGAGCAGTGGACTAGGTTTATGGATCCACGAACTTTCCTGTGGGGAAGCCATTGTGTCCAGTTAAAACCGTAACTGAAAACATCCGTCTCTCTCAACTTCTCAGTAATTCCACTCATACGTAGTCCAAAGTCTCTCAGCACCGCTCCCGTCGTCGGTTCACTTGACCGCATGTACAATCAGCTTCTAGGATGAAAAATAGCATGAGGACAGCTAAAAGTTATTTAGTTTGTCTGTATGTGATGAGAAGTGGCTATGGATTTAGTCCACCTGCAAATTAATGTTAGGGAAAGGAAGTGAGTTGGGAGTCAATGGTCTCTTTCCCTGTTTTCCATGTGTTTACTTCCTCTGCTTCCCTAATGAACTCCATAGCTTTGGAATTCTAAACCATTAAATGGAATTAAGAAACAGGCTCATTATTTAGAGTCAAAGGTTGCAATCAACTACTCTCCAACAATCAACCAGCATCCTTTTGTTTACTTGAAATATAACAGGAAAACACTACCTCGTGCCTACATGACTTAGAGCGTTATTTTCATAATTGCTTGTTGAATTTTCCTAATTAATCAGAAGCCTTTGGCACAAGGAGTCCGACTATTGAGACCTGAGATACAGGGCCAACAGAAAATTTGTCAGCAGAAATTGTCTTTTGTGCAATCTATGTGCTACCTGGCACAAAAAGCACTTTGTAAATCTTGATTATGATTGCAACACAATGGTTAATTAGCAGGGCTTTTCTTTGTCCTCACAAACTTCTTTAGACTCTTTGACATTAATGAATTGAGGAATGAGAGTTTCCCTACAGTCGTATGCAAAAAAAAAGAGAGGGAGTTTGCTCTGTTTTCCAAAGGATATCCCTTGTGCTGACAGTATTCCATGGCGTGAGCCCCACGGTACCACGGCCAAAGATTCAAGCTAGCCAAAGAAAACGCTGACCCTACTGGACTTGAGTAGGTCAAGGAGTTTTATGGTGAATGGAGAGTGACTGTAAAGTTAATCTCCTATTTATGTTACACTGTGATAATCCTGCCTAAGAGTAACAGCAGCCACAAAAGCCAGGAAGTTAAAAAAAATTTAACAGAAAAAAATTTTTTTCTTAGACCATCATTTTGTTCTGACAGTTATTGGTATGAACTTGATGGAGGGTTTGTTTGTTCAAAGAGCATTGTTTTGTAAGCCTAACCAAATGCACACATTTTACAATAATGTATATTTAAATGGACATAATATAAGATATTCTGAATTATAGAACTGTAAATTAAGAAAACAAACACATATAACACATAACTTAAACATTGGGGATTAAGTGAGAAACTTCATTGGAAAACATTCAGAGTATCTTGGAAATGATTTAGGATTTATTATGTTTAAAAAGAGTTAGATTAAAGAAAGTTGGCAAGGAGTCATTTAAAAAATGGTTTTTCAGTTTAGAGAGGTTTCTTTACAGATATTTTCAGTGACGACATAGTAAAAGGAAACATTTAAGCATATTGTGAAATACTCAGGTTAGATGAGAAATAATTTCCTGAGGGGATTTAGTCATTGGGATAAGTCACCAAAAGCAAACTCTAAAATCTTTTTCTCTAGGGGTCTTTAAAACACGATACATTTCGTATTTTCAGGACAGCTTTATGTGCGAAGATGGATGATCACAATACATGATTTCAGGGCGAATATGAACTTTTCTGACTATGAGTAAGAATTTTTATTTCTTTAAAAAATACTTAAGATGGGAAAATCCATTAATTAAATTCCAATAGAGCAACAGGGAAAACAAGCAAAGTTTTACAGAAGCTTTCATTGCTTCACAGAAAATAAACATCTTCTAGCATAAGTGTTGTTGCTGTAGGCTCTATAAAATTGTTAGCTTACATTTTGGCTCTTTTTCTACATGGACGTAACAGTCCATGAACTCATATTTGGAATCCCAAGCTATTACATAACTTATTAATCTTGCCAAGATCAGTACTATTTCTTGTTGCTGAATGTGGTTTATGAGAAATTGTGATTGTATATCATACCAGAAAAGGCCCTGGAAAATAAGGTTAGATATTAAAATTGCCATGGGACAATTTTTAGAAGAATTTCACTGATGAGAAGGTTTTTCACTAATGAACGAAGACAGGTTTAACTCCTGTAGTGAAATTTTATACTAATCTCAGAGATGCAATACAGTCTTCCAAAGGATTTATGCCCCAATAGCCGTGCCACTGTTTCCTGATGAAAAAGATACAAGCAATTTACAGATACATTGCTCATTCCAAAAGGAGATATGTGACAAAGAAGACATTGTTTTTAAAAAAAGGAATGGAAAAGAATTATAACAACAGAATTTAAGACACACTTTTTATATAAGAGAAAGCAAAATAAAGAAATGCCAACTGAACAGACAGGAATGGTCCCAGCAGACAAGGCACCATTATGGTGCCTCCTGAACCAAATGAGAAAAAGTTTCAGGAAGGACAGGGCTGCACACCTGAATCAAAGGCTAGAAAAGAAAAGAAAAGAAAACAACAAGAAACTGAGCACTAAATAAGGCCAGTAGATTTGACAGTGATGGTGACCTTCCTGATCAGATTAAAGAAGGTAGGAGAGGATAGGTGGTGACAAGTGAAGAAGATTAGTAATCTGGATATTTTGCTGGGAAGCATTCATAAGGAGGCAGAGAATGAAAAGAATAAAGGATGCTCATATCAGATAGAAAGGAAAGCTGCAACGCTGCCCAATAGGGCTGTGCAAATGGACTTAGAACAAATCCTCTTCCTTTTCTTCTCCCTGAGGTCCAGAATGCAATGGCATATTCATGTTCCTCCTCCTGAAAGTATTTATGAAGTAATTGTAAATGACATTCATATTTTATAGTGTGATTTTATATTTATTATTCTTCGGAATGAAAACACAAAGCCCAGGACCTCTTTATTAGGTAACTTTTGCTAAGTTATGCTGAGGTAATAAATAGGCCCAAAATATCAACAGAGGTTTCTGCCTTTTGTACGTTATATATGCGCTCCATGTATGTTCGTTTTTAAAAATAATTTATGTTTTAATTTATTTCTGAGACAGAGAGAGAGAGAGAGACAGCATGAGCAGGGAAGGGTCAGAGAGAGAAGGAGACACAGAATCTGAAACAGGCTCCAGGCTCTGAGCTGGCTGTCAGCACAGAGACTAATGTGGGGCTCGAACCCATGAACCATGAGATCATGACCTGAGCTGAAGTCGGACACTTAACCAACTGAGCCATCCAGTGTGTTCTTAATTCATGGATGCAAAATAACAAATGACCCCTATCTGGTCATGTTGTGCTCAGAGAAGGAAGATGAGAGCAGTGACAGAGGCTCACAGTGGTCCCAAAGCTTTGCTCAAATGTGGCAGACATCACGTCTGATTGATCAAAGCAAGTCATCTAAGAGATGGGGTGCAAAGCCACAATTCTTTGACAAGGAGGGCAAAGAATACTCAGTAACACTACAATCTATCACAGCTTTGAAGTTTTGGAAAGCGTAAAATATGTAGAGAAAACAATGACAAATTTCAACATCTTTCCCATTGGTTTGCTGCTGGGATCATAATATGAATAGTTTGCATCCTAATTTTTAATTAATGTTACATTGTACATATTCTTCCATGTCATTTAGTATTCTTTAAAATATGATTTGAGAGGCTGTACGTTATTCCAATTGCCTAGATGTAATTTTTCAGCCATTCCTTTGACTTTCGTGTTTTTTTTGTTACTATTTTGCCATTCAGTAGGTTAAGACACATTTTCTAAACTACTGTCTAGTGCACACTGTGAGGGACGTTAATGACCAGAAACATACCTTTAAAAATAGTTGCTTTATTTTCTCCTCCAGAAGAATTCATACCCTGCTTAGAAAATAAGGTTGGTTTTAGTCTCAGTTGCATCTGAACATTTGCCTGCATCTGAACAAAACAGCAATGCTGAGGAGTGCTAATATACTTTTGGTATATACTTTTCATTTACATGACTCGATTCATTTTGAAATTATCTGGTTGACCAATTAACCCTGATTGTCAGTCATAAGAATTTATTTCAATCATATAGCAAGAGAGTTAGCTGTTCAGATATTGTCCATGTAAAAATCTTTATTAAGAATATAAATGGGAAGTTCTAATTTACAGATCAAGTGACTTTCTTATAACAATCTGAAATCTAAAGACATAAATCCAATATTTTAGTGATATAATTGACACTTGTGTGCCTACTTATTATTGCTTTCTCCCTTTTCCTTTCTTTTTTTTAAATGTTTATTTATTTTTGAAAGAGAGACAGAGCATGAGTGGAGGAGTGGCAGAGACAGAGGGAGACACAGAATCAGAAGGAGGCTCCAGGTTCAGAACTATCAGCACAGAGCTCGATGCAGGGCTCATATCCACCAATGATGAGATAATGACATGAGCCAAAGTAGATGCTTAACCAACTGAGCCACCCGGGTGCCCATTTTCTTTCCTAATAGAACCTTCCCACTAATGTAAGTGTTTCAGTGGTAACTGACCTCACTCTCTGATTTCAGAGTGAGCTTGAATGTTGCAGCAAGGTTAACTCTAATCTCCTTGCCAATGACCAATTCAAGAATGGGCACTTTGCTTTATCCTGCCAATAAGACAAAAAGGATGTCTTCCTTATAAGAAATGTTCCCTCTATCCTAGAAGAAGGTCACAGTAAAGTCATTCTGCTTGTCCCCTTGATATTTTCATGTTCAAAAGGGATATCTGGAGCAGCTGCAGGCAGTTTCCCAAAATTTTAGGAAGAAGCTAAAAGTAAAGACGTCAGACATAAGAAGTGAAAGAACCTTGGTCTTTGATGACCTTGGTGAGCACTGAGTTAACCATCCTGGAAATTTGCCTGAACTTTTGAAGTCCTGTTTTTAAAAGTTAGTGATTTTTTTTTAACTGTTTAGCCAGTGGAGGTGAAACTTCAGGATACTTGTAGGAGAAGGGGTTCTAAGTTATACAAGACAGGCAGAGATGCTAGACTCTGTTCCAAAGTGTCAACTGAATAGGTCAAAATCATCATTGGATTTCTTTAATTTTAATTTTATTTTTATATTTTTAGAGAGAGAGAGCACATGCAACCTGGGAAAAGAGGTGGGGTCAAGGAGAGAGAGAGAGAGAGAGAGAATCCCAAACAGACTCCACACTCACTCAGTGCAGAACCTGATGTGAGGCTTAATCTCACAAGCCTGGGATCATGACCTGAGCCAAAATCAAGAGTTCTATGCTAGAGGCATCTGGATGGCTCAGTCATTTGAGCCTCTGACTTCAGATCAGGTCATGATCTCGCAGTTTGTGAGTTTGAGCCCCACATTGGGCTCTGTGCTGACAGCTCAAAGCCTGGAGCCTGCTTCAGATTCTGCAGCTCCCTGTCTCTCTCATCTCTCTCTCTCTCTCTCTGCTATTCCCCTGCTTGCATTCTGTCTCTATGTCTCTCTCAAAAATAAATAAACATTAAAAAATAAAAGTTGTATGATCAAGCAGCTGAGCCACCCAGGTGCCCCATATTATTGGATTTCTTTTTTTCTTAATTTTTCATGTTTATTTATTTTTGAGAAAGATAGTGCAAGACATAGCATGAGCGGGTGCGGGGGGGGGGGGGGGAGCGGTGGGAAGCATAGAGAGAGGAAGACACAGAATCCGAAGCAAGCCCCAGGCTCTGAACTGTCAGCACAGGGCCTAACATGGGGCTCAAAATCACAAAACTGGGAAATCATGACCTGGGCCCAAGTTGGACACTCAATGGACTGAGCCACCCACGTGCCTCTGTCATTGGATTTCTAAAACACAACTCTGTCTGATATTCACACATGCATATAACAGACATCTATATGTACTTTCTACCTTGGACTTTGATCCAGTTGCTGGAAGGTTTATACGTCATGCTCACATGTGCTATGACTAATGAAAGTGAGGGCAAGTTAAATGTCATACTTAAATCTCAAAATGAAGAGGAATAAACAGGATGATTTCATTCTCAAAGTGAATTCATTTACTTTAAAACAAATAAAATAAATTCTAACTCATGCACTTATAAATTATTTCCCACAGATGACCACAATTCGCATTTGCAATAGGTCATAATGTACGTAAAAAAAGACAGTGCTGACAACTTTAATGTGTTTCCCATAGGGCAATTAAATAAAGCTAGAGAATTATACTGACGAATTAGTCATACAGTCTTTTGATATAAAATATAAACAGTTCTACTTTGTGTAGAAAAGATATATGAAGAACTTCAGTTGGTGAAAGTTATCAATAATAAGTAAGTGAAAGTAATAAAATCCAATTTCCATTATAGGCTTTAAATTCCTTCCTTTCAAGTTTCTTATCCAAGTTTGTGATGACAAAGTTCATTGACTTGTAGCGCCTCTCATGTTTTTGCTTTCCATTATCTAAATCTCATGGAAGTATAAATAAAAACAACTGGCTAAAATTGAATAAATGTGGGGTACCTGGGTGATGCGTCAGACTGACTCAGGTCATGATCTCACAGTTTGTGAGTTCAAACCCCTCCATCAGTCTCTGTGTTGACAGCTCAGAGCCTGGAGCCTGCATCAGATTCTGTGTTTCCCTTTCTCTTGGCTTCTCCCCTGCTTATGTTCTGTCTCTCTCTCTCTCTCTCTAAAAAATAACTAAATATTTTAAAATTTTTAAATAAACAAATATATAAATAAAATTGAATAAATTTGTATCTACAGTTTAGATAACCAAGATCAAATTCTGTGGAATAAGGTCCTGACTAGAAAGATTCACACAAAGCTTACACAAGATCTCTAAATAGTTATACACACAGTCAACATTTTCTGATTTTCCAACTCTTTCAAGCTTTCCTTTTGCCATATGTAAACATGTTATAAACAAAGTCACAATCCATAATCTTGTTTGCATGAACATTTTAACTGAAGAGAAAAAAACATATTTTGGTTTTTTGGTTTTGGTTTTACCTCTGACCATTACAATGAGCAAACCAGAATAAAGAGTTAAAGAATTTTTTTCAAATGATATATACGTATATTATTTTTCCCTTAAATTTTAAGAAATAATTTGATAGCTGTATCTGCATATAAAAATCACTTGTCCAGAAAATTAAATTAATTCCCAGGTTTTTATTGTCCCCAGACCCCTGGTAGAGGCAGAGGAAAACATTACCTGTGAGTCCTACAGAATCTCTACAAATTAAGATCAAGAAAACGTCAGTTCTAAATAAAAGTATCACCAAGAGTTAGAAGAAATAATCCACAGGGGCACCTGGGTGGTTCATTTGGTTATGTCCGACTCTTGATTTTAGCTCAGGTCGTGATCTTGCTGTTTGTGAGTCAGAGTCCTGCATCGGGCTCCGTGCTTATAGTGTGGAGCCTGCTTGGGATTCTCTCTCTCCCTTTCTCTCTTCCCCTTCCCCACTTGCAAGTATGCATGCTCGCTCTCTAGCTCTCTCTCTCTTCCTCTCTCTTTAAATATAAATAAATAAACTTTAAAAAAAGAAGAAGAAGAAATAAGCCACAAAAGTAAGGGCCAACAGATATCAGAAACAATTGTCTTTAACTCTTAAGGACTTCAGATAATGAAGTAATTGGGTACAGAACTTGTAATAACTATGCATGAGTTTTCTACAGCTGCTGTAACAAATTACCACCAACACAGTAGTTTGAAGGAACACAAATTTATTGTGTTACTTTTCTGGAGATCAGATGTCTTAGCATTTCTGAGTGATGGGTTACATGCCTTTCTCAAATTCTAAAGATGAATCTATTTCCTTGCTTTTTCCAGCTTCTGGTAACCACCTATGTTCCTTGGATCATGACCCTCTTTGTCCACCCTGAAATCCATCCATGTTGTTGTACTTCTCTGATATTTCTGCTTCTGCTGTCACATTTCTTCCTCTGCACCCATTCTTCTGCATCCCTTTCCCACTTTTAGTGATCCTTATTATCATATTGGGCAGACATAGATAATCCGAGACAATTTTCCTATCTGCTGATTGGTAATCTTAATTCCATCTCCAACTTTAATTCCCCTTTGTTATGTGTCCTAACATATTCATAGGTCTTGGTGATTAAAACATGAGTGCTTTTGTGGGTCAGTATTCTCCTTACTACATGCTTTATCATAAATGCTTAAGAAAATAAAATACAGAGACACAAATATGAGTGATACACAATTATCAATAATGATCAGAAGCCTTTACAAAAACAAAATGTGATTTCTTTAAATAAATAATACAATTTTTGAATTAAAAAAATCTTCATAAACGAGGTAAACAGCTTTTTAGAGACATCTAAAGAAATAATTAGTAAACTGAATATATATATATATATTTCTAATAAAACTATCAACAATGTAGTACAGAGGGGGAAAAAAAGAAATAGAATACATAAAAAAGAAGTTAAGATATATAGAAGATAGAAGCTGAGAAGCTTCAAGAGATGTGTAATTGGAAGCCAGAAGAGAATAGAATATAGACAATGGAAGGGAGGAAATACGTACGTAGATAATGGCTGAAAAGTTGCAAAATAAATGAAAGATTGAGATTTGCAGATTTAGGAAGCATAGTGAATTTCTAGCAGTATAAATAAAAAGAAATCTACACTTAGATGTGTTGTGGAAAAATTGCAAAACACCCAAATCAAAGAGAAGCTCTTAAAGCATCAAGAAAATAAAGACCTATCACCTAATAAAGACTGAAAGTTAAATGGCAGAATTCTCAACAATAGCCACTAAACTAATCAAATCTTTTCTACTATGAAAAATTATCTTTCAAAACTAGGAGTGAAATGGAGTCTTTTTTAGATAAACAAAAAGAGAAACTATTTACCATTAACAATTTTTTTTTAACTGAAGGAACTTCTAAAAGATGTAGTGCAGCAAAATAGCAAACTATTACAGAGGGACATTCTGAGATAAAAGAAAAACAGAATGATAAAATGGCAGATGTGTATCTTAATCTAAACAATAGTGTCTGCATAATGTAATAAAAATAGTGTCCAATTATTTGTGGTTTTATTTAAGAGGACAACTCTAAAATACTAGACAAATGGAATGAAATGTCAGAGGGGTGGGTAATCAGTGTTACTGTGTTCTTACTGCTTGATAAAATTCAGGTAGGATTTTAGATATCTTTGGACATTATAAATTAAATATGAACGGCAAAAATTTCTAGAACAACCAATAGAAAAAGTAATATATAAATGCTAACATCAAAGAAGGAAAATAAAATAACTCAATCAATTAATTAAGGAGAGGAAAAAAGAGCATTAAAAAGTGTGAAACTAAAAAATAGATAGTAAGAATATGTGAAACTATCTCAATAACAGTAAATCAGTCAGGTCTTTAATTAAAAGACAGATTATTAGATTGGATTTTAAGATATAGCTCTATGTTATTTACCTGTAATATAAGAACATGGGAAGGCCAAAAGGATGCAATTAGATTTTACCTTCTATCTACCTCACTATCAGTATGTATTTAAAACTTAAAGGTTTAAAACAAACATGCAGTATTTTACATTTTGTAATAATCAGGAATTCAGAAGTAGCTGAGCTGCTTAATTTTGACTCAGAGAATCCCAAGAAATTGTAGTCAAGATGTAAGCTAGGCCTACAGTTATCTCAAGACCTGTCTGGGGTTGAATAACCACTTATAGGTCTAGTTCCCTCAACACATGGCACTTGGCTTCCCTAAAAGTAGATGACCCAAAAAACTATGGTGTCTTTTGTAACCTGGGCCTGAAACTACACACTGCCATTTATGTGATATCTTAATGATTATGTAGGTCAATCCTATTCACTCTGGGAAGGGACTATGTAAGAAAGTGATTACCATAAGGTGGATACCATTGGAGGCCATCTTGAAGGCTGGCTATAATAAAAATTCACCAAAATAAAAATGTCAAGAGAAAGATGGGTAGCTAGGCTTGTATTAGACAAAATTAACTTTAAAGTCAAACCAGTGTTAAAGGTTAAAAATATTATTAAATAATGATAAAATTTTAATTTGTCAAGAAGATCTAACAAATCTAAACTCAGATCCCTCAGGGAAAAAAAATAGTCTTAAAATATAGGAAGTAAGAGTATATTGAATAAAAGGGAAGAATTGTCAAATCCACCATCAGGGGGAGAAATTTCAACACAATTCACTCAATATTTAACTATTCAAATAGTCAAAAATTAGTAAAGACAGAGAAGATCTGCACAACAAGATTAACAAGTTTGATTTCAACATGTAATAACTAGAGACTATACATTATCTAGTGTATATATAAAGCACTTATTAAAATTAATTATACATTCAGCCCAAATCTGGTCTGAAGTAATTTAGAAATTCATTTTATGAAAACATATTCTCTGGACACTGCAATTAAGATATAACTACAAAAAACAATAATAACAATATTTGTAATCTAAGAACATATGTCTTGGAGAGCCTGAGTGTCTCAGTTGGTTAAGCGTCCGACTTCAGCTCAGGTCATGATCTCACGGCTTGTGGGTTCGAGCCCCGCATCAGGCTCTCTGCTGACAGCTAGCTCAGAGCCTGCAGCATGTTTCGGATTCTGTGTCTCCCCCTCTCTCTGACCTTCCCCTGCTCTCTCTCTCTCTCTCAGAAATAAATAAAAAACATTAAAAAATTTTAAAAAAATAAAAAATAAAATAAAAACAACACATGTCTTTTTTTATATAATTTATTGTCAAATTGGGTAACATACAGCGTATACAGTGTGCTGCTTGGTTTTAGTGGTAGATGCCCATGATTCATTGCTTCTATACAACACCCAGTGCTCATCCCAGTAAGTACCCTCCAATGATTTATGGGTTAAAAAGACCCATCCTAATGGGAACTTCAAGATACTTAGAAGTCAACAATTAGAGAAATATTACATATCAAGCCCTGTGAATTGCTATGAAAGCAGCACTTTGAAGTACAGATGTCTATTGCTATAAATATTATATTCAAGGAAAATGAAAATTAATGAGCTATACTTCCAGCATATGAAAACAGAAGAGAGGCCCCTGGGTTGCTAAGTCGGTTAAGTGTTTGACTTCGGTTCATGGTTCATGAGTTTGAGCCCAGCATGGGACCCTCTGCAGTCAGCTCAAAGCCTGCTTCAGATCCTCTGTCTCCCTCTTTCTCTCTGCCTCTCCCCCACTTGTGCTTTCACACCATAGTTTGTGAGTTTGAGCCCTTCATTGGGCTCTGTGTTGACATCCTGGAGCCAGAAGCCTATTTTGTATTCTGTGTCTCCTTCTCTCTGCCCCCATCCAATTTGTACTCTCTCTAAAAAAAATAAATAAACATTTAAAAAAAAGAAAGAAAAGAAAACAGAAGAAGAACAGAATGTAGAAGTTATGAGATACCTTTTTANGGAGAGAAAACAGCGAACTAATCAATCATAGGAATTAAAAAGACAACAAAACTATAGTTACAGTAGAGATTAAAAGAGAGTAAGAAAATACCAAGAAACCCTTTAAACTTTTTTTTAATGTTTATTTATTTTTGCAAGACAGAGAGAGAGAGATAGAGGGCTAGCAGGGGAGGGTCAGAGAGAAAGGGAGACACAGAATGTGAAGCAGGCTCCAGGCTCCGAGCTGTCAGCACAGAGCCTGACTTGGGGCTTCGACTCACTGACTGCAAGATCATGACCTGAGCCAAAGTCAGATGCTTAACTGACTGAACCACCTAGCCATCCCAAGAAAACCTTTAAATTGTTGAAAATATATGTAAAATAAACAAATTCTGAGAAAAATAGCACTTACAAAATTGAGAAAAAGAACACTCTAAATATATATTAGTAATTGAATCAGTAGTTGGAACATGCATGTAATAAACACTAGGCCAAAATGGTTTTACAGCCAAATTACACAAAACTTTTAAAAGTACCAATTGTTTGATCTTATATACAAATTCATATTATATTATATGCATACCTTTTTAAAGATAGTTGATGAGGAAGAAATTCTCCTCAACTCTTCCTATGACATTACATTAACCTTGACTAGAACTACATGAGAAAGGAAAATCATAGACTTGTTTCAATCATGAATAAAAATGCAATAGGCCCAAGATGAATATAGCAGTGGATAAAAAACATAATTTACAGATGACCAAGTTGTATTTATCTTAAGAATCCAATATAGTGTAGCATTTAAAAATCTATAAGTATTAATTATCACATTGAAGATCAAATATATAATACAGGACAAAAATTTGTTAAAACTCAGCATTGCAAATGATAAAAATTTTAGCAAACTAGAAATAAAAGGGACTTCTTCAATGTGATAAGAGGCCACAAAAAGGCTAAAATAAACACCATGGCTAATGGTTAAACATTAGGAAAATCCCTTTTATCATCATGAACAAGTTAAGAACACATGATCTTACAGTATATTAAACATGGTGTTGGAAGTCTTAGCCAGCATAGTAATACAAGAAGAAATAAATGTTATACAAACTGAAAAGAAACAAATTTGTCATTATTCTTAAATGATATAATTGTTTGTAAACAAATAAAACAAAACCTCCCGGGGGGGTGGGGGCACCTGGGTGGCTCAGTCGGTTAAGTGTCCTACTTGGGCTCAGGTCATGATCTCACAGTTCCTGCGTTCGAGCCCCACATGGGGCTCTGTGCTGGCAGCTCAGGGCCTGGGGCCTGTTTCGGATTCTGTGTCTCCCTCTCTTTCTGACCCTGCCCTGTTCACGCTCTCTCTCTCTCTCAGAAATAAATAAAGAACATTTAAATAAATTAATTAATACAAAAAGTTTTTTAAAAAGTGCCTGGGTGACTCAGTTGGTTGAGCGTTGGACTTTGGCTCAGGTCATGATCTCACGTTTGTGGGTTTGAGCCCCCTGTCGGGCTCTGCACTGACAGCTAGCTCAGAGCCTGGAGCCTGCTTCAGATTCTGTGTCTCCCTCTCTCTCTGACCCTCCCCTTCCCATGATGTCTCTCTCTCTCTCTGTGTCTCAGAAATAAATAAAACATTTAAAAAATTTTTTAAAAAACCTCCCCCAAATTACAGATTATTAATAACACAAATTTAGCAAGCTGTGTGATATGGTCAATAATAAAATATCCATTGTATTTCTTTATATCAACACCAAATACTAAGAAAATCTGATTTTTAACTCTACTGCCATTTACTATAGGAAGAAAATATATTCTATACCTAAGAATAATTCTAATAAAATTTGCAAAAGGACTTTGTTTAGAGAACTATAAAACTTTTTGAAAGGTATAGAAGTCAGTCTAACTCTCCCTCCCTCATGTTTATTTCAGCATTCTTTACAATATCCATGATATGGAAGCATCCTGTGTCCATCAACAAGTGAATGGATAAAGAAGATGTGAGATATATATATATATATATATTACACAGCTATGAAAAATTGAGCTCTTTGGCCTTGTACCAACATGAATGAGTCTAGAGGGCATTATGCTAAGTGAAATAAGACAAACAAAGACCTTATTTCATTTATATGTGTAATCTAAAAAATAATGAACAAATAAACAGAAGCAGACACAGACCTGTAAATACAGAAAATAAACTAATGGTTGCCAGAGGGTAGGAGGTAAGGAGGGGCAAGATGAGTGAAGAAAAGTGGGAGATATAGGCTTCCAGTTATGTAATGAATAGGGATGAAAAATACAGCTTAGGGAATACAGTCAATGGTATTTGTGTTGGATGGTAAAAGATGGCAGCTACACTTGTGGTGGGCACAGCATAATGCACAGACTTGTCACATCACTATGCTGTACTCCTAAAACCAATGTAGCATTGTGTGTCAACTATACTTCAGTTCAAAATAATAGACTAAGGGGCACCTGGGTAGCTCAGTCAGTTAAGAATCTGACTCTTAATTTGGGCTCAGGCTATGACCTCATGGTTGGTGAGATAGAACCCTGTATTGGGTTCTGTGCTGACAGCACAAAGCCTGCTTGGGATTCTCTCTCTTTCTCTCTCTCTGCCCCTTCCCCTTTCACACATGTGCACTCTCTCCTTTTCTCTCAAAATAAAACAAAAATAACCTTTTAAAAGGTTATTTAGAAATATTTATTTCTAAATAGAAATATTTTCTATTATTTTAGAAAATAATAGACCTAAACAAATAGGGGGAATAAACAGTGCCTATTGCTAGGGGGACTCAATATCACAAAATTTTAATTCTCATTCAAAGGTATCTACAGATTTTATATAATTCTCATCAACAAAAATCCCTTAGAGTTTTGGGTAGAATTTGACAGAATGACTTTAAAATTAATGCAAAAGAGCAAACAGCCAAGGAAACAGACACTCTTGTAGCAGAAAACTAAAGTAGGAGAACCTGCCTCATACTTAACTCAGATTGACTTGTAAACTAATTTCAAAAGCATGGGATGGCAAGGTCATAGATCCACTGACCAGTGAAACAGTAGATAACCCAGAATCAGACCCTTGCTTATTTGGACACTTACTAGATGAAACAGGAAGTGTGTTTAATAACTGTGGAAAGGAAAGATATTCAACAAGTAGTGCTAGGACAGTTTGGTATCCATGTGGAAAAAATGAAATTGGATCCCACTCTCACAATACATATGAAAATAATTATCAGATAGATTAAGGATTTAGCTGTGAAAGACAAACTTAAAACTTTTAGGGCAAAAAACAGGAAAATACCGTCATGGGAAAGTCCAGCCTTCTGAGAGCTGTGAAGGATTTCTGAAAGAGGTCGGAAAAAGCACCACTATAAAAGCAAAGACTTGATAACTTACACTACATTAAATATTAAGAATTTGTGTTCATCACAAAAGCCATAAAGTGAAAAACAAGCCACACTCTAACCAACAAATAGTTAGTATGCATAATATACAAGGGAGTCCTACAAATCAATAAAAGACAGAGTATCTGAGAGAGAAAAAGGGGAAGAAAATATTGACATGCAATTCTCAGAAGAGAATATAAGAATAGTAAATAGATGCATTTTAAGTATCCAACCTCATAAATGATCAGGGAAATGCAAATTAAGGACATCATGAGATTCCATTTTATTCTCCTCAATTGGGAAAAAGAACTTTGATAATAGCAAGTAGTGGTGAGGATGTGTAAGCAAAAGATTTAGAAAAAAAATTAACATTTCCTAATAAAACTGAAGACATTTATATACTACAATTAAGCAATTCTCGTAGGTAATTACTTTAGAGAAAGACATATTCATGTGCACTGGAAGTAAAAGAATGTTCATAGCATCAGTTTACAGTATCAAAAAGCTAGGAGAAGCCAAATGTTCATCAGCAGGCGAATGGATAAGTAAATCATGGTTTATGCATACAACTAAATGCTGTAAGTCAGTTATAGACAACAAAGATGACTCTTAAAGATATAAGGTTGAGTGAAAAAAGCAAACCTCCGAAAACCATGTGATAATATTTTGAAAGAGTTGGAGAATAAACAAGATGTTTAGGACTGCATACATATGCAACAAAACTAAAAAAGGTGGGGAGGATGGAAAACAAATTTCAGAATAGTGGTTATGCCTAGAGGTTTAAAGCAGGAGATGGAGTAGGAAAAGAGCACGTGGTCCTTCATTTTATTAGTACGCTTCATAAATTTTGTCACATACACTCTTCGGAATAACAAATATTGCATGGAAAAGAAAACAGAGAAATTAAAATGTAACAGTGTTGAGAGCTACTTAAATGGGGGCGCCTGGGTGGCTCAGTCGGTTAAGAGACTAACTCTGGATTTCAGCTCAGGTCATGATCTCACGGTTCGTGGGTTTGAGTCTTGCACTGTCAGCGCAGAGCCTACTTGGGATTCTCTCTTTCCCTCTCTCTCTACTTCTCTCCCTGCTTGTGCCCTCTTTCTCTCAAAAATAAATAAATAAACATTTTTTAAAAAGAGCTATTTAAAAGGATCAAAAAGCAGAATTCGAAATTGAGAGAATAAAACTGGTTTTGAGTCTTTGTTTCTCTTTTTTGTGTTTTCATGAACATTTTTGTGGAATGACAAGGAAAACAAATCAGGTGTCAATATCTACATTAGTATCTGGATTTGTACATATCAGTTATTTTAATGTTAACTTGCATGTATAGGGTACTTATTATTCACACTTATGAATATTTTTCTGTATTTTAACATAGATTTGAAGTGGAAGTCTTTTTTAACTTTGATGAAAAAATGCAAATGAACATGAGTATCCTTAAATTAAAAAATTAACAAATGTGCACACAGATACAGACAATAATATATATATATATATATATATATAATA
>NW_027527957.1:322553-459062 GCF_008692635.1 Crocuta crocuta
GGGAAACTTACCTCTTAAAACAAGATGGTATAAATCATTTAAAAAGTGTATATTTTAAAGATCATTTTAGTTTTCAACTAGAATGTTTGAAGAATTGAAATCTAAAGCCTTAGGTCATTTAGCCCAATAGGTAGCCGTAGCTGTTGAATCCATAAATCTTAGTGGTGACTTGCATGGTGTTTCCTTTCCATCTGTCATCTCTCCTCCAGAAAATTGGTTGGGTCTCTAGAACCTGGTAGTTGACTCATCCTCTGTGTAAGTGGATGTATACCAACAAATCCCTTTCTCATTCTTGCGTCTTTTAGAACCCACCTCTCCTATTCATCTACACAACCACCCACTGAAGATCTTGAGACATAAATGTGGGTAATTTTCAGGGGGTTTTTGTTTTTTGGTTTTTTACTGTTGGGGAATATAGAGAGAGTGTGTTATCTGATCATCATATACCTGGTGCCTGTTGTGAAAAATATTTGTTTGTTTTTACAACATCTATTCAACATTACCACCAGCCCAGTACTTCCTAAAGCATCTGTTCAGAGGGCCTGACTGAAGCAGGTGGCTGTCACAGGACACTTTAAAATATTGTCCCAAGAAATGTCATCATTAGTAACCATTTCTCCTGGACTCAGGGTATTCTGTTTACAAAATCCTGTGATAAAATATATTACTGCAATATATTTTTGCAGTAATATACCCATACCATTTAAGTTACCAGCCAACACCTCTTCCAGGCTATTTAATAACCAGCTCAGAGTGAGGTCCTTTGGCTCATGAGAGGCCTTGAGGGCTGGGGCCAAACAGATGGGATAAACAGAGGGATGGGACCAAGGTCAAGTTTTATCTATGTGATAATTGTGAAAGTTCTTAAAGTTATTCCAAGATAAAGTATTTCATCTCCTCTTGTTATAACCTGAAAACAAAAATTAGTGTATCCAGAAACTGTCTCAGGAAATCAGATTTGCATATTAAAACAAAAAGTAGAAAGTTTCTAAAAGAAAAATATTCCAAACATTTCATAAGATAGTCTTGGGATCTCAAAGGGGATAGAACTAGGATCAGAAATTTTCATTAGAATACCCTTCAGTTAATTTATTCTAATTGCTTCTAAATACGAGGCAAAAAATCTGTACTACTTTATCTGATGGTCTACTTCAAATAAAGACAGTAAAAACTTTTAAAGGGATGTTAATTTAAAATGTTATCTTTCTGGTAATGGATAATAAGTATAATGATAAGAGGCCTAAGTTATGAGCTCAAAGGTTAAAGAGATTTTCCTCAGTTTTATTGAGAAGTAATTAACACACATCACTGTATCAGTTCAAGGCACACAGCATGATGGATTGATTTACATATATTGTGAAATGAGTACCACATAAGTTCAGTTAATATCCATCATCCCATATGAATATAATAAAAAGAAAAGAAAAAAAATTTGTTCTGGTGATGAGAACTTTTAGGATCTATTCTCTTAACAACTTTGCTTATATTATGCAGCAATGCTAGCTTTAGTCATCATGTTGGACATTACATCCTAAGGGCATTAAAAAACATATATTTATTATTTTCATTTGCATTTTTAAATGGATATCCAAATATATTCCTAACTATATTACATGATTGTGGTTAGATTGCTTTTTCAACTTTATATTTATCTCTAGGTAAGTCAAATTATAATTTGAAATACCCATTCAGCTCCTTTAAAAAAAACAAAAAACTCAGGATGCCTGGGTGGCTTGGTCAGTTGGGTGACCAACTTTCAGCTCAGGTCATGATCTCATGGTCTGAGGGTTCGAGCCACATGTCAGGCTTTGTGCTGACAGCTCAGAGCGTGGAGCCTGCTTCAGATTCTGTGTCTCCCTCTCTTTCTGCCCCTCCCCTCTTCGTGTTCTATCAAAATTAAACAAACATTAAAGTAAATAAAATTTAAAAAATACAAAATATTCTAACTGTAGTTTCAATTTGGTGGGCAGAAGGAGAGGTAAAAAACATAATAAATATATCCTAAGGCGTGTCTGTATATTTTGTTTTGATTTTAATGAGGCGATCATGAATCAGAATGCTGGGAACTTGCTGTAACAAACCAAGGTTAAGAAGAGTCTGAGTAGTCAAATCAACCTTATGACATAGGAAATTAGGATTTCCCAGCATGAGGTCTCAAAATAGAGATTCATGAACATGAATCAGAGGAGAAATGGATGTATTCTGAAAATAGCAGCTCCTTTCAAGGAGAAAAAGAAAATGTGTTAGTGAAAAATGCCAGGCCGTTCATTCATTCATTCACTCATTCATTTACTCACTTAACAAATACTGCTGAACACATATCACGTGTCAAGCAGGACATAGAAGATGGCTAAAGCATGGAACTTAGTTCCTAATCTATGGTGTGTGGAGGATGAAGGGAATTCATTATGTGTTGAAATAGTAGAACCAACAAATTGTGGGTGAAACCCGCGGGCCTTGTGTATGAATCTAGGGTCTCGTGTAGTCCTGAGCTGTAACCAGCCTTGCAAAAAATGTTACAGACAAGAGGTTTTGTGCTCGTTTTTTTCTTTTTGTCCTCTGAGTTTAAAGTGTAAAATAATCAAAACCATATGTTGTGAATTTCACAAAGGATAATATTACTTGATGAGAAAATATAAGCTGGTCCTGCTAACCAAAACAAAGTGAGGTGCTCAGCCCGAGTTCATCCTCTGGTCGGGCAATTGGGAGGTGGGAATGGGGTAGAGGCTGGTGGCATATACCCTGGTTCAGAAGACTTAAAAGCATAACCAGATCCCATTCAAAGTTCTCTGAATCTGCCCTTATTTTTCCACCATTGGCCAATAGAATAGAGAAAACCAACTGTAAAAAGATGGTCTTCCTGTGACAATTAGCAGTCTGTATCAGCCAAGAGCAGGAAGGTTTTTCCACTCCACCCTTCTTGCCCTTCACGGTAACCTCAGTCTCAGCAGACAACCCAATTTCATGATTTTTAAAAAAATCATTTATTTGTCCATTAAACAAATATTGATTAAACACTTCATATGTCAGGAACTGTGTGGAGCATTAGGGATATGATGGCAAAGAAAATCGTAACAGCTCTGCCCTGGTGAATATTATAGTCCGGTTTGGAATATATTTGTCAAATATTTGTTTCATTCTCTCACATTTCTTGTCATTTGGAGGCTATAAAAGAGGCATGACATCTCTGTCTTCTAGGAGTTCACAGTTTGCAGACACATAGACACCGAGTTTAAAAATACAAGGCAGTACATAACAGCAAAACTGAATGTGACCAAGTGCTTGAATGTACAATTATATAACAATCGATACTTCCTCAGTAACAGCTACTGCTTCTCAGCATGACTTTCAGGGCACCTATCAGGTAGTGTCTTTTGTCAGACAGTGGGTGTCTTCCTCTGCCATCTGTCCCTGGAGTGCATGTAACAGAGAGGCAGAGACCCTGGAACTTGAAAAAAAAAAAAGAAAAAAGAAAGAAAGAAAAATCATACTAGTGTGGATAATTGCAAGAGAATCAGAAATTTCCCTTTAGAAGCCAAAAGTGATTCCAGTGGCATTCAGTCAATGAGAAAAACTACGTGACTGGCTTAGTTTAAAATATCAACCAACCCCAAATCAGCGAACAAACAGAAAGACAAAATAATAATAGCAAAACACAATCTGAGAACAACCGTACAACCAATATCTTTTCTCCCTCTTTCTCACTCCTGCTCAGAAGCTTATTGAAACTAAATCAAAAAGTAAGACATCTTGTCTTCAGGCCTCCATTTACTGTCCCTTACTATCTTTTCTCTTCTTATTATAATATAATGTGTCTTTGGGTCGAACGTGCTCAGAGAACCCTGTCCAGGCCATCTTGCCAGAGAAAAGTCCTTCCTCTGTCAGATTTATGTTAATCTACTGTGTGGGAATCCAGCCCTGCTTATGACTCTTGCCAGTTACACGGGAGTTGTTGATTAAGAATATTCTTCACCACGTGACTATATAAAATGGTTGGACCAGTTTATCCCTCGGTTCAAGTGATTTTTTTTTTTTTTTTTGCTTTATACAACTATCAGTTTATTTTATTGTTCATGAAGATAGCTCTCTCCTCACGGAGCAGGAAGTCTGTTCTGAAGCTGACAGGGAAGGAACTCGTTTTAATAGTAGCAATGACAACAATACAGTAACGAGCCTTTTCAAAAGTAAGCAGTTAACCACGGCCTCTTCCATCCCATTTCCCCCACATATACGTGGCTTCCATCTCCTTCTGTCATTCCAATAAAAACAGGTTGTATACTGCTCGTTACTGAGAGCCCAGAATCCTAATCCTTCACACCTTGGTCATTAGCCAGTCTAATAATAATGTGAGAAATCCGAAGGGGGAGGATGGCTGTCACACTTTCAAGCAGCTGTGCTAACTGTCCTCAGTCACCAGGCACAGTTACAGTCTTCTTAATTTGATATTTAGATTTGGGGTTTTGTTTACTTTCTTTTATAGATTGATATGCTCGTTTCCCCCCAACATGGTCAAAATAACAACTCAACTATACTTTCAAAGATAAAAGGAGAAAGAAATAAGAAAACAACCTATGAAATTTATTCTAAAGGAACACGATTGGTGAAAACAAATTTGTAGATAGATATTTGAAATATATTTCATTTTAAAATGTTCTGTGGGCTTTAAAAAAATTAGTTATTTTCCATGAGCCAATCATACAGTCTTTACTGTGTTTTCTTAAGTCCCAATATTACAAGGGTCATAGTCAGATTTAAGTTGCTCCTATTCCGTGCAGCCTCAAAGGCTATGCTGGACAGAGCTTGAAAATTCTTGAATGAAGCATAATATGAACAATGAGAAATTATTTCATTTTGCAGCGAGTAGCTCTTTGGACAACACTATAATTTGCTTAAAAACGTATCTTGCTGATTTTTAACATGAAACAAATCACAGAAAAATCTAATGCTGGTTTTTTTAGAGAAAAAAATAATATTTTGAAACAAAACAAAATAAAAACTGCTTTATCTTTCAAAGCCAGAAGTGTAGAGTTAGCGGCATAGTGGCTGACCCCAGTTTTGAGTATATTCTCCGTTCTAAGGACATTGACAGGAAATGGTCAGCCTGGAGATACAATGAAAGGAAACTCAGCAGTGAAGGTTTCACTGATAACATGTGATTTGAAGTCAGTGAACAGACCTAACGGTCATTCACTCGCTGAGGCCAAAGCGTATAATAATCCAAAGGCTCCATTAAAATCTTGTCATAAAAACACGGGTAGGATGGTACTTGAAGGAGGCAGGGCAGAACATTTTCCAACTAATAGATGGGTTGCAATAACTGATATCAATATTAAGACATTGTTTCACAACATTCTGTGTATCAAATCTATGTTTGTCCTAAATTTCCTTACATTATACAATAAGAAGTGACTGATTTTTAAAGTAAGCTCCTCTACAGTAAACTGACTAACCAGCACACCACCCCTATTCTTTCTTATCTGCTACTACCTCTCTCCACTTGTCACTGTTTCCCCCTCTATCTTAGGTGAATAGCTACTCTTAGTAGACGAAGTCACTAAACGTCAGTGTTTATTTTTTATAATTTTGGATAGAACTCATCCTATGTTTTTTTAAACGGAGTATGCCCCATGATCAATCATGTAGCTTTTCTTACATTAATTATGTTAGACTACAGAAGACGTAATCCTCCCGGTCCTGCACGAAGCACCCTATGTTGCCCCCTCCCACAACTGAGATTTGTTGTACTATCTTGCCTTCATGGTATTTTTTCATAGTATTCTTTTTGTAGTATTTTTTACAGCCTTCCTTGGTACCAGGCTGTCAGCGTCACAAAGTGGGAAGGAGTAAGAGTTTGAATCGTCAAATATGTGTGCTGGCTATTGGTTACTCTGCTCAATACTTGCAGTCGACTTCTTGGACCTTAGAGAGCGAAAAGGGAAATGTGTTACACTGGGGATAAAATGAGAGAAAACGAATGTTAGGTAGCAACGTGAAGACTTCCACTGAGAAAGCTTTAGTATTTAGATGTTTATAATATGTTTTTATTGCTCACACTTTTCTCTTTTGCAGAATGCTGAGGTTTAGTTCTTTTAAATAGGTAGCAAATCAGTGTAGAGCTAACTGGAGTTAGGTGAAGTCTGTTGTACCTGTGAATTATAGTAATGAGCAGCACCATCCAAGGGAAATATATTGTGAGTCATATATTTATGGGTCTGTTAGAACAGATGCAATAAAAAAAAGTAAAAAGAAACAGGTGGAATTAATTTTATTTTTTTAAGTTTATTATTATTTTTTTTTCCAGAGAGTGAGAGCAGGGGAGGGGCAGAGAGAGAGGGACAGAGGACCCGAATCGGGGTCTGGGCCTACAGCAGCGAGATGGGTGCGGGGCTTAAATCGTGACACTCAATTGACTGAGCACGCAGGCTCCCTGGAATTAATTTTAGTAATCTATTGTACTTAACCCAATATATTGTTTCAAATATAAAAATTATTGAGGTTGTTCTTTCACTCTTTTTTTTTATACTAAATCTTTGAAATCCTATGCACAGTTTACAGACACAGCATCTCTTAATTTCGACTAAGCCATCTTTCAACCATTCAATAGTCACATGCAGCTGGTGGCTATCATTTTGGACTATGCAAGTACAGAGGATTTTTTCCTTTAATCTTTAGGTCTCTGTGTATCTAATCAATAGCCCTTTTAAAAGTTATGAGGGGGTTAATGGAAAGTCATTCTATTTACACAGGCTTTGTTTACCTAGATCTCCCATGTTTAGATTTTTCTATTTAATAATATCTTAAGTGGCTCTTAAAGTCAGCACTTCATGAAAATAACCCAAGTATTAATGGAGGATGGCTGAACTCACTCTCTATGGATATTAATTGTAATTTACAATGCATATTTGCATGCAATCAGTTTGCCTAACGAATTCTATTCATGCATTTCTATGTGACAGGCTGAAGTGCAGAGACATGAAAACTTGCAAAACCAGTCAGTTTCTGCCTTTGGAGAGTGTCTATTCCAGTGAGTGAGAAGGAGATCTGAAGCAAAGGAGCAGGTAAATAAATATAAAAGCCCAACAGTGAGAAATGCCGCAAAGGAGTACAGGGTCTCATGAACAACACAAAAAAAGAGGTTTGACCTGGGGGCCAGGTCAGGGAAGACTTCCTTGAGGAAGTGGTGTTCGAGCTGAGATCTAAGGGATGAGTGACCCTGACCCAGCAGAGAGGAACCAGGAAGGCTACACCGTGGAGTCTGATATTCATCTCGAGTTTTGTCCCATGAAGAAACTGATGAAGAGAAATGTTTTCCCTGTGGCCAAAGGGATAGTTCTCAGCCAGACTGAATTCTTGGCTTTTCTTCCTGAGAGTCTGTCATGAGCCCAGCACTGTCTTTTCCTGTGACTTCGGTGCCAAGCCAGGAGAGTCTCTCGCCTTACAGGGATATTCACGCTCTTGTTTCTGCTTGCGGATGTAGGACACTCCAGGACCCCTTTGGCTGTGCATTTTATCCTCACTTTAAAATGTAATATATGAAATACATGTGGGTAGGAATCTCTATATAATCAATTCACCGAGCTTTGGGTAAAAATGTGGTAAAAGTTTTTGCAACACATTAAAAACAATAGAAGATAAAGAACTCTTACCAAAAAAATCCAACAAATAAAATGGACAAAGGACAAAAACAGGGAATTCAGAGAAGGAATACAAATGACAAAAGCATATGAAGCTCAACAGTTACCAAAGAAATAAAAAAAAATAATGCCTGTTGATTTTGTTTAGTTTATCTTATTGAGAAAGATGATAAAGAGCAGGATGTTTCTCTAAGAAATTGGCATTCTAATATACCATGAGGTAGAAGAGTTATTTGGGGTCATCTTTCTAAAGGACAAATATTCAATATGCACTAAAAGAGTAGAGTATCTGCCTACTGACTAATATTTTAATTCTCAGAATTTATATTGAGGAACTCATCAGACAAGTGGTTAAAAGTATCAATTTTAGTTTTAAAATGCCTGCCCAAATAACCAACATTTAAGACTGGTTAAAAATTACATTAATATGCATAAATATATTGTAAAGTCTTATATATGTGTGTACTTATTCATAAAGGAAGATATTCACAGCATTCTGAGAAGTGAAAAGAAAAACAGAGTATGAAGCGGATGAATAATGTGATCTAGTATTTTTGGTCAAAATTTCTGCATGTGTACACAGTATATGATGTCCTCACACTGGAAAGTCTGGAAAATATAGAAAAGTTTTAACACATAATGAACTGATTAAGTATAATTCCCTTTACTTTTATTAATCTACATTTTCTCCTGGTAATACAAATTCAGACTTGAGAGATAAACATTCTTTTTCAAATAATTTATTCTCATTTAGAAAAATTTATCAACAGCGATTTTTAAAAGGAAAAGACAACGAAAAACATTACCCTTCATAGTACCATCCAACGACCATTGCATTTAATGTTGCATAGTGTTTACCTTCAATTTTTAAAGTATAGCTTTTTTGAAATACTGTTTTGATCATATTTAATTGAGCTTCTAAGACCAGTGTTAAACCTTGCCTGAGGGGCAAGCTTTTACAGAGGATTTTCTTATATCCAATTACAGGGTTTTTCCCATAATAGGGGATAACAGTTTATAATTAGGTAGACTGGATTTAAGCTTTACACCAGATGCTCTCATGGGATGCCTTCTTCTCCATCTTGGTGTATCCAATTCACTCAGATGTGGGTTTTGTTTTTTTTTTAAGCCAATAAGTCTTCTTAAAATTTTTGGCTGAACTGGGTGAAGCACCTATTAACAGTCACACAAGATAGTCCTGCAAATACCCAGAATCAGCTTGAAGAATAAGATGATTACCCATCCCTTATTAAGGAGGACACTTGTGATGAGCGCTGGGTGTTGTATGTAAGTGATGAATCACTAAATTCTTTTCCTGAAACTAATATTACACTGTATGTTAACTAACTGCAATTTAAATAAAAACTTGGAGGGGTGCCTGGGTGGCTCAGTCAGTTAAGTGTCTGACTTCAGCTCAGGTCATGATCTCACGGTTGGTGGATTCGAGCCCCGCATCGGGCTCTGTGCTGACAGCTAGCTCAGAGCCTGGAGCCTGCTTCAGATTCTGTGTCTCCCTCTCTCTCTGACCCTCCCCTGCTAACGCTTTCTCTCTCTCTCTCTCTCTCAGAAATTTAAAAATAAAAAGTGTTTCAATAAATAAATAAATACTTGGAAAAATAATAAATAAATAAAAGCTTATAAAGTAAGATCATTAGTAGTCTCAGTAAAGAAACAACATAATGGGAGCTAAGTGGCTGGACTCTGGAGCCAGATTGCCTGGGTTCAAATCCTACCTTTGCCACTTTCTAGCTATGCAACCCAAGAATATTTACCTAGCTTGCTGGGCCTTAATTTTCTCTTCAGTAAAATTCGAAAAATAAAATCATCTGCCTCATAAATTGTTGGAAGCATTAATTGAGTTATTACAGGCAAAACACTTGCAATGTGTGGCACAAATATCAATGCCCAGTAAATGTTAGTCTTTATTATTATTTAGAAACCATATCTTCTTGGAAATGATTCCAGGTGCACGTTGGCCGGACTGTGTAGGAACCTGTGTTGTGATTTCCACACACAGTCCACTGAACAAACATGTGCCCTGCATGGTAGAAGGCGTTCTGCATATACTATCCTACCAGACCTCAGATAATACTTTAAAGTAAGTGTTATTTCTGTTTTTAGGATTTTGAAACCGAGATTACTAAAGTTAAGTAACTCCCCCAAGTCACCAACAGTTAAAAAGAGACAGGACAAGGAAGACTGAGAGGTGAGGTATCTCGCTGGCCTATGCCTTTTATTGATTAATTTTTGGACTAGGAAAATCTAAACGGCAGAAATAACAATGCCATTAATCTTTGTTCATAGTTTTTCCCTCTTTCTTCAGCAGCAGAGAGTTTCTCTTCACTAACTCAACAATATTTATGGGCACCAGCCACAGGCCATGGTTTTAAGAACCAAAGCTACCTTGTCCTGTAAGAGTTCATTTTCTAGGGGCGACTGGGTGACTGAGTCAGTTAGGCACCCCACTTCGGCTCAGGTCATGATCTCTCTGTTTGTGAGTCTGAGCCCCGCATCAGGCTCTGAGCTCTCAGCTCAGAGCCTGGAGCCTGCTTCGGATTCTGTGTCTCCCCCTCTCTCTGCTCCTCCCCTGCTCATGCTCTGTCTCTGTCTCTCAATAATAAATAAACATTAAGAAAAATATTTTTAAGAGTTCATTTCCTACAGGGAAAGACAGGCAATAAATAACGAGTATGTCAGTTACTGAGCTATTGTCTCTCATTTCCAAACCACTCAGCCTTGAGGTGGTGGGGGCACAAGCTCAACCCTCCTCAGCCAGCCCTCGTATCTGTTGTCTGGCATTAGCCAGGGTGGAATGTGCCCACTGCAGCTGGCCCCAGGCCTGCTCACCCCTGTAGATCCNCAGAAGCTGATGAAGGAGAAGATGAGCACGGAGCTGGGCAGCTGTAGGCCCCCTGCCTGAGGGAGACCTACCTGGGCAGGTAGGGGCTGAAGGTGTGTCCTTTGCCCGCTGGTTCCCCGTTAAACTCTGCCAACAGGGGGCGCCACAGGGAGAACGGAAAGCTACAGGAGAAAGAAGCTTCCTGAGAGTTTCCTACCTGCTGCTTGAGCCCTGAACTTCGCCCTAGAGACGCAAGGAGCAGTTTCTTCCGGTAGCGACAGGTGAATCCAGTTTGCAGTCTCCAAGATTAGAGAGCCAGCTTCATCGTGCTCCACCGCAAAACATCGGTGTCGACTGGCGGGGCTGCCTTTTCACAGGCCTGAACTTCAGCTAAGATGGTAATAAGGAACTAAGTTTAGTGACTCCAGTTTCTTTTCTTTGTACCCCCAGCCCCAGGGGTGATAGGTGTTTCCTGAAGCTGGTACCTCTGTGATACCTTAGAGCTCTTTTATTGCCCTTTCGGTTACTGAATTAACAATGCAGTATTTCAATAAGTAAACGTGCCATTAGTTACCTAGTTATTGTCCCATGTTGAACAACTACTCTTGCTAGTTTTTTACTTCTAAATATTGCTGCCATGACGTTAAGCATAAAGCTTTTTTTTTCCTCTTCTTTTTCAGTATTTAGGACTATTTCTTTAAGACAGATTTCCAGAAATGGAATTACTGTTAAAGAATATGACTGTTTTAATACTCTCCATGTATATTTGTAGTCACTCACATTTCTAAAAATGCATTTATGTGTGTATGGATCTTTCCAAAAGATTTTGCCAATTATTTTTCTCCAAGAAATGAAAGGCAATATTTATATCATTTTTCCTAACCAGTTCTCGATAACATTATGTATTAAATTCTATCGTGTTTCATTTAATATACTTGTGCTGTATTACTTGTGTGGTCTAGCACGTTTTTATGTTATTACATCCATTTGAGATCGTGAGTTAATGTTATTTTCAGTAATTTACTGCTCTTCTAAATGCTTGATGTCAGTAGTCTAATGGATTTTATATTTTAAGTCATGCCCATGATAGGACTGAGTAACACTCTGGAAAGAGGACTTGCTCCCTTTTAGCTCTCAGAATTCCAGAAAACAATAGTCATAACTTAAACAGTTCCTTAATGGTCCCAAGTTATTTTCAGCAAGTGATCCCTAGAGTGGGAAAGTATAGATTTTTAATAAATGAGGTAGAAATCATAGCCATTTATTTTCTCCTAAAAATAATACAAGCTTTTTATTGGGTAACAACCAGTACTGCAAACTCCTTAATAGAAAACGTTGGATGTAACCAGACTTATACTTTTTACCAGACTTCATAGTAAATTGCCATGCGCCCAGTGACTACTGGTAATTTCACATCTTTGAGTTCTAGCTCATCGTTTTACTGCCATCATACGGTATTTTGAATGAGGGTAGATGACTTTCCATTTTCAATGGTCACCTTCACTAAACTCAATTTGTTTTTTCTCTGATTACTTTTTAATTAGGGGATTAAATTAATCAGTGATCCTTTTTAATCCCATAGTGGGGCATTGTTTACACGGGGGGTAATAGTTTGGAGGATTAAGAAGATGCTGTCCTTAAAAGTAGGAAAATCCTATGTTCCTCTATGGATGAGTGGCAAAAACAGTAAGTTATATGCCCCAATCCATTCTCCATTTCTCCCTCAATAATTAGTCTCCAGCTTTACCCCTGTGGTGATGAGGTGGCCAAGAGCCTCCCTTTCCCATGCACTCTGGCAACTAGGAATGCCTGTGAGACATATGTGGGAGCTGTTGGGTGGAACTTCTGGAAAAACCTTTTGGCCTTTCTCTTTCTGCTGGATCCTAGCAGAAGGAGTGAGCTCCAGAAACCACTCTGTGCCTGTGAAAATGGAAGACATGTGCTGAGTACAGCTGAACAGAAAGAGCCTAGTGCCCTGATATATGGTGCCTACACAATAGACATACGATATGTCTAACATGCTTGCTTCAACAATGTTGAGCTTCCTAGCTTCAGATTCCTTTAACATGGCACTGAGCTATACGTCTTTTGTTTAGACTATTGTCACTAGTACTAAAATATAATTCTTAACATCTTTTTAATGATGAAGTACTGACATTGCATGTAAACAGGTAAATTAGGTGTATTATTATCTTTCCTCCTACTTTAATTGCTTTACAATGCTAAACTTGAATATATTTATTTTATTACACAAGTATCTTGACGGTTTATTGAAAATGTAACTCTTAAATATTCTAAGTTATTTGGATCTTTAGATTTTACCTTAGCATCATTGGATAACACCTGCAAAAGCAATCATCAAACATTTGTGAAGTGAGGATAAGAAGATATCTTCTTTGTAAGACAATATATATGTAAGCACTCAGTAAACATTACAGGAACATAAACATTGGCTGCTATCCAACCAGATAGATCCCATGAAGCCCAGGTTAAGTCATGATAGCAAAAACTAATTATATTAAAGATGAACCAGTGAAAATAATGCTAAGATGAAAGGTAAATATTTATTATATTCATATGCTTGGAAACACAGTCTTTCAAACAAATGCCCTTATGTTATTGGTTTTTGAGAACCCTACCATTAGATGTGGAGGTTTTATTTTTTTCATCAGAGGTGTATTTTGTAAAGATTAGACAATCAGCACTGGCTCATTTTTTTTTAAAGTGTCTGCAAATACAGCGTATGCAGTCTCATAGGGCTGCACGCTGTGCTGTGAAAACAGCAGGGAAGTTTTATAAAAAGTAACTTCACTCACATTTTCCAATATATAAAAAAAAGTTTGGTTTCACTAACGTCAACCTGTACTCCAGCTGTTTGTGCATATTTTTGTGTGACTCTGCATTTTCCTTGGAGATTAAGGTAGACAATTTGCCTTTCAATACGTTGCATAACATATGCTCCAAAGGAAGTAAGGGAACATGAGCTGAGAAAAGGATGGCTTTGCAAAGTCCTGGGACCCAAGATCTGCAGGGGAAAAGCTGAAGGTAAGAAATGAACGTGCATGAATTTATATTCGTAATTATTTAAAGCAGTTTGTATTTTGTACAAAATAAAAAAGCCAGCATTGTTTTAAGAGTTATAAAAACTCCTTCTTTCAATTAAACTTGAACCATTAAACACACACATGCATTCACACCAACTCATTCACTCACTCACTCAACTCACGCAGAAGAGCTATGAGTCCAGTTCATCGCCTAGGACATCAAATTTTACATAATCGATAAATCCGGGCATTCATTCTTCACATTGAATGTAATGATTTTTGCTGTGCTTCATAAGTTCCGTTGATGTGTTAGTAGAGTTGCTTCATTCATTTCTCTCTATGTCCAATTTTTAAATTAATTATATAAACCAATTTTAATACCTACCTGAAAAAAGCCTCTTTGGACAAAAAGTGAATAAAACCTAACCTCCAGGCCATTGCAGTCCATTAAGAGAAGGTACGTACATCTAGCCACCAGCTTGGTGGAACCAAACTCAAAGGATATGGTAGCTCAGAAACAAGAGAAGCAACCAGGCAGACATGCTGAATTGTTACCCAGACTCTTGTTGTATCCGACCCTCCCATCAGACTCTATCAACCTGTTCATTTCTAAAAGAATGCAGCTTTTACAGGGATCAGAGAAGTAGAGTTTGGACAATGAGAAAAGGGGACATGTTACTATATTTTAGAAATTATAGAAAACTTGGTAGATATTTTGTTAAACAATTATTCTCTTTAGACCTTTAAATAACTATGCTAACTATAAAATACACATGGATATTTTGTAACTTAGAGAACTTTTGATTTTTACATGCCTCCTATTCTTAAGTGAGATTTTATTGTGTCTCATTCCCAAGGAATTTTCCAAAGAAATGCATATTTAATTTATTTTAAACTCCTTTGAAATAAAAACCTAGCATTTAACATATATGTTGGTCCACAGGCAAGATTTCAAGACAATAGCTTTTGTGTTAGATAAAATATATACATTCCCATCCTGTGTCTATATAACAAAGAACTCTGAATGAGTCAAGTTTATCTAAGTAAGTCAAATTTAGATACAGGACCATGATGGGATTAAAGAAATGGGGATATAATTATAAATAATACAAGACTTTTGTCCTCTGGCTGCCTGCAATATACTGTAATATATAATTAATTTTTAAAACCACTATACCACTGGTGTTGAAATGGAACTACAGGGGCACCTGGGTGGCTCAGTCAGTTAAACGTTGGACTTCGGCTCAGGGCATGATCTCACAGTTCGTGGGTTCAAGCCCTGCATCAGGCTCTGTGCTGACAGCTAGCTCAGAGCCTGGAGGCTGCTTCACGTTCTGTGTTTCCTTCTCTCTCTGACCCTCCCCTGCTCATGCTGTCTCTCTCTCTCAGAAATAAATTTAAAAAACATTTTAAAAAAACATTGAAAATGGACCTACCCGTTAATAATGGATGAAGAGATAGTAGTTAGACTATTGGATGTTTTCAGATGAGAGTTGGTTAGGGCTGGGATTATGTTAGTAGGTATTCATTAGTTCAAAAAGGATTTATTGAATGTCAAATATGTACCAGGCATTGTTCTTTCACTAAGGGAGCAAAATAAGCAAAAGTCCCCGTGCTGTGAAACTAAAATTCTACTGGAGAAGATATACAATAAGATAAATATGGAAAATATGGAGTATTTTACAGAATGATAAATTCATATGGGAAACAAGGAAGCAGGGGAAGGAAATTTGAAATGCCATGATGAGTGGGAATTTTAGGTGGAACATCCAAGGAAGGCTTCCCCCAGAAAGTAACTTTTGAGAGGATAGAAATGAGGGAGCTAGCCTTCAAGGTTTCTGGGAGAGGATTTCATGCAGAGTGAGCCCCAAATGTGAAGGCTATGAGATAAGAACATGCCAAGTGTGGTCAACAATGAGCAGGGAGTCAGTATGGTAAGAACAGAAGGAGTAGGGGGAATGGAATAGGAGATGAAATAGGCTAACAAGGGACTGGGTTATGCAGATCCTAGAGATCATTGCACATCTCTGGCATCTACTCTGGGTGAGATAGGAGGCCTGTGTCCTCAATTTACCTATTTTATTCAATACTCTTCTCTACAATGCTGGAGCTGAGACTGTAAATTACATTTCCCAATTAGTCAAATAGCTTCCCGTTAACTTTTACCAGTAGAAGGCAATAGAGGGAGATTGGAAGTCCAGGGGATACAAGAAAAGATGCACTCTTCTGTTTTTCCTGTCTCTCTTTGTATTGGTTGACAACAGCTGATGGCTTCAACTTTCACCTTCTTTGAGCACTTCTAGGACCAGCCCTGTGGCACCTCCTCAAAGGTTCCAGCAGCAGCCATTTGGGACCCCTTTCTCTGAGGTCGGAGGACCAATGCAATAGGGCTCCTCCTTTAATCTTTTAAGTTCTGGTCATTTTCTCACCTACCCCCAGTTCCTAGGACTAAGGATGGAAGTTCCCTCCTGAGTTATTAACATCTGGGTTACTACAATTGCCTTTCTTGTTCCTTCACTTTCAAACACGTATGTTACAGATTCCCGGTTTAAATGCCCTCTGTTAGGGACACTTGTGTGGCTTAGTCAGTTGAGCACCCAATTTTGGCTTAGGTCATGATCTCACAGTTCATGGGCTTGAGCCCTGCATCAGGCTCTGTGCTGGCAATGCAGAGCCTGCTTAGGATTCTCTCTCTGTCTTGCCTAGCTCATATACTCTCTCTCTCACTCTCTCTCAATAAATAAATAAATAAATTTAAAAAATAAATAAATCCCCTCTGTTAAAAATGCTTAATGTGGTTTCTGTTTTCTTGATGATTACAGTGTCAGGTAGCAAGTGTAATCCCAGGAAAGTCTCAAAGATGGGATTATAGAATTGTTTTAGATATGTCCTTGACTTTGAATTTAATTAATGCTAAGTTCTTTGTCAATATAAAATGGGATACTGATATTGCCATGGCATGCACTATTTAATTAAATTACCACCTGCAGTTCCTTGGGATAAAGTGCTTATTGAAATAAATATCTTAGGGGACCAAGTGGCTGCTGCAGTTGACTGATACAGTGGTAATGACAACTGTGATGACTGTGGGGTACAATGGCTATTTCTGACTTCACTGGGGATTATACAAAAGGAAAACAACAGGCTTGGGGGTTTAACAATCTCAGAACTCCTCCTGTGATCCTAAAAGAATCTCTGATTTTTGTCTGAGTATATTTATTTTAATTTGTGTATAGAAGAACAGATATGGCTGAAAATTAAACTCAACATTTAAATATTTGGGTTAGATACGGAATTACAATGGAAGGTCTATTTGCAGATTTTCTAAGTGCCCTAAGTGAAAATTATGACACTGATTGGGAAGGAGTTAGGGATAGCTGGGTGGACACAAATAAAGCTGAAAATCTTGAATCTACTCTGAGCTTTCCTTTCAATGAGATGCTTACTCTCCTCAAGATATACTAGTCCTATTGTGTCTAGGACTAGGAGTATGGAGGAGGGCACTCATGGGGCTGGGCACTGGGTGTTGTATGGAAACCAACTTGACAATAAACTATATTTTAAAAATATATATATACTAGTCCTATTGTGTCTAGTCCTATAGCTAGAGAAATCTGAGCACATTCTAATAGAGACATGTGAAAAATTTAACCCAAGAAAGGAACAGTTCATACCCCAAAAGCATTAAAATATTTTCCTAAATTATAATGGCATGAATCTAGGGGTTATATGTGAGACTATGTTATAATGATGTTAGAACAAGGTGGATGGAATGTGACACTGAATAAGGACAAAGTAATCACCATAGGCGTTCTTATTCTAGATTTAATATGGTAAGTTGGCCAGATTAAGCTTGTCCTAACAGTTTTCTTGGTTTATTGAATTCAATGGTGGCTCTCTTTCAATAAGATTGGATGAGAATTTACTAACCTAATATAAAGGAAAGGCTTAGGGATAACAGAGGAATATAAAAGTGAACTTGTGAAACTTGCAAAAGTACCACCCCACCACATCTCTCTAGAGAGCCCAGAGAATATTCCCTTCAGTAAGGCATACACCAGTATCCTTGTAAAGCTCTATAGTTGCTATCATCTAAAAAGGCTAAAGATGGCAGTGGGAGGTGCTATCATGGAAAAGAAATCCCTAGTTTCAATACATCATGGGACCACAGAGTAGCAGAAGTTAAGTAGCAACCTCAAGAATCAAGATTTTAAAAATTACTATAATGGATCCCAAGGAAGGGTTGGAAATCTGAATACCTTTTACTATGGCTACTTGATTTCCAGGAGTAAAATATCCTAAGAGTAAAATATAGGGATAGATTTCTAAAGTGTTAATTGGTGAATATAACAAGTAAATTCTAGGTGGGAATCTGGCTTGAACATTCACAGCTTCTCACCCACTTCCCAAACCTAAGCCAATTCATTGACCTGGAGTTCTTTGATTAAAAAGAAGGCTGGATACCTTTGAGAAAGGACCTGACAACATAGCCACAAATATAAACTGTAAAACCTTTCCAAACTTTCTCAAAACATGATTGCACACATTTAATAGGTAACTGCACTAGATGTAAGTTGATGCTAATTATAAGAACTCAAAAATTATTTTTGGACCAGTGTTCAAAGTAGATGACTATGCAGTAGTTAAAAGGGTCCGTCTCACAATAGGCCAATTGAGGCAGAAGGTGTAGTGGGAAAAGAAGAGCTATGTATGTTTCCTTCCTTGTTTTATGTAGCGTAGTGCAAAATAGCAATTTCCACAGCTCCTCCCTTCGAGGTAGAATCTATTTTTCCATGTCTTGAAATGGACTGCCCTTGTGACTTCCTTTGGTCAATAGAATATGGCAGAAGTGACTGTGTGATTCTAAACTTAGGTCTCAAGAGATTTGTATCCTTCTGTTCTTTCTTTTGGAACCCTGCAACTACCACATAAAAAAGTCTGTCCTTGCCATCTGGAAGTTGCAAAACCACATGGAACAGGGACAAGCCATTACAGCCAAGGCCCCAGACACACAAGAGAGTCCAAAGACCAGACATCCCAGCAGCTGACCACAGACAGATGAATGAATCCATCTGAGCCCCGAGGAATCACTAATTTTTTCATCTTTTATTTTATCCCTATTACTTTATGTAAGGATTTTTAGTGAGATTGTGACTGAACAAGATGATTTAACATCCCCCAGAGGAGGGACATAGTAAATATTTAAGGCTTGAGTCTCCTCTTTCTGGGGAAAAGTGTGAGAATGACTTCATTTGGATAAGAGAGAGTCAGACCCTGCTGGGTGGAAGCATGAGATTGTTTGTGTTGTTGCATGGAAGTTAAAATATGTGTAGAGGAGTTTTTATGAGTGCTGGGTAGCCAAAATGGATGTATTTATGGTGCTGAGACTAGGGATGGAATTTTGCAAATTACATTTCTTAGTTACATTTGCCAACTGACTTCCTTTTAGATTCTACCTTCAGGATATGTAAAGAGAAGACAGAGGAAGGGACTTCCTTCCTGTTTTCCCTGTTTTTACTTACATTGCCCAGAAGCAGCAGCTGGTTCCAGCCTCCAGTATTTTATGACGTTTCTAGCAAAGTCCTGGGGCATGCTCTCAGAGAAACCAGCCATAGCTCAGCAGTAGTTCCCCCTCTTAGACATATGACAGCCAGCTCTGCAGAGCTCTCCTTCTAAGTTCCCTGCCTCCAGTAACCTGGCTCTTCTCTTTCTGTTCACTGGCCCAATGATGACACTTGTTGGCCACAGTTATTAATTGCTTTGTTACCCATTCAGTATTTAAGTTGTCCAACACTTACCTACATGAGGGTCCCCTCAATCTGAAATGTCCAGTGTTGTTTCTGTTTTTTTTTACTATGCCTTAACTGATAGAAAGCCATTGAAGGGCTTTGAGATCTGAAATAATTCGTCTTGCATTTTAGTGGGCTCACCCTGGTGGCTGTGTTGGAAAAGACTGAAAGGAGAGACCAAATAGGAGACTATTTCACTAACTGTGAAAGAGTGGTTAGATTCTGTATATATTCAAAATGTATTTGAAAGTATTGATAATGGGATTTGTAGATAGACCAGGTGTAAGTTTTCAGATGAGAGGAAATTGAATTTTGAATAGTATGAATTATTATCAAGGAGAGTAGAAGACTGAATAAAGCACAGAAATTTAGTGTTAATACCAGGTGACACAGGATTAGTGATTATGAATTTAAAAGCGAGACCAATTAGCACAGCTTGTATTTCCTATAGACATGATTCTATGGTGGTTCTATTTGCTAAGGTAGTGCTAGCTGCTGCAACAGATTAACCCTAAAATTGTAGTGGCCTAACACAATAGAAATTTATACTTCAATAAGCTTAAGTCTAATGGGTCATGGGACGACAGTGGAGGTAGAATCTGAGGTGGTGTACCTATGTCTTTCAGTGATCCTGGCTAAAGCTCAACACATGTTTTCCAAGGTTATCCTTCATGTTGACATTTAGGGGTAAAATTGGGGAAGGAGTAAAATGGAGGATCTAAAGAAATGTTATTTGTGCCAGGCCTGGAAGTGATATGCATCATTTCTACTCACACTTCATAGATTAAAATTCAATGCCGTAGCTACATATTAAGTAAACAGAGGCCAGGAAATATTGTCTAGCTTTGTACCCAGGTGGAAAAGAAAATAGTTTTGATGAACTGTTAGCCAATCTCTGTGAAAGAAGAGACAAGGTCTGTCCTGCAAGCAGAAATTAGGCAAAGAGTTGGACCAGGTTTGCCAATTTGCAACAGTACCACAAGTGTGAGAGAGAGGCAAAGGTGTTCAATGAATACGTGAGGAATGACTGTGACTGACCATGACTTTAAACAGGATAAGGAGAAAGAGAGGACATAAGGAGAGAGCAAAGATGTGAAGCTTGATGTGCTGGGGTGCCACCGTGGAGAAAGGACTGTGAGAGCCTCCATTCTAGCGGCTATTAGCTGGCAAGACCAAGAGGTACTGGTGGAGAATGTGTTGCTTAAATTGGAAAATCTGCATAAACCGCAGGGCTACATTTTTTTTTCTTTTTTATAAGAGCAGGACCCTGAAACCCTGAAATTTAGTATCTAAGATAGGGGGCAAGAAAAAGCACTGGGAGAGAGACTGTCAAGGATTTAGAGTCTATGATATTGGCAGATGAGCTACACAGACATCGAAATGTTAAAGATAGTGGCAGGTGCTGAATCTTCAAGGAATGAGGAAGTGTTAAAATAAGAACAGTGGAAGATTTAGAAAGCTATTTAGTGGATCACGAATAGTCAAATTATAGGGGTGCCTGGATGGCTCAGGTCATGATCTCACAGTTTGTGAGTTTGAGCCCTGCATTGGGCTCTGTACTGACAGCTCAGAGCCTGGGGCCTGCTTCGGATTCTGTGTCTCCCCTTCTCTCTGTTCCTCCTCCACTCTCATTCTGTCTCTCTCTCTCTCAAAAATAAAGATTTTTTAAAATTTGAAAAAAAACAATAGCCAAATTATGGAAAGTCTCCAAATATCTGTTGACTGATGAATGGATAAAGTAGATGTGGTATGTATGTGTACACACACACACACACACACACACACGCACACACACACTGGAATGTTACTTGGCAATCAAAAAGGCTGAAACCTTGCCACTTGCAACAATGTAGACAGAACTAGAATGTACTATGCTAAGCAAAATAAGTTAAAGACAAATACCATAGGATTTCACTCATATGTGGAATTTAAGAAACAAAATAGATGAACATAAAGGAAGGGAAGGAAAAATAAGATAAAAACAGAAAGAAAGGCAAACCAGAAAAGACTCTTAAATACAGAGAATGAGTTGAGGGTTGCTGGAGGGGTCTGGGGTGGGGTGATTGGCTAAATGCGTGATTAGTATTAAAGAGGACACTTGCTGGGATGAGCACTGGGTGTTATATGTAAGTGATGAATCATTAAATTCTATTCCTGACATCATTATTACATATGTTAACTGACTTGGATTTAAATAGAATTTTAAAAAAAATAGTCCAGAAAAAAAATGGTGGCAGAGGATAGATGAACTTAATTTGGAATGGTTGATAATTCTGGGGGATGGACATATAAGTTAATGATAATACTCTACATGTGTATATTATTGAAATTTTCCAAAATAAAATTTATAAAAAAGAGAAACAAAAAATATGAATAAAGCTACTTAGTGGGTAAAAAGGCAAGATTTGGTCATTGGTTATGGGCAGTGGAGATGAAGGAAGTGTCAGGAGTCAATCTCAGGTTTCTGACTTATGCAAATGAGTAGATAGTTTAGTCATTTACAGAAGAGGAACTCTCCAATGTAACTACATCTAGGAGATAAATGATGAATTTATTTTTGAATATATAGATTTTGAATGTTCTCTTTCTCAAATATCTAAGTGGAGATTTTGATGAGATTGTTTGAAATCTAAAGGTCTGACATTCTTAAAATAGTATCATGTGTGTTTCGTAGATTTATGCCAACATAACTTAGAAAAATATTGCAATCTTTTGGAGTGTAAACTATTTCTTCCTAGGTTGGATTTTTCACCTGTCCCCATTGGAATGTACTCAGATCTCTCTATTATAGGTCTGTACACAATAGGGATGGTAAGGATAGGTCTTGAAGAGAATACGCACCCCACTGAAAGAAGTCTTAAACTAGATTTAAGATTTTCATTTTTGTTAATATCTACCCCAATATCCCTACTCTTCCTAATCAATCTCCTATTTTTTACTTAGGGCACTTGAACAGTCTGTGAATACACCTCACCTTTTGATCCTATAACTAACCCAGATACTAAATGTTGAGTTTAATGTTCAGTCGTTTCCACCCTGCCACTTACAAATAAAAATAAATACGTATATACAAAAGAATGACTTCTTTTTAGGTTTACAAGAGAAACTCTATTTGAATTGACATTGTTAAACCACTGAGTATGTTGTTTATTTATTTTTTATATGGTCTCCAGGGCAGCCAAAACCAAGAAAGTGTGAAGTTTAGTTGCCAAAAAATAGAGTTAGTCAAGAAGAAGAGAGTAGTCAATAGAATTAATAGTAACATTTATTGAGAACTTACTAGGTGCCAAGCTATGTTCTAAGAACTTCACATATTTTCATTTACTTTATTCTTACAACATACCTATGAAGTAAGTACTATTTTTACTCTACTTTATAGAGAAGGAGACTGAGGCACAGAGAGATTTCTTTTTTAACTAATTGCCTTCAGCCCCAGCTAGTTATTGGCAGATCTGGGAATCTATCCCAGCCTGTTTGACTCCAGAGCCCACAGTTTTAACAACCACTTTATACTAACTTCTAACCAAAGTGGTCATAACTACGCAGAGAAAAGTAGGCCATGAAACACAAAATTGATTTTTGGAGTTAGTAGCATGAAGGTCATTGTTGATAATAGTGAGAGCTGTTTCAGAGTACGTTGAGAAGAGAATGGGAAAGGAAGAAGAGGATATAATGAAGGTTCTCAACTGTGTCAAGAAATTTGACTTTAAGCTTAGGAGAGGAAGAGAGATAAGATGATAGAAGTAAAATAGAGTCAAAGAAGATTTTATTTCTGTTTATGTTTTTATGTTTTTTTTTTAAGATGGAAAGAAATCTTCAAATATTTATGGGAAGGAACTGTTTGAAAGAAGGAGGTTGATTACATAGGAGAGTGATGGGTTAAGAAACAGTACATGCTTCTTGGAAAAGTGAGAGGAGGTCGAATCTAGGGCACTGGTGGAAGAACTGACCTTAAACAGGGTCAAAGACAATACTTCTACTTGGATGGGAGGAGAGGAGAAGTGGATGGGTGCAAATGCAATTAGGTTTATAGACTGGGTGGTTGGGAAATGAGGGTGTGCCCATCTGATAGCTCTTATTTTTCTTGTCTAGGGAGTAAATTCCCCTGGGCCTGAAAAACGATGGGTCTGGTGTGATGTAAATAGAGACTGAGAAAAGTATAGAGTGTATGAATAATTGAGGCCAGTGAGAGATTTGTTAAGGGCCTAGGTTAAGTTGGTGATGATAAATTTATAGTGTTACTTTGCTGTTTGTTATTATTTCCTCCAGTATTATTCACTGCCCAACACACAGAAAATGTATTCCTTTAGAATTTAGTTTTGCTAAATGAATGCAATGGGAAAAAGAATAAGGAATTGCAGTTTACAAGGAAAATAGAGTAATTGAAATAATATACCATGGAATCTAAAGTAAACAGGGAGGCAGAAAAGATAAGGATTATGGTTATGGTTATGGTTATGGTTATGGTCATGGTCATGGTGATGGTCATGATTAGAGGTAGGGTTGGGGTAGAGTAAGGGTAGGGTAGAGTGTGGAAGGGTTAAAGGACTAAAGACCCTGCAAAGGTCGATGAATTGTCATCATAGATTTAGCTGAAAAATACACTTATTATTAGCCTGAGGCTATGGCCCTGTCAAGATTATGGCTTTAGGAATGGATGTCAGAATGAGGTAGAAGAAAACTTTGGAAACAAGTAATTAGAGTCCTAAATGGATTGGCCATGGACCTGGAAATCTTACAGGATAAGAGCAGAAACCTAGGGTGGAGGGGCAGTCTTTCTGTGACTCGGGTATCAAGCTTTTCAGTGGATGATGGGGAATTATTGAGTGGCTGGTAGGTGCCACCTGTAAAGTATGGGAATGTGTGCTCTGACTAAGTGGAAGTCTCAGAGCAGTAGGAGCCCTCATTGACAGTGGAAAAAGCAAATGTGTGAAATCTGCTAACATTACTGCTTGATGTGTAATATATGGAGATGACAGAAAAATAAAAGTTACGTCTTGAGGCCAATAAGTGAAACTGGGTTCTCAAGAGACAGCCAGGATTGCAGTAGAGGTGGGAGGAGTGTTCTAAAAAGAAGTCAATGGTGTAGGGGGATTTTTATGTTAGGGAGTAGATCTTTAAGGGGAACTTGGTATGGATGGGGAGAAAGGAAGAGGGGGGGTGCTAGAAGAAGTTTTCTCGGGAAGATAAACAGTATAATATAGTAGGAGATAGATTTTTTTTTGCAATAGGTTATAAATTTTTTAAGCGATCACTAAGATTTTGAATATCGGATGAATTCAACAGGAATTAAGAGCCTGGGAATTCAAGAATTTTACCCTGACAGTCTCTAAAGTGTGTAGAATTGAGGGATTGATAGATAGTTCTTGGCCACCTAACTTGAGGCAATGTTGGTTTGGCCACAGGAGTCTGAGCAGAACACAAGGATTAGGTGGTGTAATAGCCCCATCGTTATAAGCCTAACATGTTTATCATTCATCTAAATATTTATTACTTTGACTATAATCTGTTATTGCATGTATCATTTTGCATTGCATTTGTTTATTTACAAACCTCCTCTGTTAAACTCTGGGTTCCCAAAGGCAAAATCTGAGTCTTGTGTTTTTATCCTTAACACTTGGCTTAGTGCCTGTTCAACAAATATTTGATCCAATGACTTTAAACACACTGCTTCTAGTCCAAGTTCATTGCACTGTCTACTAATCAATATGGTTTATCAATGCTGTGCGTTGCTTTGGTAGTTCATGATTACTTTCAAAAAATTTTAAAGTCTAGATATAGACAGAGGTTAGATACAAACAAGAGGAAGAATGTGGAAGCATTAGTTTCTGTATGGATCAGTGACAAGACAGAGAGGAAACTAATTAGCATTCTTTTCATTATCAGTTGTTTTCAATTGTGCTATGATGACCTGGATAGGATTTCTCATAAGAACTGAGTAGTGAAAAATAAATAAAAGAGGAATAAGTCAATTGCTTAACTGAATTTGATTCTGAAGTAATTGACCTGAAAAAATTATTTCAAGAATAAATGGCTTACTGGATTCTAGTTCATTATTTGTAGCTGATATTTTACAATGAAGCACCCTCCCTTATTTGCATCATCATATTTTATGGCCAAACTTTCTTAAAATGACTTAAATCTCATTCACTATGACAAAATTCAATCAGAGCCTTAATTTTTTAATAATCCCTGGTTATAATTAATATCTTTCCTTAAGAGTGAAAATTTTTTCTCCTATTCTAGAATTCTGAAAATTTTTTATACTGGTTTGATTGTAATCCCTGACCACAGGCTTCACAAAGGATTTTTTTTTATTTTTTAATCTTTATTTATTGTTGAAAGAGAGCATGCACAGAGGAGGAACAGAGAGAGAGAGAGACACAAGCTGTCAGCACAGAGCCTGACATGGGGCTCGAACTCACGAACTGTGAGTCCATGACCTGAGCCAAAGTTGGACGCTTAACCAACTGAGCCACCCAGGTGTCCCTAGGATGTTTTAGAACAGTAGACAGTGTGCAGTTTCATCAAACATAGCTCTTGCCAAATTCCAGTGGTGAAAACATCTAATAGTCTTGCAGGGAGAAGCAGAATAGCATTTTCACAAGGTGAGGTTCTAAGCTTATCTCTGACACAATTATACTTCCCTTTTTAATCAGTCATAGATTTTGCTGTAAAGGCTATAATAATATCATAATAAACTTATTATTATAATTACCACTTATCAAGTGCCTGCTCTGTGTTGGATGACTGACAGTATCTTACATTATTTTAAAAACAATCCAGAAAAGTTTTCTTTACAGCTCTGAAATTACAGCTGATAAAACAGGCTCAGAAAATTTAAATTATCTGCAGTCACAATTTTTAAAAAATTTTTAATGCTCATTTATTTTTGAGAGAGAGACAGAGTATGAGTAGTGGGGCAGGGGGAGAGGGGTGCAGAGAGAGAGGGAGACACAGAATCTGAAGCAGGCTCCAGGCTCCAAGCTAACAGCACAGAGCCTGTTGCAGGGCAGAACACACAAACTGTGAAATCATGACCCAGGCCAAAGTCAGATGTCCAACCTACTGAGCCACCCAGGCGCCCATGCAGCCACAGAATTTTTAAGAGAGCACCTGAGATTTAAGACCAGAGTACTAATTCCCAATCTGCTGGCTCTTGGTGCTATTTCACACCACCTCCACACCAAACTGTAGTTACCAGTGTCTCCTTCGGAAAGGAGGCAAATAAGTGCATGTGCACGACACTAGCTACTGGCCAGCACATAGGAGACATAGACCTAGTTGAATGAGAACTAAGCAATGATTCTAATGGAAAATCTAAATTGTCTGCCTTCAATTCCATGTTGAACTTTTCTTATTCATTTTAATGAAAAAAATTATTTTCCCTGGAAATATATTTCATTTCATGTAGTTTTGTGATATAAGTACAAGTTTTAAAAGGAAAATAAATAGTAGAAGGATGTTTCATTCAAGTAAAAAATGTTACTTCATCTTCATAGTAAGCTTGCTAAACCAGAAACTTTATCTTTGGCTGGGATTATATTTTCCACTGAAAGAACAGTGCCATGAATTTAATGGTGGCCAAGATTTCTATACTTGATAAAAGTAAGAAGTTTATCACTTTATCACTTATGTAAGTTGGAAACACAGCAGGCATACTCTTCATCGAGCCATTTTATTAATACTGGAAAACTGAACTTCCAAACAATACCTGCATTTCGAAAATCCAGAACCCTTTAACTGGAAGTTTTGAATGAATGTGGTGCTAGAACTTATTTGACTTATACACATGCCTTGAGGTAACATTAAACTCCTTTATATGAATTTTCATGTGCTTCACTACAAAAATATTAACATTCTAACAGATGCTGTACCTAGTATGTAATATATGGTATATACACCACATTACTTTTCTAAAATCCAAACAGTTTTGAATAGCATGACACTTCTGGACCCAAGAGTTTTGGAGAACGATCTTTCAGACTGTACATTTCTCTTTCATGTTCAGCTCTGTTGCAATTCTATAAAAGCTACCTTACATTTATATAGTAAAGTTGCACTAACTCAATATATTTTAAATTAGCTTGAAGTATGGGACATGTTTTGTAATTAATTTATTAATACGTGAGTAAGCGGACTTCCAAGTAGAGTGCATCCACCCTCTGCAAAAGCCGATGTGGGCATTTTTCTGTGAAGTTGTAAGAGGTCAACATCCTGGATATAGGACACTCCCATCATACCTACAAGTCTCTCCAAACCCTTTTTCAGTGAATCCCCTTTCCACTGGCAGCATGGCCAACCATTTGGCTACTATAGAATAGAATTATACAATATGTCATCTATTCTGCTTGCTTTTTTCACTCAGTTTGAAGATTTGGGATTCATCTATCTTCTTTCATGTATCAGTAGTTGTTTCCTTTTATTCTTGAAGAGTAGTCCAGTCCAACATATGAACATCTCATGACTTGTGCATTTACCTGTTGGTGGACATTTGGGTTATTTTTATATTAGGGCTATTTTGAGTAAGTTTGCTATAAACATTCAAGTGTTTTGTGGGCATATACTTTATTTTTTCCTGGGTAAACATCTAGGAGTAAAATCTATGTGTCCATACAAAAAGGGTATATATAACTGTAAGAAATTGCCAAACTGTTTTCCAAAGTGGTTTATCATTTTACATCCCTGCTAACAGTATATCAGAGTTTCAGTTGGTACCTATATTCAACACAAGTGTTATTATTAGGGTTTTGTTTCAGTGTGTGTGTGTGTGTGTGTGTGTGTATTTATTTGTTTCATTTTATTAATGTTTATTTTTGAGAAAGAGAGACAGAGTACAAGTGGGGAAGGGACAGAGAGAGAAGGAGACGAAGAATCTGAAACAGGCTCCAGGCTCCGAGCTGTCAGCACAGAGCCAGATGCAGGACTGGAACTCACCAGCCGTGAGATCATGACCTGAGCTGAAGTCGGAGGCTTAACCAACTGAGCTGTCCAGCCATCCCTGTTTGTTTGTTTTTAATAACTTCAGCTGTCTAATGAGTATGTAGTAGTATCTTACGGTGGTTTTAATTTGCATTTTCCTGATGACTAATGAAGTTCAACATCTGTTTCTGAGCTTATTAGCCATTTGTATGTCTACTTGTGAAGTGTTTGTTCAAATATTACCTCCCCTTTTTGGTCATCTTATTGTTGAATTATAAGAGTTCTTTTTATATTTTGGATCCAAGTCTTAATCAGACACATGTGGTGTGAATATTTCTTTCAGCCTGTGACTTGGCTTTCATTTTCAGTAATGTCTTTTGCTGAGCAGATGTTTTACTTCAATTAAGTCCAATTAAATTTTTGTGTGTACTTCATGCTTTCTTTGTCCTAAGAAATCATTGCCTACCCTAAGGCTGCAAAAGTTTTCTTTTTATTATAGTAGTTCAAAAATAATGCTAACTCTCCTTTGTTTAAAAAAATATGTATTTTTTTTTGAGGGAGAGAAAGAAAGGGAGAGCATGAGCCAGAAGAGGACAGAGAGAGAGGGAGACAGAGATTCAAAGCCTGCTCTGTGCTGAGAATGGAGAGCCCAACGTGGGTCTCTAACTCATGAACCTTGAGATCGTGACCTGAGCTGAAGTCAAAGTCAGATGCTTAACAGACTGAGCCACCCAGGTGCCCCCAGCTCTCCTTTTGCTTTTGATTACTTTTAAATTTTTTAAATGTCCATTTATTTTTGAGAGAGAGTGAGAAAGTGAGCACAAACAAGCCCGCAAGTGAGAGGACAGAGAGAAAGGAGACATAGAATCCAAAGCAGGCTCCAGGCTCTGAGTTGTCAGTACAGAGCCTGAGGTGGGGCTCGAACTCTCAAAGCATGAGATCATGACCTGAGCCAAAGTCAGATACTGAACCAACTGAGCCACCCAGGTGCCACTGCTTTTCCTCTTTTGAGTGAGAAGTTGGGCCAGATAAATATGAACTCCTACTTAACTAGTATTTTTTTTTAAATTAGTTCCTGAGATTTTCTATGAAAAAAATCCATACTGGTTATTTTTCTAAATAAAATGGGCCAATCAGAAGTCGATATTTCCAGTTCTTAGTGAATATGCACTATATTAGGAGAAATAAAAGAAGTATAGTTCAAGGGTCAATGTGTTAAGTGCCTCAAGAACAATATGAACATAGTTTTAAAGATGTTCTAGGCACCAGAGGATCACTGCTGACTGAGCAAAGAAAGCTGGATGGAAAAGGCAGCACTCAACCTAGGCTGTAGGTGACGGCAGAATTTTGATGAATGTGGTGAAGATAGGGCAGCAAATCTAGCATCGCATAAACAGGAGCACAGGGGCATTTTTTTTTTTTTAATAGGGAGTGTTCAGGCAATAGTGGACTATGTAGTTTGTCTGGAGATTAGTTCCAGTGGATACTTTAGGTGGGTAATGAGACCTGAGACCAGAAAAGTAATTTGGAGGCTTTTCCAGGTGGTTCATAGTATGATAAGTGCTGCTTACCTGACTAAGTTTTTCTAGATTCTTTATGAAGGACACCCATGGATGATTTCAAGGTGGTTTCTAGAGTCAAAGGGGGTGCTCTAGGAAGGTTTTCATGTAGCTTTGGTGAGAGTGGTTCAAGGGTAAATACACTGAAGAGAGAGACACAATTTAGGACTCAGCTGAAAAGAACTGGTCTTTGCTGTTAGCACTGCATTTCTCCTTTACTCATTTTCACACATTCATGTTAAGTCTCTCCACTGTGATTATGAGAGTTTCATTTGTTGTTGTCATTGTTGTTGTGTGTTTATTTGTTTGTTTTTTTTAAGAACGGGGCTGGGACTTACTCCTCTTTTCATATTCTTTAGCCTGTAGTGTAAATCGCACAGCTGTGTTGATTGATACACGAGTAGCCCAAAGAGAGTGTAGGAGGATGGCAGAGAGAAAATAAAAATTGTCAGTTCTGGGGAAATATTAATCCTGGCCTCATAACCACGATTGCCTCACAGACGTATATCATGTTGTATCAAAACCTCAGTTGTTAAGAAACCAGTTTTGCTTCTGGCTGTGTAAACATAGGAAGGTCACATCTACCCTAAGTCTCTCAAATTCACTTTCACTATCTATGAAATGAGAGGTTTAAATGAAATAGTTCTAAGGTGGCTTTTATCTCTGAACCTCTAAACACTGGGACAAAATCAATGTGTTATTACTTTCTGAGAAATTATTTACGTAGGGGGCTTAAAAGCGGTCATTTTTTGTGTGTGTGTGTTTTTTTAAGTTATCCCAGACATAGCATTTAGAATAAGCAACATAGCAAATCATTGAATTTAGTATGTACAGGGTATTGATTCCTTGTTCGGTGATGGAGTGATTTTGTAAGCGTTTCTTAGACTTAATTACATGTTAGCTTTTATCATATCATACATTGATTAAATATAATATGATCGTTGTACCATGGGTTTTAAATTCTCCATTTCTTTGTCCTGTAAGTGGCTAAAACTATGCATCTTGCTTGTAGATTTAAAAGAGAGTGCTTGCCACATATTACTTTTCCACTGGGATCCTCTACCCATCAACATGAAGGAAAGAAAGGAAGAAAAGAAGAAAAGAAGGAAAGAAAAAAGGTAGACCACTGGTCACAGAGTGTTTTAGGGTTAAGAAGGAGGAAATGACAAGGGAGAACCCTGTTAGAGACCCTAAAATCTGAAAGAGAACTCTGTTTTCATTCACTGTCCCCACTATTACTTTTCTGTAAGCCTTGAGAGTTATATCCCTCAGCTGGAGAAACTTTGATTTAGTATTTAGTTAATAAAATAATTTTTCCAGAAATTTACATCATGATAAATGTTATGAGCTATAACATTTCTATTAAAAGGAAAGCTGAGTAATACAAAAAATACAAGAGAATCTCATATATATATGTACATATATATAGTAAAATGATGGAGTTTTAATATTTAACTCATTTGCACATTTCTGAATACCATTTCTCAAGGAGTAATGTTGATCTTTATTAATTTAATAGCAAAATATAGACTCTGTTGTACATAAAATAATTGGCAAACTGATTGCTTAATGATTTATACAAACTAACTTTCATCTTAAACTTAAGAAATTCTAAACTTTCAACACTTCAAGAGTTTTATTTTGCTTTTGATATAGAAAGAGAAATAAGAAACTCTCCAGAGAAAATTTCTGTGCAAGCAAAATGTGTTCCAGAAAGGCTTGTGAAACTCTATTTGATATTGTTATCTACTAAGAGAGAGAATTAAATTATCATTTGATAAAGCCCAAAGAAAACTTGATGGTCTCAGATAAAGTGAGTGATCTTTGCAGAGGAAAAGTACTTCACAGAAGCCGGAAACTGGGATACCAGAAGGAGGAAACTGGTACTAGAATATTTCACTTAATGACTGTATGACAAGTCCATCACAGGTCATTATTTATAGGTCATTTTCCTGTCAATTGTAGGAATCCTGGCCTTAATCATTTGTGTCAACACACACTTCCGTATAAAAACTTCCAACATGATACAGATAATTCTGAGAAACACGATATGTGTTCTGACAATTTTGTGCTTTCCTTTTGCCTCTGAATTTGCCAAGATATTTCCTGTTAACTCCTTGGCATGAGTGTTTTTGAGTGTCTGTTACTAATGCCAGCACTGGGTGTCATGCTGGGAAAATCCAGGTTTTGAAAGGAAAATTACAAAACATTGGGGTCAGCATTAAATTTAAAGAAACATCACTAATACTTTCAGAGACACTTCCACAGTTACGTAAACCATTATTTTTGACAGAATTTCTTTTTAACATCTTTACTGAGGAATAATTAATATACAAAGAACTACACATGTTTAATGTGTATAATTTGATGAGTTTGGACACATGCAAACACCTGCAATACCATCACCATGATCAAGGTAAAGATATATCGAACATCTCCCAAAGTTTCCTTGTGTCCCTTTGTGTTTTGTTTTGTTTTGTTTCTACCCTCTTAACACATTTTTAAGTGCGTAATACCATATTGTTAACTCTAAGCAACAGACCTCTGGAATTTATTCATCTAGCATAACCTAAACATTATACCCATTGAACAACAACTCTTCATTTCTTCTACCTGGAGCCCCATGGAAACCACCATTGCGTTCTCTGCTTCTATGAGTTTGATATAGTCCTGCTTGTCTATTTTTTGCTTTTGTTGCGTCTACGTTTGGTGTCATATCCAAGAAATCATTTCTGAAACCAGTGTCAAGAAATTTCTACCCCCACCATGTTTTCTTCTAGCAGCTTCAAGTTTCAGGTCTTACATTTAAGTCTTTAATCAATTTGGAGTTGATTTTTGTGTGTGTATGGTGTAAGATAATGATCCAATTTCATTCTTTTGCACAGGAATATTCAGTTTTGCTAACACTATTTGTTGACAAGACTATCCTTCCCCTGCTGTATATTCTCAGCACCCTTATCAAAGATCAGTTGACTGTATATATGTGGATTGATTTGGGGCTCTCTATTCTATTCCATTGATCCATATTTATGCCTTTTTGCAAGTACAATACTGTTTTAATTACTGTGGTTTTGCAACATATTTTGAAATCTGGAAGTGGGGTGTTTCCCACTTTCTTTCTCAAGATTGTTTTGGCTCTTCTGTTTTTTTGTGGTTCCATATGAATTTTAAGATTTTTTTTCTATATCTGTAAAATAAAACAAAATCCATGTAGAGTTTGATGGGGATGACCTTGGATCTGTATTATGAACCTATTAACAATATCAAGTCTTCCAATCTATTGAATTGAATTCCAATCTATGTCTTTCCATCTATTTGTATCTCCTTTAATTTCTTTTGTCCACTTTTTATAGTTTTCAGTGTCCAAGTCTTTCTCTTCCTTGGTTAAGTTTATTCTTAGGTGTTTTATTCTGTTTGCTGGTGTTGTCAGTAGAAGTTTTTTCTTTTTCTTCGTCTTTTTTTTTTTCTTTTCGTCTGGTTTCTTCTTAGTGTATGGAAATACAGCTGACTTTTGTATGTTGATTATTTGTATCCTACAACTTAACTAAGTTTGTTTATTAATTCTAACAGTTGTTAGGGTTTTTTGTGGTGTCTTTAGGGTTCTTACATATTGGATCATATCATCTACCAACTGAGATAATTTTACTTCTTCCTTTCTGATTTGAATGCCTTTTATTTATGTTTCTTGCCTAATTATTCTGGTGAAGAATTCCAGTACTATTTTGAATAGATGTGACACGAGTGAGCATCCTTACCTTGTTCCTAATGTTACAGGAAAAGTTTCCAGTTTTTTGCTGTTGAGTATATCAGCTGTGGACTTACAGTATATGGCCTTTATTATGTTGAGGTACATTCCTTCTATACTCAACTTGTTGAGAGCTTTTATCATGAAAAGATGCCACATTTTGTCAGATACTTTTTTGTGTGTATCTGTTGAGATAATCATGATTCCCACTCCACCCCCATCATTCTATTTTGTGTTGAATCACCTATATTAATTTGTATATGTTGAACCAACCTTGCATCCTAGAGATATCTCCCAGTTAATCACAGTATATTTGCTGTTTATATCAGTTTGCCAGTATTTTGTTGAGTACTTTTGCATCTGTATTCATCAGGGATACTGGCCTAGAGTGGTTTTTTTTCCTTATAGTTTGGACTGGTGTCAGAGTAATGCTAGCCTCATAAGATGATTTTGGAAGTATTCCCTCGTTCTCAATTATTTAGAAGAGTTTGAGATGGATTCTTCTTAAATGATTGTAGAATTCATCAGTGAAGTCTAGGCCTAGGCTCTTCTTTGTGAGAAGGTTTTGATTACTAACTCAATCTCCATAATCATTACTGGTCTGCTAAAGTTTTCTTTTTCTTCATGACTCAGTTTTGGTAAATTGTATCTATCTAGAAATTATCCATTTCTTCTAAGTTATACAATTTGTTGACCTACAATTGTGCATAGCAGTTTCTTATGACCCTTTTCATTTCTGTTGCATCAGTTGTTAATGTCTTCTGTTTTATTTCTGACATTTTAAATTTGAGTCTTCTTTCTTTTTTGTTCTTAGTCCATCTGAAGGTTTGTCAATTTTTTTACATTAAGAAAAAAACCCAAGTCTTAGTTTTGTTGATTTTCCTTTCTGTTTTTTTCTAGTCTGTTTTATTTCTGTTCTTCATTATTTCCTCCTTTATGCTACTTTGCACTTAGTTTGTTCCTTTTTTTCTAGTTCCCCAAGATATAAGTTTAGGTAGCTTATTTGAGATCTTTCTTCTTTTTTAACGTAAGCATTTGTTGCTATAAGTTTCTCTCTTAGTATTGCCTTTACCACATCCCACAAGTTTCATCTATTGTGTTTTCATTTTTATTTGGCTCGACATATGTTCTGATTTTCCTTTTGATTTCTTCTTGGGCCCATTAGTTGTTTAGCACTGTGTTAATTAATTTCTATGTATGTGTGGAATTTCCGATTTTTCTTCTGTTACTGATCTCTAGTTTTGTACCATTATGGTATGGAAAAAAATTGGCATAATATTAAGTACTTCTTACATTTGTTAAGACTTTTTTGTGGCTTGACATGGAGTCTTTCCTGGAAAATGTCCTATGTTACATGCTTGGGGAGAATATGCATTCTGCTGCTGTTAAGTGGTATGTTCTGCATATGTTTGTTATGTCTATTTGGTCTATAGTGTTGTTCAAGTCTGTTGTTTCCTTGATTTTTTTTGTCTGGATGTTCTATCCATTTTTAAAACTGTGATATTAAAGTAACCTATTATTATTGTATTGCTGGTTATTTCTCTCATCAGTTTTGTTAATATTTGCTTTATATCTTTATATGCTCTAGCATTGAGTGCAGATATAATTGTTATATCTTCCAAAAGAATTAGAATATATACTTACATATCATTTATATCTTTTATTATTATATAATGTTCTTCTTTGTCCCATGTGACGTTTGACTTAAAGCCTATCTTATCTTATATAAATATAGCCACCTCTGCTCTCTTTTGGTTACCATTTGCATGGAATATCATTTTCTATCCCTTCACTTTCAGTCTATGTGTATCTTAAATATATGAGTGAATCTTTTATAGACAGCATACAATTTGGTCTTGTTTTATGGCCCATTTATCTACTCTATGTCTTGTGATTGAAAAGTTTAGTCCATTTATTTTTAAAGTAAGTATTGATAAGAAAAGACTACTATTGCAATGTTGTTAATTGTTTTATGTGTGGTTTGTGGTGCTTATATACCTCTTGTCTTCTCTTGTTTTCCTTTGTGTTTTGTTGATTTCCTGTAATAATGTTCTTTGATTCCTTTCTCTTTTTCTTTTGTGGATTATACATATAAATTATACCATGAGGTATAAATGGTTACCATAAGGATTATATGAGACATCTTCTAGTTATTACAGTCTACTTTAAACTGTTAATTCAATTTGAATCACATACTAAAAGTTTACATTTTACTTCTTCCACACACACTTTATGTTATAGATAACACAGCTTGTATCTTTTTATATTTTGAATCCATTAACAAATTTTTATAGTCATATTTTTAATTCTTTATCCTATAACTTCTATTCTAAAATTGAAAGTAATTTACACACCATTACTGCAATATTGTATATTTGCTTATATACCTACCTTTATACTTTACTGTTTTCACATTACTAATTAGCATCCCTTCATTAAAGCTCGAGGAACTCCTGCACCATTACTGTATATCAGGCTTAGCGGCAATGTGCTTCCTCAGCTTTTGTTTGTCTGCGAATGTCTTGATCTTTCCTTCATGTTTGAGGACAGTTTTACCAGGCATAGTATTTCTGACTGGCAGTTTTTTCTTTTGGTACTTTGACCATTTCGTCCCACTTCCTTCTCTCCTTCAAGGTTACTGCTTCCTCTAACGAAGAAATTACACACCAGGTGGATCTCTCTCTCAGCACTGGGCTCTACAGGCTAGGGGGAGGGGTTGACCTGAATAAAGTAGAACTGCTCTACTTACCCATTTCAAAGTGTTTTTTCTCAATTTTATTCCCACCTGAGGTGTTGCAACTTCTTGACTAGATTCTGACGTTCTTATCTTATTATTGATCTATTGGTATTTCTGTGGTGTAACAAGGCCTGGGACATCCTCTTCTGCCATCTTGCTGACATCACAGACAAAATTATTGGAAGTTTTGTCTCCTCGCCTTTTTCCCGACATGCCTGTTCCCATTGAGCAATTATTTCATGAAAGAGATAAAACGATTGCACTCTTTTTGTCATGAGCTTTCACTATAGGCATCAAGACATCTCTTGAAAGCAACAGCAACACAATTTTCTGTGTGACCAAGGTTGTTAGTACTCTAAAAAGTAAATGTATTTCAAGGTATAATTAGCTATGATAGGTATTTAGGAAGGCTCCTTCCATGATAAAAAGAGGGAGTTCCTCAAACTACCTTCAGATAAAACCATAGAACTTCATCACAATTTCATTGTTCTATATTATAATCATTCCTATTAAAAATTTAATGGGAGTGGTAATATTTCCCAGTGATGCTTTTGATATTCATTTTTAAGATCCATAAAAAAGAGATAAAGATCTCTTCCTGGCTCTGGCCCTGTCTGGACTGGGGTACTGAGGGTATGGGTGGTGGATCAGTTAGCACAATTCAAAGAAAATTACCATTCTGGGGTAAAATAGATTGAAATTTTATCGCCAATGTAATATTTTCTAACAGAAATATTGATAAGATTATAAGTGATTATGTCAACTAGAAAAGTCTAGTTTTCAAATTAACATAATAGTTTACAAATAAAATAAGATATCGATATACAATGGGAAAGTCATTTATAAATCAAGAACATTTTGAAAAAAGAATTGCCACTTCAGAGGGAAAAAAAAGAAGTTAACGAACAAAGAAATAAATATTTTCACATAAATTTAGTGATTTATGAAGCACAGAATACAAAAGAGCCCTAATTAGCCAGCTCATGTGATAACAAATTAATTAATTTTATAAAAATATAATGTAATTTTTATAAGACTCCTCAATTAGAACTGCAGAAAAATTAATCAGCATAATCCATTAGGATTAATTAAATAATCTAAAGATAAAATTGACGCAGGATATAAGGTTGTAACTGTAATCTAACCAGGTAATTAATTGGCTGATCAGAAGTACTAATGTCCTTGCTGGCATCAACATTGTGAAAACTACTCTGGGAATTAAAAATTATTAGGCAAATGATCTTGAAAATCTTAGAATAGGAATTCAAATTCATTAGGCATCATCGAGTGTATACTAAACGTTAAGTGCTGTACCACCTGTGGGACACATGGATGACTAAGAGGTGGTCCTCATCACGGAAGAATTAATGACACAGTTGAGGAACTAAATATACTGCAATAGGAAGCTGTCACAGTAATAGCAAAGAGGGAAAATAAGATACGAGAGGAATTTCCCAGAAAAAGCTGACAGGTCGCAATGACTCTAAATCAGTGTTTCTCAACCTTAAATTGCATGTGTTCATTTAATTTCATTTGCAAATTCCAAATGTATCATATAATATAACAACAATTAAAGCAATGGCCATTTTAAAGTGCCCTTACACCAATTACACACACACTTCTTGAGATTTTGGTAATGCTTTCCACAGAATAATGCTTTTGGCTCAAAAATCGTTGCACTGGATTCAGACTAGATTTGAACAGATAAAGAAAAGAATTAAGATACAGGGTGTGCTGAGACATAAATTAAACTTTATGCCGAAGTGGATCTCTATTCACCTATATCAGCTGCCTCAAAACCACAGTCTGAAGAGCTTCTTTATGCCAAAAGTTAGAGGTTGGGTTCCAGGCAAATATTTAACAAGTAGGGCTTCTTGACATTATGATGTCTTTTTGCTGTAGTAACCCTCAACCTAAAATGATTTCTGCAAAATGCTAAGTACTCAATAACTTTCTGTCATTGAACAGATTTTAAATTAAATTAATATCATCCCCGTTTGCAAATCTGACATTGTAACCACAACAGGGAGGCTTTTCCTTGTAACCCACCTGGACAGGACATTTTTTTTTTTAATATTTTTATTTATTTCTAGGAGAGAGAGACAGCGTGAGCAGGGGAGGGTCAGAGAGAGAGAGAGAGATAGACTTGAAATAGGCTCCAGGCTCTGAGCTGGCAGTCAGCACAGAGCCCGATGCAGGGCTCGAACCCACGAACCGCAAGATCATGACCTAAGCGAAAGTCGGATGCTTAACCGACTAAGCCACCCAGGCGCTCCTGGACAGGACATTTTTCAGGAAACTTTGAAACATATGTCCCATCTAGCTTCAGTAGGTATATTAGTTTCTTGTTGTTGCTGTAACAAATTACCACAGACTTAGTGGTTTAACACAACACAAATTTATTCTCTTAGAACTCTGGAGGTCCAAAGTCCAACATAAGTCTTATGGGGCTAGAATCAAGGTGTTCACACAGCTAGAACTTCTGTTAACTTCTGGAGCCTTCAGGGGAGAATCTGTTCATTGCCTTTTCCAGCTTGTAGAAGCTGCTGACAAACCTTGGCTCATGGCCACATCACTCCAACCTCTGTTTATGTTGTTATATCACCTTCCCTTCTGACTCTGACTTCTCCTGCATCCTTTTTATCAGGACTCTTATGATTATAGTGGGTTTACCTGGATAATCAAGGATAACCTCCCAATCTCAAGGTGCTTAACTTAATCACATCTGCAGTCTACCTTTTGTCATGGAGGTTAACATATTCACAGGGTCAGGATGTTAGGCGATGAACACTTTTTATGGGCCATTATTCTGTCTACCATAGCAGATGACTGCACACTGCCCTTTATGCTCTATCTTGAGTTGAATTTTAACTAGGTCTTCCTCTGAGAGAGTATCTTGCTTTTGAAGGAGGAAGGATGCAGAGAAGGTAAGCTATTTGGCCCATGTCACTTTAGTCTCCTAAAGACAGTACCACCATGCCCGCAACATCTCTGACCAAGGCTATCAGCAAGTTGTTTCCAATGTTATTTTTGCGATTTTCTCTAATTCTGAATGTTCCTGAGAGACATCATTTAATACCTAAATTGAATAGAGTAGTCTTGACTTCTTACAAAACAAAAGCAACAGAACTCTTAGGCTGATTAGCTGAACATTTCATCAGATCTTTTGGTTTAAATAAAATGTAAATCAGTAAGTTTTCTTCCCATTTCTAAACTACTTGTAAGGTTACCTTAAAAATATTAGGCTTGAAGGCTAATGAACTTCATTGTAACAGTAGGCAAAGGTTTACTTTACTAAGTGCTTTGTCTTTACTATTGAGAAAGAGAACAGTGACACCAGTACTGGGTTATGTATTAACAGCTGACTTCAATTTTAAAAGTCATAATTAATGTGTTTCAAATAAAAGGAAACCTTCAAAAGAACTCATTTAAACTTGTTAATAAAAAGAACAAAACTCAAGTTCTGCCCTTCTCAGTATTATCAGAATTTAGATTAACCTCTCCAGAGGAAGTGGTGGAAACAGGTAGGACAAATGTTCCCAAAGAAAGAATGACTCATCTGGAAGTTTATAATTAAAATCTGGGCCAGGCATATCAAACACTCTTACCAAAGCAAGCTCAAGAGCAGACGTTTTCTTCGGAGCAATAGACTGTGTAACATTGCCATGTAAAAAGTACCTTTTCTTGGAAAAGGGATGAATATAATGATCTTTCATTCACAATATGTTTAATAATGTTTCCATTTAGTTTATTTTTAAGTAGAAAAACAAGCCAGATACACTGCAAAAGAAGGCAACAGATTCACTGAGGCCATAAGTTGGTCAACATTTAATAAATGTCATTGTTCATTAATTCAACAATTACTGAGCACTTAACACATGCCAAGCAGTGCTCGAGTTATAAAGGTAAATAAGAGAGGAAAAGACTCATCCTCATGGGGCTTCCGCTTAGTGGGGAATTTGACAATCATACCTAAATAGCAATTAATATTTAAATGACAAATTAATATTTGTATTACTATCTCATGAGAAATTGTTACATGTACACTGTTTTGTGTACATTGAAAGAAACTAAAGCAAATCGAGCAGATAGGTTGTGATAGATGGTGTGAGGGCAGTTTAGATAGAGTGGTCTGGAAATACTTTTCTGAGGAAGTGACATTTGTCCAGGGACCTGAACCTGTACCTAAAGGAAGTCAAGCCACCAACCATGTAAAGATTAGCGGACAGAACATTCCAAGCAGAGGGGACAACAGAATAAAGCAAGCTTCTGATATGGGAAGGAGTTTGACATGATCAAGAGAGAGTAAAGCCAGTGTGGCTGACTTGAGTAAGCAAGAGGGAGAGTGGTAGGAGGAAGTAAGTTATGTATAGCCTGAGGCTGTGAAGCTTAAGTTTATTCTTAGGACAATGCAAACCCTTTGGAGTGTTTTCAGCAGAGAAATAACATTATTGATTTCTGTTGTCAAAAGTTCACTCTAGTGAACTACAGTGAATGATGTGGGGGAAGGTGTTGGGATGCAAGAGTAGAAGCAAAGAGACAAGGTAGGTACTGTTCCAGGTGCAAAACAATAGTTATATGGACCAGGAGGTGGTTTGGGAGTGTGAGGAGGGATTCAAGTTCTTTTTTTGTGGAGTGTGGGAGAGAGTGTAAGCAGCGGGGGAGAGGAGCTGAGGGAGAGAAAGAGAGAGAGAGAATCTCAAGCAGGCTCCACTCTTAGTGGAGCTCCATCCCACAACCCTGGGATCATGACCTTTGAGTCGAAATTAAGAGTCAGACATTCAACTGACTGAACTACCCAGGTGCCCCAAAGAGGGGCTGAAGTTCTGAGAGCAACCCCTCCTTGATTCTGATGGAACACCTTTCCTAGGGAAAAACTTTAAAAACTTAAAAAGAATCGTAGCGCATATCCATTTATCATCAAAATTGAGCAAAGATGTCCAAATTGGTCCCCTGAATGCCAAACACCTTCCTTGTTGCCCCTACTGTGTACCAACAGCTGTTCTTCCCCCTCATGATCACACGATTGTCTCTGCCATGATATTAACTCCTCTTCTTACCTGCTGGTCCCTTAGCCTAAGGATCCTAAAGTGCTGGGCTAGAAATGCAGCTGTAAGCTTAGTGGGATGCATCTATGTTTCCTGCTGGAACTTGTTGGGAACCAAGGCCTCTAAACTCACAGAATCTACGAGACTTAGGGAAGGGGAGCATAAATTCACCCATAGGATAACCTGAAGTGTTGGTTCCCAAACTCCTGAATTCTATCCCTTGGAAACATACCGCTATAAAACAAGTATAGATATAGAGCGTGTACTTCATCCTGAATGCAGTGCTTTCAACAAGCTGTTTTGTTTTGTTTTAATTCTTTTAACTTTATTTAAATCCAAGTTAGTTAACATATAGTGTAATAATGATTCAGGAGTAGAACCCAGGGATCCATCTCTTACATATCACACGCAGTGTTCCTCTCAACAAGTGCCCTCCTTAATGCCTATCACCTATTTAGCCCATCCCCCCACCCACTTCCTCCAGCAAACCTCCATTTGTTCTCTGTCTTGAAGAGTCTCTTATGATTTGCCACCCTCTCTGCTATTCTATTTTTCCTTCCCTTCCCCTATATTCATCTGTTTTGTCTTTTAACTTCCACATATGAGTGAAATCCTGTGATATTTGTCTTTCTCTGACTAACTGACTTTGCTTAACATAATACACTCTAGTTCCATCCACATTGTTGCAAATGACAAGATTTCACTCTTTTTCGCTGCCGAATAATGCCACTCTCTCAGCCCAACAGCTTCTGGAGGGTGTGGTCTGGGATACAGTCATTAGATCTCATGTGCCCACTGTCTCACTTCCTTTGCTATAGAGTGGGTCCTTCCCAGTGTGACTTTTGGAATGAAAGGAGAGGCACTGGCATATCAATGGTAGAGGACATGGGGCTCCCAGGCATCTGAGCTACTTGCTTCTGCAGCTTCCTTGTGCCCCCCAGCCCTGCATGCACCTGACCATAGAAGTATCATGTCTGCAACCTCATAACAGCTGAGAGCTGCCCATCAGCCACATGCCAAGCAGCCAGGAAAAGGAGTCCTTCATTCTACAGGGGGATGGGAGGGCAACTGGGAAGTATGTTGCATCATCCTCTACATGCTCCAAAGATCTCACATGCTAATTAGATGTTTCTTTCTTATTCCTTATCCTCTTTCAGAGTAGAAAACTGAAATGCAGAAGAAGGTGTCCTCTTTTATGTCATTATCCAACATAATCTCTCTGCTGCATGTCCACAAATGAAGACAGAACTCTGCTGAATAAAGAACCCCTCACCCATCTGACACCGATTTCATTTACTCTAAATCCTTCCTCCTCTGGGCCGTACATCTCCAGTCATTTTAACTGTACATGTTTCCAGACCATTCGCGCTTCCCTGCGCAAACTCAGATTCATCAATGTCCCTCCTAAAGTTTGAAACTATTTCTCATGAGTGTACATGAGGAAAGGACCCCCTAATTCTACATTTTGCAGCTGGTATTTTGAAGTCAAGTCCAAAATTGTGTAATTTTACTCCTAATTAAATTTCTTCTTAGATTTGGCATCCTATTCCAGACTATAAAGGTATTGAAACCTGGTTCCTTGATCCAACCTATTACTCAGCTGAATGAACCATAAAGAGCACTCTGCTAGTGTGAGAAATGTTTTCAAGTCTGGACTTTTACCCCTTATTAGCTCTACTGTATAGGAAGAGGTTTATCACATTACATCACTGGAATTCTATTAAGATTATGGAATTAAAGACTTCAGCAAACTTTTTTATCATGCTAATTTTAGTTTATGCATACTGTGTTAGCAACTATCAGAAATGTCCTTTAGTGTCAGTAATTAACCCTCAATTATACAAAGAAAAATAGAAATCCAAGGACTTTCAGACCACTTACCTGTAAGAACAAAAAGAAAGGACTTGCAAGTCTGGATCTGTGTTAAACTTTTCAGGAGAGCATCAACAGCCCACTAGTGGACCTTGAAATACACATTTGAGAAACACATCTGACCTCAATCTTTTAATCCATGTTTTGAACGTGCTTGCCTTGTCATAAAACCCACATTTATTTTTCATTCAAAGTGGTATCATAAGTCATGTATTTCTTCCTTCTCTTCATCTATGATCAGAAAGAGTTGCTCTTCCTTTGTATCTGGACCAGAGAGGCAACTAAGGTAGCCAAAGAGAAAAACTAACATGGGCACTCCTGTGACCCTCCTGAAGACTTTGACCTCACTGTGTGCTCCTGCCTGTTTGTCCTGGTAGATATGATAAATGCCTTCAATTTTGAATATTCACTATCTCAAATACTGCCGCTAAAGAAATACATTATGGGTGCCTGGGTTACTCAGTCATTTAAGTGTCCAACTCGCTTTGAGCTCAGGTCATGATCTCACAGTTGTGAGATCAAGCCCCGCATAGGGCTCTGCACTGAGCGTGGAACCTGCTTGGGATTCCCTTTCTCCCTCTCTCTCTGCCTCTCCCCAACTCACATGCATGTGTGTTCTCTCTCTGTCAAAATGAATAAACATTTTTAAAAAAGAAATATGTTAATGAATCAAATATTCCATCAAAGTTTTAATGATGCTAAAATTACTATCTAAACAAATGGTACAAAAGCTGATTTCTCCTGTTTACTATTTTATTTCTAATGTAAACTCCCCCATTTCCATAAATCACAGTCAATTTCATGTTATTTCCTAAACCAGTTTTTGCCCAACATAAACTTTGTTGGAAAGCGTTTTTGTTTAGTCTTGAAGGCACATATGTGAACCACTGATCTTGAGCCTACATATTCATAACAAGGAAGTTAAGTCATTATATGAATTAAAATTGTGTTGGAAAGCTCAGAAAACTTAGCAGTCTCCTTAACTCTCTAAGGTGGATTTCACTGCTCAGAGAATATATCTAAATACACCTAAAACTGGAATGTGTGTGTATATGGGTTTCTACTATGTACAAGTGTGTCTATGTGTATGTATTTTATATATATGGAATATATATATTATTTCAAAAGCCAGACCACTTTGTTTAGACTTCCTTATTACAGAAGAGGAAATTGACACAAAGGCAAACAAAAGAAGGCAGATTTTTCTTGGCCCCTTCATTGCTGATGATAAAATTTTGTGAGGAAGGAGGGTGTCAAGGTTCCCACCGCCCTCTTTTGCTTCTTGCTCTTCTCTTGAAATAAATCCTGACGATACCACCATGATCTTTGTAATTAAATTGCTTTACCCAAAACAGATGTTCTCTGGGAGCATTTTCCCTTTTGCAGCCTACTCATCGTTTCTGCATTCATTTATCTTGTTAACTCATATCTACAAGAACACATGGAAGTGGCACGGTCAAAAAGAAATTGGAGACATAGAGAAAGAGTTTAATTGTTGCTATTAAACTAAATTATTAAACTGCAAGTCATCTGAAAGAGCTAAGCCTGAAAAAGACATAAATCAGCCACCTCCTACATATTTTATTTCATGACCTTTCTTTTTTTTTTTTTACTGTTTTAGTATCTTGCTCAGTTTGAATAAAGAAACAACTAATTGATTTCACTTTTAAAACAGTTATTATAAACACATACCCAAACTGAGTAAGATTTTGAAATTATATTTTACATATTAAAATATATTTTTTAAGGCAACTCTAGCATTTAATGCAGTGACCTCCTTTCCTGTTTACCTGAATGGTTTTAGTATATTTTAACTTCCACTAAAATGATTTCTCAGAAATCTTTCTGTTAGGTTTTAAAAATATTTTTCCTTTTAGATTTTAAGAAGCAAAAATTGTGATGTAAAATGTAAGAATACTTTAAGTATAAATTAGCTTAACATAAGACTTTAAATAGCCTTAAAATGCTTTCGAGCTTGGGATATCTGACATTAACACTCTTTGCTCTTGATATTTGGAAAGAAATGTTTTTCTGAATGTGTAGTTAGTTAGATTTAAAAACATGCCTTGTTCATTTTAATTCTATCTAGAAATTTAAACTAAAAAGAATATATAATAAAAGTATAAAAGATTTTTAAGGACTTTCATATTAGATTATCTTACATTCTTATGTGGTTTCAGTACTGAAAAGAGCAGTCCATAGTTTGATCCAAATGCCACTGAAAGTTTTTATAATTCACTTAGATTTACTAATGGTGAAAATAGCCTTACTTTTCCTTTGAATCATTTCCAAGTTACTCTTAACTAGTATATATTTTTTAAAGTTATTGATTTTTATGGCAAAGACTTTTCCATCTGGAAAATAAAATATATACTAATGTGATATCCAAGGATGAATAGTACATAATTTGAGTTTTGCAAAGGAATGACATACGGCATTTTCAGAGGGTTCTGCAAGGAAGATAGAGGGGAAGGAGGGGCAATCCACAAGGTTGCACATGTTTCTCTTAAGGTGATCTCTCACATCTGAACCAAAGTTGAACACCACTCCATGGATATGTTGCATTAGAAGAAAAAGAATCAACCTTCTAATGCCCTTGTGGGTACAGAGGTCCTGCTACCTACTGGGAAAAGTCCAAGAATGGGTGGAATTGAGAAGTCTATTCCCCAGAGAGTTTACTATAATGTTTTGTCTTACTTATTGGCAAAAATTTATTTCCCTTTTTCAATCTAACGTTAGCCATAGGGTGATGTTTCCTTAAAAGCTTAAGATTTCCATTGCAAAATTTACAGTTTTCTGAAGGTGAAAACTAGCTAGAGACAATTGAGTTAACTAACTGAAAAACTATACATTATTAATTGCTGTATCCTAAGATTTACTCTCATTCTGTTCTTAGAACCACATGTTGTTCCATAACAATACTTATAGGTTTTGCTGGTCTAGAAGAGGTAGCGCAGTAAAATGTACGCAGGACTGGAATGGAGGACAGGAATCCTTGGTAGCCATTTTGTTTTTGCCATTAACTAGCTGCATGGGCTTGCAAAAGTCAGCGATCTCTCTGGCCCTCAGGTCCTTCATTTATAAAAGGAAGAGCACAACTAAATGATTTTTAAAATATCTTCCAATTCTAATAATTAAGGCTCCTCATCCCACTCTGATTCCTAAAGGCAGATTTTAAATTATTTTCTAGTCCATTACACAGGTGGTTTTGAATTAAGAAAATTGATTGACTAGCATATATCTTTATCCTTGACATGGAAGTTTGTTCTGTAATTACCTTCAATATATTTTTCTCAGATGATGCTCTCTTCATATGGTGAAACACAGGGAGTACAATTAAAACTAGAATACAATTACGCTTTGTTATACTGGAATTTATTTTAGTACATTCAATAATTTTTATGTTGTATCTTTAAAAATATTTTGCATCATCAACACTGATTATTATAGAAATACTACATTTTAGAGGAGAGTCTAAGAAAAATTTTGAAGAGAGAAGAAAAGAACAAAATTTGGAAAAAGTATACCAAACGGAGGAAACAGTTGAGAAAACACAGACTGAATTTACAAAAACCAGGTCTACAAAAATAAAGTCTGATTCTACTAATATTTGCTTTTTTATTCTGCAAGATAAGGGCCTCACTGTCTCCTGTGCCTTTACTGGAAGCCCTCTTTCTTTGTCTTTTGTCTTTTTATAACTTATTTTGGAGGATTAAAATTCATGAGACTGGTAATACTGATTTGACCTACCAAGGCAAAACACTTTTGTATATATGTATATGATTGTACCATAACACTAACTTTTATTGAAAGCATCTTGAGTGTAACAAAAGGCACAGGTTTTCTCCCTTGTTTAACCAAAATTTTTTGTCAAGTCTGGCTGGTAGTTATTAATAAAATCTTCACAAGACCTCCATCACCCAATTCTCTAAAGATAACCTCACGTTATTTTTTGGAATGGTTTTAGTCACCTAATAAAATTCAGTGTTCTGTCACATATTGAAGTTTCATTCTATAAAAGGAATACTCTGAACAATAAAGTCTGTTCTCACCAATGGTATAAAATAAAGTTTTAAAACAATCATTTAGTTATCTCAAAACTTCAGGGAGAGCTGAAGAATAAATAATCGGGTTACAAGATTTCTTTGAATATCTTTTGTAATTGTGGCTTATTCATCTTGTTCATAAATTGTCCGTTTTTCCCCTTCCGAATCACAAAATGGAAGATTTTAACTCCAAGGTGAATAACAACACAATGTAATATAGAAAGTTCTACCTGTATAAAATGTACCGGAAGTGTCCATGACTAACAGCTTTAAGTTTTCTTTCCTGTCTCAAATATTTTTCTCAGATATTCTTTCATGTTTTGCCTCCATGTGACCAACCACTGCAAATTTAACTGAGGATTTGTAAATATCCCCCACCCCTGTTAAACTCTGACAATTTGTTTTTCCCATACCATTCCCACACTACGACTGCAGTGCCAGCTCCATTCAGAGAGCCTTTTAACAGCACAACAAAACAAATTGTAAGAGAGATAAATGAGGTTTTGAAGAGCACATACTAAGTCAGAAAGGAATTTACTTTCACAAAAAGGTTGCTATTTTCAGTTCATTTCAGTCATAATGTAGTCTTAAGAGTCTTATGAAAACATAGCAACAATAAAAACTTAAAATGATCCTTTCAAGAAAGTTTTTCGCTGAGAATGACTATTTCTTAAGCCCCTTAACATCATATAACTTTCCAAAGGGTTTTGTTCCATACACACTTGAGGATTATATTCGGAATGTTTTGGTCCAGGCACTGCCAGCCAAAACCTGCCCAATTGGGAGTGGCGGCCAGTGCGGAGCCCCTGGGCACCAGACCTTCCTTCTTCCCGGGAGGGATCTGGGAGGTTGGGTGATGGCGGCAATGGGGGCTCAGTGGTTGTTTGCCAGCTTCTTTGAAAATATTACCATCATCTAACAGTCATTCAGCTAATAACAATTTAGCTGAACTGTTGTGTTTTCTGCCCTATATTAACTGAATATGTATCTTTCAACAGTATTTTCATAGCACACATAATGGAAATTTAGAAATTTGGATGTTTTGCTTATCGATTCAACAAATATTTATTGAGGGCATCACAGGTGCCAGGCACGAGACTAGAGCCAGAAGAGAAGACTAATAGGGCAACACTCTGCAGAAGGAGTTGCACTGAACAGGGGAAACTGTGTAGAAAGTCTAACGGCTAAGTTTCTTACTCTTTTCTGCCCCTACTGGGCTAATATTACTCTTCATCTTCAGGGAATAAAAAGGGACTAATCAAGTATTATCTGTCTTCTCAATCTAAAATAAAGCCAATTTAACTCTCCTAATTTGAATGTTTCAAGTCTTCTGAATTCATTTGCAGATGGCTCTGCTGAATTTTAGTAAGTTTGACCCACAGTTCTTCTTAGATTCCTTTTCTGTTGTCTCTGTCCCATTGGAGGGCACTCTTGAAAATGCTCAACTTTGTCCAGGCACTCTGTGAGCTGCCTTCTTGTGACCAGAGAAGAGAATGCTCAGCTCTCTCTGTGGAGCATTCATCTTTCCTGACCAGTTAGAATCATAAGGAGAGTGCATTTCTCTGGAATAAAGCATTTTCTGCGCAGAGACAAGCATAGTAGTTCAGGTGACCCTCATCCCCTTCGTTTTGTTCTTCTTTTATACCATGTTTGATGAAAGTTGGGGTTTTTGAACACATGACAGCTTTCTGCTTGCTCCTGTTGGGATTACTTTTTCCTTACAGGTATCAGGAAGTCTATTGGACCTCCAAGGCCTTAAAACTCAGAGCTAAGGCAATTCACTCAGGACCTAGATCCAGAAAAATACTCAGAAGTAAACCCACTCTTCCAAAATGCTGCAAATTAAACAATAGTCATCAGTAAGTACTTCAGAAATACATGTTCATTTTCATTAAAATTGTATAGAGATTTATTGTTTTTTTTTCTAAATTTAAGATCAGTGAACAATAAATAACTAAAGTAAACTAACAGCTTGATGTTTAATTTATATGTTAATGCAGGGGATTATAACACCAATAAAAATGGGGTGTGAAACCAAGAGAAATAATCAGTTAAACCTGAGAAGCCTTAGGATGGAAGTGGACACCCTGACAGGAAACTGGTCTCCATGTCATGTCATCTCTGCAAACATGTTTTTGCTAAGTGTTAGTAGATACAGATTGTCCACCACTCAATTAATAATATAACTGATTTTCAAGACANCACCACTATAATACCAAGATTCAGTAAAGCAGAAAGAACACAATTTATCTATGCTTACCTCTCTGTTTTGTAGGTTGAGGAAAAAGCTAATGATTTGTGTAGAGCAAATCTTAGCATCATGGTAAGTATGTATGGCCCTTTAAGTTTGTGGAACATTTACCTCCGTGCAGGAGAGGGCATGGGAAGGGGAACAGGGGGTAAAATAGAGTAAAGATACAAAGACAGTCCCCTGCTTGGCAAAAAGCGAAAATTAGAATCAATCAGAATCACAACCAATAGAAAATTGTGCAAAAGTGTCTATAGTGTTGGGACACCTGGGTGGCTCAGTCAGGTAAGCGTCCGGCTCTTGATTTTGGTTAAGTGTCTGGCTCTTGATTTCAGCTCACATCGTAATCTCATGGTTTGTGGGATTGAGCCATGCATCAGGCTGTGCACTGGCAGCATGGAGCCTGCTTGGGATTCTCTCTCCCCCCTCTCTCTGCCTCACCCCTGCTCACATACTTATGTGTGCACTCTCTTTTCTCTCTTTCTAAAACTAACTGAATAAATAAGTAAATAACATTTTTTAAAAAGCATATGCAGTGCATATTTTAACTCATGAAGAAAAATTATATGGGATTTAGAAAGTCATTTTGTTTCAAGAAACTATTTGGATCAAAGGAATTCCAGTAGATCTGAAGAAGGGAAATTCTCACCTTCAAGCCCTCTATTTAAGTCTTGAACACTTCAGTCCAACACAGTAGTCATTAGCCACAGTAATTATGAGGCACTTGGAATACAGCGGGTCCTAATAGAAATGTGCTATAAGTATAAAACATACCATGGATTTCAAAAACTTAGTACAAAGGAAGAATGTAAGAGATTTCATTAATAATTTTATGTTGATTATATGGTTTAATAATATCTTAGATGTATTAGGTTAAATAAAATATCTTATTAAAATTAATTTCACCTGTTTTTTTTCTTTGTATTTTGGGTTTTGTTTGTTTTTACTTTTTAAAGATGTAACTAGTAGAAAATTTAAAATTACATGTGTGGCTCACATTTGTGCCCCACGTTACTATATTTCTGTTAGACAACACTGGTCTACATTAGCTAATTATAGTCCAATGGAAGTTAGCCAACAGACAGCTGTTTACTGAAGAGATAGTGGTGGTGGGGGGGAGGTGGCAGCATACTGACCAGACCGTGCCAAGAGCGCCTAAGCAGGCAGTGATTTCTTCCTGAAGAGTAGAGACATTTGCTTTAAATCTTTAGAATTCACTCTGGCTTTGGACCAGACACAGCGTTAAAATCAGCACATGTAACTTCTACTAGTCTCTCAGGGCAATATCAGATGACAGATCTGGATTCAGTTAATGAAGGAGACATTCTAATTCTATTCTTGTGAAGGACCAATGGTGATCCTTTAAGAATGAAGATTTTGAGCTTAAGTTGCATTTGAGGAAGCTAGCAGAGAAAGCTAAACAATTCAAGAGAATGAGAAGAGCATTAGAGATGGTTGAATTATAACCAGAGTTGTGTGAAAGAGAAGGAAACCACCCTTCCCAAAGACCTGACTTTATGTGAGGTTGGCAGTCCTTTGGGATCTAGGCCTGGGGCAAGGAATTCTTTGGAAGTAGGATGGAACTTCAGGACTGGACAGGTAGGGGTGAAGAGTGGCCTCTGGCTCTCCATTTTCACTCTCTGTTTTCTCTCTGATTCCCATTCTGCAACCTTATGGAAGTTTCCTTATAAGTGAAAGAAAGATTCTTGGCTATTGGCCACGAAGCACAGAAACAAGTTACCTCCTACCCTGGAAATAAACCTGACCTAAGGGAGAAATTCAAGAATGACACTAAGTTTGTGCTTCCTTCTTGGAATTGTTAGAAAAGGGCCTTGGAGAACAGCGACTTTCCCCTGACCCCTGTCTGCACTATCCCACTGTTGTTTTCAGTTAGCTTCACCTGTCTTCCTGTTGTCAAATTAGATTGGAATTGACAGTAACCAGAGAGAGTGAGAAAAATAAGTTGAGGCTGGGAAAACAAATTTTCTCCAGTTGTTTGTCCTACTTTAGGCACCGTATATATGTTCTTTCAGTGAGGTGCTTGCTCTTACTTTCTCCATTCCTGTGGATACCTCAGTGGGAGACCGTTCTGCAGGGACCTTGGACTTGCATCTTGCTTGGCTGTCTGAGTGACTTCTTGGACTTGGTTATTCACCAGGCCATTGAACTATTTCCACTCTGACACTCAGGTTTGGTCTCCTCTGCTTTTCTTGGCCTGTGTCTTTACTTTCCCCCTTAAATCATTGCCACGCTACATCTCTCTACATAATGAGATTAAATTGATAAAATAGCCCCCTTTTGCTAATGGAAAAATAGGCCTGCCTGTTAAGCATTTAAATTTCACTTCTCCTTGTCAAATAGGTAACATAGATCTTCCACACACCTGTTGTATCTGTACAAACATGTAGTTTATTATTAATTATAGAGCTTAAGATTTTAGCTTATGCTTCAGGACTTCAAAACCATGATTCCTGCTTCATCAGTAGTTATAAATATTTAATCTTTGGCAATGAATCTTAAAGAAAACATAGAATGATTTATTCTCTGAGAAGAGGCCACTGTTAAGAAGTTTGGCATGAAGTATTTTTTCTTAGCATTTGTAAGACAAGCCAACTTCTCAGCTCATGCACATTACTGGGATGAATGGCATAGGGCTATTGTGACTCTGCATAAAATTATTACTAACCTCCTAGATCTTAGAAAAGCAAGCCCGTGAAGAAGTGAAGTAAGTGTACTAGCAACTTCCAAAATTAAAGACAGATAGAGCCTAGAGAAATGTGTCTGCCAACATGCCGTATGATTTATTACTGAAAATAGTTCCCAAATCTGGAAGAAAAATACTTTAAATCTGCACTTGGGGTAAACTGAGGGTCTACTTAAGTTGCTTAGTTCCTTTTAGAGTGACACGTTCCTATTTTGAGACAATGCTAGTGTGATACTGCATATATGCTACCCTAAAATATGTGCATAAAAATTAAGATGGGACAGCATTGCCACATGGAATTTAAGTATGTGTGGCCTGTAAGACTCACTAACTAGTGAAGTAATTAATGTCCTGACTACCAGTCTTCAAAGACAAGTCTCAACGCAATTACAAATGACTATATTCTACGGATCTTTAGGATCATTCACGATGCTAACATGTTAAACCCACAATTAAGCATAAAAATAACTTTGCCACTTTTGGAGAATTATCCCAATACGATATGTGAGAGCAGGCAAAGTCTCGGTTATGGGTCAGGATGACAAAGAGAAACGTCATCCAGCACCCTACCATGCTTTATCAGTATCCCTCATGATCTCAGTGGACACCATGGACCAGATAGATCTTTGAAGCGCTGAATGATTAGAAGACGGAACCCCAGGACTTTTCCAACAATATCGGGATGTATTGTCAGCAGGGCCATTTACTATATGCTCCTAAATAATTTGGGAATGGGAATGCAAGTGCGACCTCAAGAAAAGCATGGGGCTCCTGCTGGGGGTCCCAAGAAAGTACAAACTTATTTCAGTGCAAGTCATCNGCAAAAAAAAAAAAAAAAGTGTCCCACTTGTCCTGGTTAATCTTAAGTTTAAGCCTCCAAAATGGGGTGAGGGGTTATGCCCCCAAATTTCTAAAGGCTTAAAGTAAAAGAATACAGATTCATAGGGACATACCAGACTGGAGAATAGAGATTGCAACACGAGAGTTGCTTCTCATTGTCCCCAAGGGATTATTGTCAGGGGCTGCCCAATCTAGTCACATTCAAGAGAAGTCAAAACTCCAGATGATTTTTTTTTAATATTTTTTATTTATTTCTAGGAGAGAGAGACAGCGTGAGCAGGGGAGGGTCAGAGAGAGAGGGAATCACAGACTGAAACAGGCTCCAGGCTCTGAGCTGGCAGTCAGCACAGAGCCCGACGCGGGGCTCGAACCCACGAACCGTGAGATCATGACCTAAGTGAAAGTCGGACGCTTAACCGACTAAGCCACCCAGGCGCCCCTCCAGATGATTTTTTAATGCGAAACTTCCTTATTACCAAAATATGTTGTTGTTAAAGAAAAGTACATCTGTTATCTGTTCATCATCCCTTTCTGGCCCACAGCCTCCCAGACCCTAACCCAGGGTCTATAGATTTTTAGAGTTACTAACACTCTAGGTTCCCATTTTAGCATTGTAAAGTATTCCAAAGTGATGTTCCCTAATCCCTAGGACCTCAGAGCATGAACATCACATTGAAAGGAAAAGTCACTTTCAAATTCTTGTTCCTCAAGGGCTACAACCATGCTCTTTGGCAGTACCTAACTTTCCCATTGTGCCCCTGAATGACTTACGAAAGAGGAGTGGCAAAACTTCATTTAATTCACATGTGTTTACCAAATAATTTCTGTGTGCAGGCAGAAAGTATGTCCATATAGAGAGATGGGAGAAATACAATTTGAACATTTGAGGAACTCATAATTCATATAATCATTATGGGATTAAAAAGCAAAGAGTATTATTGGCAAATATATATGCAATTTGTCACCAAAATAGTCAGGCAAAAACTCATTTATGTTCGGACTTAGCACGCATCGTGACAGTTTCATTGAGTTTGTGCCTTTTGCCCTCTCAATTGCCCATTATCTGATAAAAGTTCTACACGGACAGTGGGAAACCCAAAACCTTGACTGAAAGGTTGAAGAATAGAGTGAGGGCTGGGAAAAAAAGTCTTGAATAATTACCGCATTTATACACACAGAGACTCATTAAGGTCTCATTGCCTTCCCTGCAAGATGAAAACAAAGATGTGATTGTTTCTCAGATGTTAGATTTTGCTAATTATTACAAGTCAGTATTCAGCATTGAAATAACCAATTCTTTCTGAATTACCAGGTCTCTTCAATTCTCTGCTTTACTTTGAATGAAAATACCTGCTCTCTTCATTACTACTTCTGAAGAATTGCTGGGAAAATGTTGAAATCAAGTCTCTGGTGAGATAATATTAGTCCTAACTCCTAAACAAAATCAAAGCTCACACTTAATGAAGTTCCAATGAAGTGTTCTCAGAAAAAGACCAAATAAAGAAGTTCCCAGATGAGTACAACGTGCACTTGACTTTTGTCTATAATAGCAATCACTCACTGAAACATTTTCCACATGTTTAGGTATTTCATCATCTATCTGTAGGAGAGGCCTCAAAGGAGTAAGACCCACAGTGTTCCAGGGCTCAGTATATGTGGTAATGATTTGCTATTATAACGATAATTTTATATGGAATTCTTCTGCTTCCTTCAGGACTAAATCGCGATTTTTAAAATACCCATGATCTCATTAGCACATTTGTAAAATTCTGACAGGAAGCTAAAGGACTATTAATCCTTCTAGTGAAAGAAAATTCCAGTGTCACAGTTCGTGGAATGAAAATTCCATGAGGGGTTCGAAAGCATACAAACAATAAATTTAATGTAATCATTTCAAAGAGACTTCTCATTTTGTTTTCAAAAAGGAGTTTGTTGTGGTTTTGGTTTGGTTTGGTTTTTTGTTAAGACATTTGATATAGTGGAATCGATCATGTTAGAGCCAAAACTATGAGGTAAATGACAGAGAAAATATTCACCAAAGCCTATGGACGTGGATTGACTGCTTTCCTTTCATGTTAGGACTCAAAAAGCTTCACAGGAGGGGTCAAGTGGCTGGACTGTTCTCGAGCATCAGTGAGGGGGCAGGGGCACAAAAGAGGAAGCAGAGGATGCAGCAGCGTCCAGTCCAGTGCTTCTCCTTGCCCTGGAGGGCGCAGGGTCCACATGGACCCAGGCTCTGTGGGCCGCAGCAGCAGGGAGGGGTAGGGCAAAGCAGCGCTCTCACAATAAAGAGCCCTGACTCAAACGACTGACCTGGTGGTAGTTAACAGAATTCCCTCCATGTGTCCATACAGTTCAAGTCCTCAGACTTTTTAAACCAGTGAGTCTCATGAGAACTGTTGGCCGTTCCTTCGACAAGTTCTGTTTGGCCAGAGTGGTTTCCCCTGTTTTTATCGTTTGCCTACAGTGATAGATGGATGGCCCTGGACACTCGAGTTCCTTCTTACCCGGTTCCCGCTGCAGAGGGCACCCAAGGAAAAAGAAGACTGGGATGACCTCTCAAGCTATCACATTTTGCCTCAAAAATTGTATTCAATGTGGTAGCAACACATTCCAAAAGGAAGGTGAAAGAAATGGAGGACCATCTCCCACACGCTGACATTATCGTCCATAAGCGTATGCGACAGAGCAAGCCAGTTTTCCCCCCAAAAGCTTAGTTGCTGTCATTTAAGAGCATCCTAATTATGCCGATTTAAAAATCAGTTTCCTGTTTTAAACTCCGGTTGTCCTTTGACGTAAAAATAAATGTAACTTGACAGGAACATTAACCAGCTCTTTCGTTGGCAAGGGAGGAGAGCCGGCTGGCCTGCCGCACTGGTCCCCCAATCTCGGCCTGGGTGAGACTCAACGAAAACACTGAACAAACGCTGATTATCAGGTCCATCCATAGAAGCTCCGATTCAGTAGGTTTGGACTGTGGCTCAGGAATCTTTTCAACAGCGAAATACAGGTAATTTTAACGTAGGTGGGCCGCGAATCTCTCAAAAACACTGGCCTTAGAGAATGTATTCTCAGAGGGTAGCTGTGTAATTATAGCTCTATCAGTGTATAACCTTGGCAGACCGTATGTATATATGAGCCAAAAAACCTCAAGTGCCTTGCTTATGAATCCTCACAGAGCAACACTGAGGTGGGCAGGGGACAGGAAATAATATTCTATAGACAAGCCTGAGTAATTCACCCAAAGTGACTTAATAAGTCGGTGTTTGAACAGCTGCTGGGACCAGAGCCTCCAGCCTCTTGAGCCGTGTGTGTGCTCTGCTGCCACAGTCATGAAACACGTGCTGCATTCCATGCTCTCAGTCCCTCTGAAGTAGTAAATGATTCTTCTCGTACATCTATCATGGCTACACCTCACGTCAAGTACCATCATCTAATTTGGAAATGTTGCTCTATTGTACAGGCACTTGTCTGTACTTGCTGCTGTGCCCTCTGCATCCACTCCTCACCCTTCACCCCTCCAAAACCTGCCTCCCTTCCACCACCCCGTTAAACAGGCTTCCACCAAGGTCGCTCACGATTTCCTTGTTGCAAATTCCTAAGGACAGCCTTTGGGTCAAGGCTATGGAAGAACTGGAACTTTCTATCTCACTTCCCACAACATAATTCTTGAGAAGACATGAAGACTTCTAACAAAGGATAAAAATCTACCACTTCATTAAGAAATGAGGAAGCATGGAGTAAGTAAAGCAGAAAATTTGAGGAACTCTTGAAAGGTTAACAGCAAATGGATAGGCTTGAGGGAGGATAGGAATGGAGAAACAGGGGCTGAAACACCACACAGAAGAAAAGATATAGAGGTTTTGGATACTTCGAAGTAGAAAAACAGTAGTTTAAGAGCTTTGCCTCTCTTGTTCCCGTCCATTCTTTCACTCAGCTGCACAGCCTCGCATTTATACAGGCTAATACTTGAGAACTGTTTTCCAAAACAAAGCGGAAATTTTAGGGGAGTTTTCTTTTAAGAATAATGGGGCCTAAATTATGTTACTACTGAGATAACATAAATACCAATTTATGTCATTATTGAAATAAAAACATAAATAGCAAGAACTACTAAAGCTAATAGAGTGCCTACTAGGTGCCAGGCCCTGTTCTAAGCAGCTTACATGTATTGACTCACTTATTCTTCACAATAACTCTACAAGGTTAATCCTGCTACTTTTTCCATTTTGATAAAAAACAGAGACATCAAGTGGCCTGCCTAAGGTCACACAGCTAATGTCATGGTGGAGTTGCAGTAGAAGTTCACATTGCTCCAGAGGTCTGTGTGTTTAGACAGAGGCACTCCAGATCTCAATAACAATCACTGATGGGGACAAAACGCAAAACAGATGGACCCAGGAGGGAAGCACATGAGATGCTATACTGTGTGGACCTTTTTATTCTGGAATTTGGGTGGGGTGCTGTTTGGGCCAGTTATACATCCCAAACAGTTGACAGAATTCATGCTCACCACCTATCCCAATCAGCCCAGTCCTTCATGCAGAAATACAGACAATAAAAGACAACACATTTTTGAGGAAAAAAAAAAAAACAAAGAAAAAAAAAAAAGATCAACACACTGTATACCCGACCCCGAAGAAAAGGAAAAAATACAGAGAATAGAGAGAACTTTAAAAGATGTAAAAGCACCCACAGGGATACAAAATAATGTTTAATTCATAAAAGAAGAAAAGTCTACTAATTAAAAAAAAAAAGCAATCAGAGGAGAGTTCTTAGAAATTAAATACATGATTTACTGAAATTGAAATATTCAGTACACAGGACAAATTTTAGAATAAACATCCCTGAAGAGTAGATTCATAATCTGAAAGATAATTTTAGGTAATTTTCATAAAACATAGAGCTAAAAGACAAAGAACTTGAAGAACTTTCTGTGTCTAAGGGACACAGAAACCTAATAAAAGCTCAGTGTCTGTTTTAAAAAACTTTGTAATGATAAAACCAAAACAATAAAATCAAAAGTAATATGCAAATTTTTCTAGGCTACCTAAAGGCATAGGACTCAGATTGAAAAGGGCTTATCGAGTACTGAACAGTAAATAAATTCTGTAATATTTTATTGTATCTCTAAGCATAATGGATGTTATATTATTCACTGTACTTTTATATCTGTTTATAACATTTAATCAGGAATTTAGCTATTTAGACAAAAGACATTGTACTTATTAAAATGAGTAATATGTTTTCTCATAGCAAACCAGTCAACTTCTCTAGCACCTGGGAATGTCTCAGCAGGAAATGTCTAATAGTAATTGCTCACACGATGCTTTAATATGCCTGGAACGAGAATATAACCTCCTATAATGATTATGAGTAAGCACTTTATATTCCAAGGGCCTCCTGAGACCAACAAAGGAAATTCAAGTGGAAAGCCCCATCCAACTGTCAGGCCCCTGTCCTCCCGGGCTACCTGCTCCTCTGAGTAGTGGGGGACAATTACATACACTCTCACAAAGGGCTCAGACCATCTTTGCTCCTGTACTTGGATTAATGAATAGAACCATTTACTGAAAACCTCTCCCAGGCACCGGCGCTAGAGGTCAGTCAATGGTGGGAAAGTGGGAGTTGGGGAGAGCAGTGTTCTCCTTTGAGGTCTGATACATTTCCCTTCTACCAATAGTAAATGCGACAGAGTCACTATCATGCATAGATGTAGACAGTGCTGAGAGCACACAACTAAGGTGTCAGATGAGGGGTACGTACCAAGATGGGGTTCTGAGACCCAATGAAACCCAGGCCAGCTCAGGATTAGTTCTGTATATCTAGTTACAGGACTGAGGTTCTGTGCAGCCATGGAAAAGGGACCCCAAGAACCTCATGGTTAATCATCTTTAGAGCTGACTTCCATAGAACAGTCCTGGTCTTATCGAGTGGGTGATCACATTATGGGTTCCAGAGAAAGTGAAGTGTCAACTCACAAATACACATCTAGGGAGAGACATTTGCTGCTGTTCTTGTATATCAGTTTGGATTTGAAACATTGCTTTGTTCTCTTTATCTGTAAAATAGCCTTTAATATATCTGTAAATAAGCCTCCCAGTATGGCTGATTGTGCACTTGGGGAAAAAATCATAAAGGCTGGTGGGGGACAAGAAAGGGGTTTCCAGGTTAAGGTGCAGAAACAGAATTTTCAAGGGCTGCAATACTTCCAAGGGACATTCCTGGGTTTCTGGTCAAGATCTCAGGCACTACCGTTCCTTTCTAAAGTCATCCCAGAAAGTGGCCTGTCTTGTTTCCCCATCCATAACCAAAGGTTGCTTCAAAACTTAATTCAGGAATGGGGCACCTGGGTGGCTCAGTTGGTTAAGTGTCTGACTTCAGCTCCGGCCATGATCTCGCGGTCCATGAGTCTATCCCCGCATTGGGCTCTGTGCTGACAGCTCGGAGCCTGGAGCTGCTTCAGATTCTATATCTCCCTCTCTGTCTGCCCCTCCCCTGCTCACACTCAGTCTCTCTCTCTCTCAAAAAATAAACATTACACATAATTTACAAAATAAACTTAACTCAGGAATTAATTATTCATTTAATACAGAAGAAAATAGTCTCACAACTTTCCCCAGGCTCTCTAGTAAAAGAAACACATAGTCAGCCCTGCTGAGGTTTTTTAATTGTTTTACATTAAAAGAGTTAGAGAAGACATCTATCTCAATGCCTGTTTTCCTTATTTTGATCCTATAGGCCAGGATTTCCCAGTGCGGCAGGAGCGCTGGGCCGCCCTCCTCAGGGTCATCTGTGTCACCTGCCGAAATAAAGATGGATGGACCATATCACTAGGGATTCTCATTCACTAAGTAGGAGGTGGGGCCCTAAAATCTAAGTTTCTTTCAAAGTTCCACTGTTAATTTTTAGGTATATATAATTTGGGGAATGATCATAGAAGAAATAGACAATATCTCTGTACATACTTAAAGTAGGGGCTCAGGGTGCACGTAGGACTGAAGATGCACCTACACTTCAAAAAAATATATCATAAAAATTTCAGCAAGGCTTCCAAATGAAGGGATTTGAAAATGATATAGCCTTCGCACATTTGTATTTTGACACTCAGCGTTATGTTAGAAACAGTGTGCTGGAACTGGCTTGTACAGCTTTGTTAAGTTTTCAGGAATTTTGCCATTCTGTTGTTAAACTGTTGATAGCTTGAAGTCAACGATGGTGGAAATACTTACACCATGGAAATCAGGAAATGCTACAAACCAGAGGATCTGCCCCCTGGGGTACTTCTTACAAATTTACCATCCACCCCCGCTGGTTTAAGAGGCTGTAAGGAATAGTGTGTTATAAATATAAACATTTATACAGTACTATTTCATTGCTCTTTTAAATATATCCAGTTGAATTTAATACCAAAAATATTTGATACTCACTAGCCATTACCCATGTAGAAAACACAGGACATTCTCTTTTTTAACAGACCACAATTTCACACTATCCCATTTTCTCACTGAACTTTTGTTCCTTTCCACATGTACCAGAAAATGTTATTTAAAGATTATTTTTTAAGCTTGAGACTCTTTTTCATCCTGTCACCTTTCTCTGTATAGAATATGTACAGAAATTGAAATCGGAGATTTTTAAACTTTTCTATGATCAAAAGGCTCTAAGTTTTAAATGATTTTTCTTCTGGATTGAGTTATCAGTACTATTAATAGTAGTAGACAATTAATTTAAACAATATACATATAAATAATGAATAAATAATTGTTAATTGTAAAAAGCATTTTTTTGGAAATGCATCTTTTCATGAAATGGATGGGGCTGTTGTGATTAGTCTACATGTTCAAAGATAAATATTATCTATTGCTAGAAGGCCTGTAGCCTAAACTTTATTACCCTTTTTCCTTATTTAATAAAAATACTGGGAGAAAATACTCATTTAAAAATAGATAAGAATGAAAAGGATTCAGTAGCATTCCTTAATTCCCTAAATTCCTTCTCAGTTACAGACCAAAAATCACATGGTGCCCTAGCTATAAAAAATAATTCTTTGATGTAATATGATGACCTCATTAAGTTATCTTTCAGTTGTGTTGTAAGCAAATACAGTAAAACCTTGGTTTGCGAGCATAATTCGTTCTGGAAACATGCTTGTAATCCAAAGCACTTGTATATCAAAGTGAATTTTCCCATAAAAAAATAATGGAAACTCAGATGATTTGTTCCACAAAATGTCCATATAAAAATGATTACACCACTGTAATATAATACAACATAATAAATAAAATACAAAACATAAAGAAAAATGAACAAATTAACCTTTGTGGCTGGTGTGAAGGAGACAAGAGAGAGGAGGGTTATTGTGTAGGATGACTTTCACTATCACTAATGGAATCACTGCTATCTATTGGCTCAATGGAATCTTTTTCCTTCCATGCAACTTTAACAAGGAACCCGTCCAATGATAGAATGAAGCAAAGCATTCCTAAGCTTACTCTTGTATGGAAAAGCAAAGAACTGTCCATAGGTGCTTTGAAGTGACAAAAAATACACTAATGCCAGTTGTGGGCATCTTCCAAAGTTCTGAAAATTCACTGATTTCTGCCAAACACTGGAGCCAGAGACTGAGCATCAGAGCATGGGAGACTATCACGCACAATCCCCAGTGAGAAAGAGAAAAGAACCATTGGCTCAGTTGTGATCATGCAATATTCGGCATCATGCACTACTAGTATTGCACGACATTGCTCATTTATCAAGTTAAAATTTAGAAATGTTTGCTCATCTTGTGGAACACTCACAGAACAAGTTACTCCCTATCCAAGGTTTTGCTGTACTTGGAAAACTGTTACATTTCAAAGGGTTTGTCTATATAAATTCGTCATTCCCTTTCTCACTACCAACTGCATTATTTTTGTTCCTTCATCCCTTCCTTTCCTTCTGGAGCTTCTCTCAGTCTGGACAGTGCTCCATGGTGAGAATAGGAATGGGCGAGGACTATGCCCCCCTTTCCATTTTTTAATAAAGTACAAACTGGGTGACTTTGGAAAGATAGGCAAGGAAGGGGAATTCTCAGACTGGCTCACATTAGTAACGAATAATGAAAATTGAAGATTTAGAAATAGATTTCCATAAAACTATCGATGTGGTCTCATGGCCCTGAGATAATCATCATATACATCCAGGAATTTGTGAACCCCACTTTGAGGACTGTGGCTCTGCAGCCTACCAAGGGTTCAGTCATGCAGCCAAAATCCATTTGACCTCAATAACTAGGTGGCCTGAGCCAGCCACCCTCCCAGCTCTCTCTTTTCGGAGGCACTGAGTAACCTCACTTCTCCTGACTTCTTGAGAGTTGCACGCAGCACTTTTATACTTAAGTGTTAGCAGCTAACCCAGGTCTGGCCCTATATAAATTACAGAACTAACTTGCAAATGAACAATTATAGACAAGTTTAACTTTATTGGCTGCAGAGATAAAGCGTAATTTCCGGGATGAGTAGTGACTACTCAAATTGGGTGGTTCTAACACCCCATTGCAATCTTAAAAATTCGTCAATGTCTTTCACCAGTTTTTCTTTCCTCCTTTCCCAAATTTCCATCTATTCCAACAGGGAAAGGAGTAGGAAAATGTTGCTGTAAGTTCTCTGAAGTAGTGGAAATCTTTCTAAAATATGCCCCTTTATTTTTAAGCACGAAATTTTCCAACTATTTAGAGTAATGATGCTTAAACTTCCCGTGCCCTAAGGAATATGATGAGAGACCGGACATTTGGCCTCCTTAAAAATGCATTTTTGCAAATACGCATGAAATGGGCCTTCAACTTCAAAGGGTGTTGTTGATTCCATGAAGCTCATGCCTGGGCCCTAGTTAAGAAATTCTTTGGGCAGTATAATAAGAAATCTAGAATCAGATCATCTCTTATAATATATAGTGTACAACATTTCAAAAAAATAAAATATGTTTCAACAACAACATCAAAACAAAGTTTTGGTAATTACCCCCCAAGAAATTGGGTAGGATTTCTTTAAAAGTCAATTTCCATAGTACATATGAAATTTTTCAATACATAGTGGCTGCTTGCTATAGAAGATAAAGCATGGGACTTGGAATCAAATATACAGAGATCCTGATTTTTGTGCCTCATTTTATTGCCTCTATGCCTTTATATGCCTCTTTATGACTTTGACTTGTATCTGTAGTTTCTGAGCCTTTCACATTACTTAATGGCTAAATGTGGATAATATCCCCATCTTGCAGGGCTCCTGAGAAGATAAAGTAAAGCAATAAAATAAATGTCTAGTGCCATTTCTTGAATGTGAGAGTACTCAATAAGTGGTAACTCTTGCTTTTTAATTTAAATTAACTATTTTAGAAACTTTTTCATTTCATAAAGTGAGGTGCACAAGTAGTCTGTTCTTATCAAATGCAAGGTAGTAGAAAAAGGGGGATTTGTGGAGTCTTCAACGAGGCCCAGATACTCCTTGGTGGATATTTGGAATCTGGGCTACCTATTTTTGGATCTTATATTCTTGTTGTGGAACTAAAGCCACACTGGTGAGCTTAGATGAAAATGAGCATGCCAGGATTTACTCTGACACTCATGCAGTAGGATACCTCTGCCAAATTCCTGTAGTATTTAATGAGAAATATTGATATCATCTTTTTTCAGATCAACGAGGATAGTAAGCCTCCTCAAAGTCCTGGTCCTTAGGCAACAGAATGGATCTGTTATCAGTTTAGTGTTATGTAGTCAAGATTATAAACAAGGGTGTAGTTAAAAACCCTCAGCCAGCAGAGTGGCTTTGGTATAAATTTTTAAGAAGATTGACCTTCTCCTTCAGGTAACTACTCATTCCCTCCAAGTGACACATCACAGAAGGTTTATGCACTTAATAATTTGAATCACACAGAAGAGAAATATGAAGACTAAGTAGATCTTATTTCTTTCCCCGCCCCCTGAAACCAGTGAAGAATTATTCACCAAATGGTATTTCTGAAAGTTTTGACTAACCTCGATTTTAACAGAAAAGCCAAATATCTCTGATGGCAAATTTTAAGCCAGTGGAAAATTGAAAAGATCAAACTTCAAACCTCTCAGCAAGACAGTTTTGAAAGGAAATGCTAACAGACCTACCGCTGGGTGCTGCTATGATAAACAGATGAACCCTTCCGAATTTGCCTCAATTCCAGTTACACCCATTGGCCAGAGCCATTATTGGCTAAATCCTGCTGCTGCAACCACTAGGCACTGATGAGAAAGATGCCAGAAATAATAAGTTTGGGCTTAGGCAAAACCCGGGAGGAAACACTTGATGTCAGATATGAGCTTGCCATTGTTTTGAAGGAACTTAGATGGAGGAAGGAGTAAATTCCTGTGTGTTTCAGACTCGATGTACATATGCTGACTTATTTTCCCTGGCTATTCACAACTGCCACAAGACCATTTTTTCTGGTATTTAATGGTGACATTCATTTTCTAGGCTGCTATCCAGGGCTATTCTAGTATTAAGGCTGCTTTTTAAAATGATAAATATATGAAATAATAAAACATCACACAGATGTTTATGAACATTAGCCAACTCATTTCATATCATTGTGACACTATAGCCACTCATGGGAAATTCAGTTTGCTGGAGAGGACAAATAACCTCCTATACCTCTCATGCTTACACTCCATTTTTATCAAGGACAGGAGTAGGGAGGTAGCAAGAGAAGAAGTCTCACAAAATACATGTACACTCACTGTCTGCCTGTGTCCCCATGGTGTCTTCGCAAAAAGTATAGCTGCATGCTACAAAGAATGAAGAGACCAGTAGCTATATAGACTGTGGAAAGCCAATAAATATTAAACTTACCTAGAAACATGCAGTTTCTGGACTGGGATTTTTCTATTTAGCAGCCACCAGCAATTTAACTTGCCATTTATTAAGGCTTTGTTCAGTGGAGCAATTCTATCTGAACTGTATAATAATATTTATATCACTATAGTGCCAGTGAGAACCATGGACATTCAGAGCCAGAAGGGATGAAGAAATGATAATATTGAACAAATACAACTAAAAATGTATTCAAAAATTACTTAGCATATATCTGCTATGTACCAGACTCTGAAACTACAAAATAAATATCATTGTCCCTACTCTTAGGGAGCTCACAGTCTAGAAGGAAGAAAGATTCACATAGAACAAAATTATATTACATTATGACCATACTCACCAATAGAGGCACAGACATAGGAACACAAAGGAGGTAATAACTAATTTTTTTTAACATCAGTTACAGCTTTCCCGGAGAAGGTGGACTTTTGTTCAGTTGGGAAGGATAAAAGATGTCATCCAGCAGAGAGGTAGAGGAGAAAGATGCAGGGAATAAAGCCAGACGGAAAAAACATTCCAAGAATAAAAAACAGCATGAGCAAAACAAACAAACACAGAGGTGTCAACCTACAGGTTGTATTTATGTAATGTGAGTAAAATCTGAGTACGCAAAGTATAAGACACGTGACAGAGAAATACCACTTACTACTTTGCTAAGAAGCAAATAGTGAAGAACCACAGATGATTATGTAGCAAAGGAGCTACATAATTGTATCTGGCCTTTAAAACATGAACTCTGACGATAGCATTAATGGTTGAACTGAATAGGGAAAAGTAAGGAAGAAGCTCTAAGCTTACCCAATGAGAATGCAAACTATACTGAAATCAGTTCTAAATTGAAGCAATGAATGAAATCAATTAACAAGGGACAAATGAAGCCTTACCCTCAACAGGATCCCATAGCTCCTGTTTTCTGTCCGATCCTACATACTGATAATCAGGAGCCATGTACGGTGTTTGAGGAAAGGTGTATCATAGACAGCCATAAGAAGACATGATGCAGAGCTGCAGGTGGGAAGTGTGCCCAGCAGGACTTCACTATTGTGAAATGTTTGAATAAAAACTCAGTTGTATGAATTCCAGGTATTAAACAATTTGTCAAATACCTGGCAGCCAGCACAGCTGGCGCAGTGATATACCTGTGATACCAGGGCAATTGCCACAGGGCTGTTGCACTTCCTGCATCCACTTGTAGGCCCCAACAAGGACCTTTCTTCCAGGGACAAAGGATTGCTTCATGATTGAAGGACTCTCCAGCTATCTCCTTGTACTTACCTTCTAATGGTTTTGGTCAGCATTGTGCTTGCCTGCCCGGCTCCTGACTATTCCTAATCTGACACCCAGTCAAGCCCCCTGCCTTGCCCACATCTGGCTCTCTCATTTGGAACTTCTTAACCCAGACCCCAATCTAGAATTGTCCACGGTTGTGATATAAAAAAAACTAAAATGACTTAGAGATTAAAAATATGGCTCTATAAATTTTTAGTGGTATGATTTGAATTAAAGGCAGTTAAAGACACAATTATGGTTGGCTTTTACCTCCATTTTCCCAGAATCATACTCAGAAATATTTCTAGTTGTTCTGAATGTTTTGCTAAGTATTCACTGCCTCTATTATGAAAGACATCTGTCTACATTTTTTTCTTTTCCTTAGCTTAATAAAATGAATGAAAGAGATTTATCTGAAATAAATAATTTTAAAAAGCCTATTAAAGAATCTAACAGAAAGAATCTTAAATTGGGAGATTAGAGGCCATCAAGGATGATCTATCTCCTAAGATATAAATATTATCTATAAAATCACTGGTAGGTAATTCCTCAGTTTCCTCCTGGACACCATCATTGACAGCAATTCACTTCTACTTAAAAATCCCCTTTCCATTTATTACCTCTGATGGTCAAAGAGATCTCACTCAATGGAGCTGAAACATCTGTCTCCCAACCATTGATCCTGTTCTGCCTGTTGAAGCCATATAGAGTAAGTCTACTCTCCCATTAATAAGACATAGATGTAGATATTGGTGTATATATAGAAATATATGTATAGGTATATATTTGAAGAGTATAAGTATAATCACCTAAATTTATATTTTTCTGAGCTCTATATGCCCCATTCCATCAACCATTCTTCAGATGATGAGGCTTTCAAATCCCCCCACCATCTTGGTCACCCCTCCTGCGGAAACTCATCATCTTGTCAATGTCCTTTTAGTATTTCCAGAGTATTGTGAGAACATCTGGAGATGATACTTCTGTTAATTCTGTGTAAGATCTATTTTTTTGCCATCTGTGTCACACTGTTGACTCATTTTAAGCTTGGGGCCAAAGGAAACCCTTAGGTCAACTATTTACCAAACTATCTACTCTTAAACCATATGCTAAATATTTTTCCTACTAACAAACTAATGGGAAAGACTTAGGACTTGGAATTAACTCATCAAAGCAAGACTCACAAATTTCAGAGAAGTATATTTCCACTTGAAATTCTCTATTTTTAAGGCAATTTACTTTTTTCCATTTGGCAATATCATAAAATTGAGTAAAATGGTATTTGGTAGGGTAGTTTGCGTTCTGACATTACAGTAGATATCATAAATATATAGCTAAAAGGACTAAAATTATTTAATTTTTGAATAAACTTTATCAGAATTTTTTTTTTGAAGGACAGAGAGCATGAACAGGAGAGGGTCAGAGAGAGAGGAAGACAAGTAGGCTCCAGGCTCTGAGCTGTCAGCACAGAGCCCAACGCCGGGCTCAAACCCATGAACCATGAATTCATGACCTGAGCTGAAGTCAGATGCATAACCAACTGAGCCACTCAGACACCTCAACTTTATCAGAAATTTCTATTGAAAATTGTTACCCAAATATTTACTGGGTAAAACTGAAAGGTGTGAAGCACTCTGATATCTTCCATTCACTAATATACTATTTATTTTGCTTGGTTCAAAATTGCTATCCTGGGACCAAGGTCAAGGCTGTGTGATTTGCTGAATGAGTTTAAGAGAGTGCTTTCTCCATTGTATGTTAAAACCCCATTAGCATACACTAAAAACTATTCACATCTGACCATCCTTGGAGTGTGCATTTTGTGGGACAAATACACATTTCACTCTGGCTCTGTCTGATAAGTACAAACACTTTGATGATATGTGTGGGAAAAGAAACTCTTTTCTGCAATGGGCCAAAAGAAGTCATCTTTTCACCATCAAAAGAAATTGCATATTACATTTATCATATGTATTATATACATATATGTACATATATACATAAGGTATATATGTATACCTTAAAGGAATAGTTCTAAAAGACAGTGCAGAGGCAGTTTCCCACTTTCATTTTCTAGAATTGTATTGCATCATTATGCATGAAAGAGTTGTAGCTACCGAATGCTGTGATTTCCATCCTGACAAATACCCCATGGTGAAGGATAGATATCTCCTTCCCATATCCAATTCCCAAAACATGTGCTTTGAAAAGATTCATTAATTTAAGTGTTGAGAAAACATTAAGATTTACTATTTGGCTCCGTAATGTTCAGCACTTTGTTAAAAACATTTGGCCCATTTTTGAAACAGAATCTCTTTGAAGAAATTGACTTACTTTCTCCAGGAAAAAAAAAAAGTCCCTTCCCAATATTACTTTGCTTTTTCTGAAAAAAAAATTCTTTCCTTTGAGAACATGGGATCTCTGATGCTCTCATGCCCCTGGTAAGTTCCCTGTCCAATTACCTATCATCGCCCAGCTGTGATTCACACCCTGAACTTAGATTTAATGGCTAAAAAAAAATCACATCCAGAATAGTTCAGATGAAACAGGTCAAAGGGACAGAGCACGGATAATTTCCAAGCACACAGATGTTCAACAGAGACAGTTCAGAAACTAGCATGGAAATGTCATTGCATTGGTAATCCCAGCGCGCTGCAGCCATTAACAACAGAGCAGTCATTAAACAATGTGTGTTCACCTGTTTACTCTGGCCTGTGACATTGACATTCACCGTGTGGTTGTTTTTTCTAATTACACCACAAATTTGCCAATTCATAACTGCTACAGATTGCTTTCTAGACACTGAAAAATCCATCTGGAAAGGAGATTTGTTGAAGATTTAATAATAGAAAGGAATGTAATGGTGGTTCCTCTGATGGTTCCTAGTAGTTTACCATAACACTCTATAAAAATATAAACTTGAAGACAACAGCCCTCCTACCAAAAGTATTCCCACCAACAATAACTTTGGAGGCAAAAATGGCAAAAGGAGGAAATGGAACAAAGCAGAGGAAATATTCAAACTGGTTACAAAAGAAGGCTGTGTCAAATGAGTGTGAAGTCAGAGTTCACCAGAGCAACTTGTGAGCAGAAATCAAAGGTAACCTTTCCAGGCTGAGGTCACACATCTTACTTAAGCTCTGGCCACATAGTGGAGATTCTGAGAGACCTCCACCTGGTCACCTTCTGATTGTTAGCATCCACAGGGCGACAGACATTTCATACATCAAGCCACTGTCCAATATTGATTGTATAGGGTTGTCATTCTAGGTGCTCCGAGAAATACAAAGATCAGCCAGATTTCTGTTCTGGGTCCTACACTACTCAAGGGGTCTAGAAGGGGGACATAAAACAGGTGCGTAAGTAACAGTAATGCAGGGTAAAATCAGCCAAGAACTATGAAAGAGGCATACATTACTGTGGGAATTTTAAAAGGGGTAGGGACCACTAAAGCAAGGAAAAGGGGAGAGAAATCTGGAAAAGGCCAGTGTCAGCTTCAGGGAGGAGATGGCATTTTCTAAATCTGGTAATTCACTGGTTGACCTATTTGTAAATCTTTTAACATTCTTCTCTGTATTGTTTTGGTGGTCTCTTCAGATTATAGTGAGTAAACGCAGAATATGGTCTGTGTCAATATAGTGCATTGTCAGGTAATATGGTCAATGCTTCTTGATGGAGGTATAATTAAACTTAGCTAGTACAACGTGTAAGTCCTTGCTAATCATCTTAGCTGCACTGTCCAGTGTGATAGCCCATAGCTGTTCATATTCAAATTAATTCAATTAAATTGAGTCCTTCAGTTGCATTAGCTGAATTTCAGTGCTCGGTAGCTCTCGGTGGCCAGAGGTTACCATATCACACAGAGAAGGTTTACAGAGTTCCATCGTGGCACAGGGTTCTACTGGGAAGTACTGAAGGATTCGTACTTTGTCTTTGTGCACTTTGTCTCAATGATTTTCAGGCATCTCCACATGAATAGGTACAAAATGTCGTAAAGTATATTCAAGTTAGATATAAATACCATGAAAAAGATCATGGAGGCCTAGAAAAATAAAGTGACTGGATATATTATGTAATACGATTTAAAATGATGAAGAGTGGAATTCTTTGAGTTTTCGAAAAATACCTTAGGACATTTACCTTTGGCAACATTTTAAGGCAGGAAAATGAATATATCAGTATCCAAGAAGAAAAGGAGTCTACGATAAGAGTTTAGGAGTAGAGGGAAAGGCGACTAAAGAAAAAGCAAGGTCAGAAAGCTGAGTACTATGAATTAGTGAAGAGAAGAAAAGGGGCAATAAGAAACACACTTTAGTTAAATGTCAGAAGTGCTTTTTTTTTTAGTGGAAATGATAGAAACAGAAATGCTCTGGAGGTAGAGAAGAAATATTTTCTGTGTCCATTATTCACATTATCTAATTCTCTGGATGTATCTAAATCATCTACAGGAAGACCACTTCTGCAAAATAATTTCTCTTGTATGCAAAAAGTGCTTGTTATAAATTTGTCTGCTTATTTGTTTTAATTAAAAGGATATCTATACGTACTTTTAATGCTGTATTGAAATTAATCTTTTAACCTCAACATTATAAATTACAGTTTTAAAGCCCCATGGGATTAAAATATTATGTCACAGATCAGTGGAAGTTTTCTTAATGATTCATAGCAAAACATAACCACCTGAAACTAAGCAAAAGTTTTCTAATGGGAATTCAAAGAAGACATAATAGTTTGCCCCATTTATATCTCTATCCTAATTAAAACAAACTTTGAAGGAACAGTTTAGGATTAAAATACATTTTAGGCAAGAAATAATTTTGTTTCTCTTGTTTGTGAAGCTGAGGAATGTGTATTTAACATTTCTTTAGAAACCAGTAAATTATCTATTTAAAAGAACCAACTAATGCTCATTCTTATTGATGAATTGAGGTTAAAGAAATGTGTTCATTTAGAAGAGAAAACCCAGGACACATAAACTCTAGGGATATATTTCATGTTTGTTAATCAATGGAAGTGAGATTTATTTAAAATCCGTGTTTACAAAGAAGCTCACAATTTTAAGTTGTTTGAGTGAGAAATAAAAACGTATTTTGAGGGTGCCTGGGTGGCTCAGTCTGTTAGGCGTTCAACCGGCTCAGGTCATGATCTCGTGGTTTGTGAGTTCCAGCTCCACGTTGGGCTCTGTGCTCATGGCTCCGAGCCTGAAGCCTGCTTTGGATTCTGTGTCTCCCTTTCTCTGTCCCTCCCCTGCTTGCTCTCTCTCTCAAAAATAAATAAACATTTAAACTTTTTTACTATATTCATATAAAGGATCATAAATAATGAAGAAAGTTTATGGTCTTAAGTATTATTGAAGGTCATTTATTTCTTAATGTATGTTCTCTTATAACAGGATATTTTCATATTTAAACATAGCATCATATGAATAGTCAATAGGAAAATGGTACTTCATGAAAAATTGAGGGACTAAAGACCAAATATTACCACTATTATGTATTCTATATTTAAATAGCACTGCCAAGTTTTCAAACCTCTTTTTATATACTATTGCTTGCATTTAATCCTCACAAAAATAACATCTGGGAATTATTAGGTACTTTCTATAGATGGAGAAACTAGACTTACAGAAGCTTGGGAAGTAGTAGGATCCCCCCAAATCAACAGAAAACTTTCCTAGTGGGAAGCCCAGTGGATTGAGCTAAAATGGAACATTGGGATTCTGATGAACCTGGGGTTCCAGATTTTCTGTTCATAATTCTATTGTGGTAAATATTTAATTGCCACTCAAAAGGATGTCCAGTTTATCTTTTTCAGAGACATGGAAGGATTATACTTTGTATCCACCTTTCAAACCCTGTCACAGCCACATAAACTAGTTAAACCAATGATATGGGAGTGGAAGTGATATCACATCCTGGCAAAAGCATTTAATTGCCAACACAGGCTTTGTTCCATGGAGCACAACTCCTGGATCCGTAGCAAGAACAACTTACTCATTGTGTGGAGTCTCTGAGATATTTTAATTGTATAACACCATAGCCTAACATAGCTCATCCTGGCTGAAATATTTTTCATGATTTAAAACCTAACTGGGCCCCAATACTGTCACATATCCAAAATACAGTTTTTTCTTTCAATTACTATTAAAAATATTTGATGGATGTTTTGGTTCACTCAAAATAAATCCTCTCTAAATCTTTTCATTCCCCTCTACTTTTCATAACAAATCCAATTATCCCCCATTCGATTTTAAGAGACTTCTTAGCATCAAACTACAAAGCAGCCATCTTTGGTTTTGTCCCTGTAAACAAGGACTATTTGTGGGGGTTCTTTCCTTCTCTTAATTTCTCCTCCTTCCACTTTTCACTAGAATGTAGACTTAGCTATTCTGTAGCTACCAGCCTACTGTGACAAAAACGAAAAAATAACAAACAGCCTTCACTACTAAACTGTCTTACAGTGGGTTTTTTTCTTAAGTTTATTTCTTATTTTGAGAGAGAGAGAGAGTGCACACATGTGGGTCCAAGCAGAAGAAGGGCAGAGAGAGGGAGAGACACAGAACCCTAGCAGGTTCCATGCTCAGCACAAAGTTCAATGTGGGGCTGCATCCCACCAACCATGAGATCATGACCTGAAGAGAAATCAAGACTCAGATGCTTAAATGACTGAGCCACCCAGGTGCCCCTATACTGCATATTTTTTAAACAGAACAAACTGCAGCTGAGATCATAAGGATGCTTCACCCATCAGGACTCTAACTCAAGCTAGCTTGGGCAAAAGGAGGGACTTCCCTGGAAAAGTGAGATCAAGAAAGAGCTAGATCAGGAGAAGGTGGCAAAGACAGGGAGACCATTGTTCTTCAAGAAAACCTGAACCAGTGATAAAATGCTGGCAGATTTTCTCCTCCCCTTTGTTTCTATTTCTCTCCCTGTTCCAGCTTCTTTCTCTATCCTTATAGACAACTGTGTTCGCATGATGGTGGTGGCTCACACATTTTATATCTTACACATTTCTCCTTCTGGAGGATATTCTTTCTCAATTACAGTAGAGCTCCCAAGGAAGACCTCACGTTGGCTTAGTTTGGGTCATACATCTGTACTTGAACAAAACAACAGTGACAAAGAGGAGATGGTACCTAGGATGCAGGTGTCCCTTGAACTATGTGAAAGACATTGGGGGGTGGCCCCACCGATGAGAAGACAGCCACCTGGGTAGACAATACCGTAGATTCATAAAACAACCTAACTTTTTTGCAAACAGTTGAATTTGATTTTAGTCTATATAATTAAGAACTTAAGTGTAACTGTTGTACAGCTTAGTCAAGTTGTGGATTACAGTGACTTACATACAGCGACACTTGTACTATACCTATGAATCCACTCTAACTTGTAGGTATCTATATACTAGCTCACAATTACTGTATTTACCTTTGAAATAGAAGTTAACAGTGATCTGGAAACTATAATACCCACTTCGTATGAATGTTAAATGAAAAAAAAAAAACAGTTTGGGATCTGAGACAAAAATAACACTGATTCTACCTACAGGTCAGATCTGTTAGAGGAACGCTTTTATTCTCACCTCTTGTACTGACTGTTCTCCTCTCCTATTGCAGCCACCTCTGTATTTCCTGGGGTTGAAAAGAACTGCTTATTTCACAGTGAGAATCATATCTTCCAGGAAATTCTCCTATTCTATATATGGATTAAAAAATGCATAGAAGATAATTGACTTGCTCTGCTCTTATATAAAATTTATTTTAACATATCCATTGAAATAATGTATTAACAAAAGGTAAGTATAAGGACACAATAGTTTTTTGGTATATTCTTTTTTTGTTCTTTTTTAAAAATTTTTAAAAAATGTTTTATTTGAGAGAGAGCATGCATCAGCCGGGGAGAGGGACAGAGGGAGAGAGAGAGAGAGAGAGAGAGTATCTCAAGCAGGCTCCATGCTCAGTACAGAGCCCAACATGGGGTTCAATCCCATGACCCTGGGATCATGACCCAAGCTGAAAACAAGGGTCAGATGTTCAACCAACTGAGCCACCCAGGCGCCCCTGGTATATTCCCTATGTTATGAATTAGTTCTGAGAACTGTAGAAGGTCCTGGATGGGCTTCTCTGGGACACTAGAGATGCTCTTCAATTGGTGGGAGGACTTTCAAACAGTTTATTTTTACACCTTCTTCAATCCTAACATATTTTTTGTATAGCACCATTTCAACATATTATGCCTGTCTAAAAATTAAAACATCCTTCATAATTAAAAGTAAAATGACCATACCATTTATTGCTTAAACTTGTATACTTTTCAGGCTCAAAGGACACTACTAATAATTATGCCAGGACAGCAGAGTTAACTGAAACAGTTTTGCCCAAATCAAATCCTTAAAAAAAAAAATTTTAATGTTTATTCATTTTTGAGAAAGAGATAGAGTGTGAGTGGAGGAGAGGCAGAGAGAGAGGGAGATACAGAACCCAAAGCAAGCTCTAGGCTCTGAGGTGTCAGCACAGAGCCTGATGCAAAGCTCAAATTCATGAATTGATCATGACCTAAGCCAAAGTTGGATGCTTAACTGGCTGAGCCACTGAGATGCCCCATGCCCAAATCAAGACATTTAAGATGTCTTAAAGCCGTCTTACCTAAAAATAACAAATGATCAGTTGGACTTTCCATTATCCTCCATTTTCTGCTTATGTTGTGAAAGAAAAAAAAATCCTTCACCTGGCTTTTTTTTTCCCCGCACAATGAGGAATGATACAATTAACTTTTCTCCCATGAAACAGCCACATGTAACTGAAATATTTTAAAGTAAATCTGATTACTTATACAATCTTAAATAGTAGACACACCATTTAGAATCCATCCTTGGTTTCTTAGCCCTGCCAGGGTTAGTAAATAAGGCCCTAACAAACTGTTAACATTTGGATTTGGCCAAAAGCAAAGCAGGCCTTGGAACTCCCCAAGTGCGGTGGACCACAGCCTCTCCCGTCTCCCACAGTTCTGGAGATTTCCAATGGGCTGAGGCCTGTGTCCAACAGCAGAGCCGAAGCCATAAATCAGACTTTCCTTGGGATCATGGTGAGAGGGCTGGGATCATTCTGGCCTATTTTTATTCTCAACAAAGACCTTTCTATCCTGAGTTGTTGAGAGACGATACTTTCAGATTCAAACAGAAAGGAACACGTCCTCTGAGTGCTGTATGTACTTACTGTGAAAAAAGACAAGCAAAAATCATTTTGAAGTAATCTCATTTGCCAGAATTCCATATGGTTTGAACCTCCATTTCAGCTCTCTTTCACTTCCTAGTACTATACCGGCATTACCCAGTCACCATATAGAACAGTATAGATATCCATGCCAGGCATTAATGGCAACATAAATTCTGAGTGCAGTGTCCCTGCCCATTAATTCCAGCATTTCTTTTACTCTCCAAAAAATGTGAAAATCAAATCTCTCTCAGTATTGATCATCACTTAAATTTTTAGAGACGTTGAAAAAATTCTTCTCTTTGCAAATGCCATTTCCCCCCTGTGATCTTCTAAGAAGTTTTTTCCCCACCCACTATACATAAACGAATTTCCTTTAACTATGCAGCACATTTTGTATGAACTCCATGGCCTTGGAGCCCATAATTCTGAATCCCTGAAATAGAGATGTCAGCCTTTAGATATATTTCATTCTCTTCCTGAATGGAAGGTAAGGAGAAACAGGTAACATTTTAGAAACCTGTTTGGAAGAAAATCTCTGGCTGGTAACTGAGTGTTGAAATATTAAGGCCAGTGGTGCAATCACACCTATTAAAACTCTATGAGTGAGTAGGGATTAGACCCTTCTTCAAGATCATCACTGTGCTGGATAAATCCACTTATTTTTTTAATAGTTTATTTATTTTTGAGACAGAGACAGAGCATGAACGGGGGAGGGACAGAGAGAGACGGAGACACAGAATTCGAAACAGGCTCCAAGCTCTGAGCTGCCAGCCCAGAACCCAATGCAGGATTTGAACCCACGAACCGCGAGATCATGACTTGAGCCAAAGTCAGACGCTCAACCAACTGAGCCACCCAGGCGCCCCTGTATAAACCCACTTAAAAGTGAATTTTGCTCAGCATAACACCCTCAAGGTCAGGCAGAGAAGGACAAATATCATATGTTTGCACGTATAGGAGGATTAGGAGGAACTTGATGGAGGAACAAGGGGGAGAAGAAGGGCGGAAATGGTGGGGGAAAGGGAGAGAAGCAAACCATGAGAGACTCTTGAATGCTGACAAAAACTGAGGACTGATGGATGTGGGGGGAGGGGGGGATGGGCATGGAGGAGGACACTTGTGGGGATGAGCACTGAGTGTTATGTGGAAACTAATTTGACAATAAACTATTAAAAAAAAAAAAAGTGAATTTTGTCACCTCGTGAAGACAAGTTCTCCAGTACTCTGTGTCTTTCAAAGTATGATTTATTACCTCTGATAATGCTTAAATATAGGGTGAAAGTATCCAATCATTTTTCAAATAAATTTGTCAGGAAGGAATAAATCATAGCTCAGTGAGAGACAAGGAACCTCATAATATCCTGCTTTGTATCCATTCGGAGTATGAACCAATCGATCATCAGTGTGATGTGCTTCACACTCTTGAAAATAACTTTAGTTTGTGAATCATGTAATTTTCTCATCGGCATGCAATAGTCTTTGGTAAGCTTGTGAAATATGTTAGATGTTAAAGAGTAAGGTGAGCAAACACCTTCACATAAATATGCTTGTATATGTATATATGTTTATGTGTATATATATGTATATATCCATATAGAGAAATACAATGGGTTAGTAGAGATATATAGAATCAATAGATATATATAGAGAGAGGAAATGAATATATAGAGATGCTTGAAGGAATCACAGAAGACAACAACAACAACAAAGGTGTTTAGGACTAAAATAATTATTTACCAATGAATTATATGATACAGTGTTTGGGCATACCAGTTAAGTAAGTGAACCTTTCTCTGCCAAGCCTGTGGGTCTCTACAGTGCTCAGTTTTTGAATACAGTTTTCCACGATTCTGAAGTCTAAACAGGATATGCCCAGTGAATCGTCATGAGCACTTAACTTTATAAAATGTAAAGGGTACTTAGACACCTGACATATGCAACCTAAGTCACCTCTTCAATAATAAGAGTCATTCACTCTTCATTTTAGTTTTAAAGTCTTAGGCTTTGTATGTACTTAGAAAACTTTGCAAGTGATCACAAAACTGAGAGTAGAGACGCCTTCCACAGTTTGTTTCCTCTAAACATCACGACTCCCTCTGACTAATCCTCCAAATTAATTTAACTTCATAGAATGAAGCATCTCAAAATAAAATACAGAGAAGAATCATTTTCTTGAAGATGAGCCAGATCATATATTCCCTGTTCCCGAATGCTGTGAATTCATCTGGGGACATTTCACATTCCATAGTGCAACAACCCTGGCAAATTTTTATTCCCAGGGAGTAGTAAACTTTCACTTTCCTTCTTAGAATATTTTATATCTGAATCTAGTTTATGCCCTAGTTTTTACTTTCTTGCCTTATTAGTAACTCACTTTTCTTTTTTTTTTTTTAATGTTTATTTATTTTGAGATTAGGAGAGAGAGAGAGAGAAAGCCAAGGAGGGAGAGAGAGAGAGAGAGAGCGTTGGAAGGAGAGAATCCCAAGCAGGACCCACACTGTAGCACAGAGACTGATGTGGGGTTCAAATTCACAAACTGTGAGGTCATGACCTGAGCTGAAATCAAGAGTCAAATGCTTAACTGACTGAGCCTCCCAGGCCCCCCAATTAGTAACTCACTTTTAAACTGAAATAGAGAAAAAAGACTTAAATTGGTCTTAATAAAAAGAAATGACAGACAGAGAAATAGAGGCCAAAAAGGCCTCTTTTCTTAATGTTCTATTTTAAGTATTATGGGTTTGGGTTTTTTTTTAAATTTGGGGGGAGTTTTGGGTTTTTTTGTCATTCTAATAATAATTTTACAGAATTTGGTTTTGTTGCCTTGATATTAAAAAATGGATGAGAATTTATATTCTAAAGTATCACATACCCACATAGCAATGAGATTGGAAAATACTTTCTTACTAATCTCTGACTCTCAACAATTCACCCTAAGCTACAAAAGCCGGTAAAATGAATTATGAGTAGCAAAAAAGAAGGTAATAAATTTTCCATAATTTAATTATTATAATTGGGTTACCTACCTACAGAAAAATGTAAGTTTAAATGTACAGTGTTCCAGATGCTGGGTTGATAAAAGTCTGAAAATTAGCTTTTAATAAAAACTGGTAGTAATTTAGCCCAAGGTATGCCAGCGAACTGAATGGACATTATTGAAACTTAGGGGGAAAAGTTTCTTGGAAAAGAACGTCTCGATTTTTCTAAAAAGTATTTTGTGAACATTTCTTTAAAAGTTTTATAATTTGACTCATTATAGAGGCCTTTCAATCACCCCCAAATTACAGCCAAAACTCAAACAACAAAAAAATAACTCTTTTCTGTTGCCAACGTTGAAATTGCCTCTCCTGTTCCAACCTCCTTGCTATCTAAGGGACTCCCCGAGGCAAACATCTGAATGCAGGCAGGGAGGTTTCCCTTGGACGTGATATTGTATTTGCCCAAAATAAAAACTTAATTTCTCCCCAGATTATTTCCTAGGAATCTTATTGTTTATTTTCATAATATAGGCAAGCTTACCTATCTCAATGTAGTTCTCACTCATTGACTTGCTGGTGTCCATTTCCCCAATCCTGTTATGGTATCCTAACCTCTTACTTCCCTGAGGCTCACAATTCACCACCCAGCAATTTGAGAATAGAGTGTATCTAAACTCCTCTGGGTAACCAGCAACCAACCTCCTGCAGAATTCTGTGGAGCCCCGGCCAAGGTTCAGTAATGAAATGCATAATTTGCTAGCTAGTACCATCCAGCTTTAGGAAACAGCATTTTCTTGTTTTCTTATTTCCTTCCTTCCTTCCTTCCCTTCTTCCTTCCTTCTTTTTTCCTTCCTATCTTCCTTCTTTTCTTTTTTTTCTTTTTCTTTTTTTTCCAGTTTACTCCACCATAGGAAACCAGTAGAGAAATATTTCTCCTTTTTCCTGACACTGGAGTGGGTTTCTAGATCCCTTGGACATGGAGAAGGGATTTAGCTTCACTATCTAATAATGGTGATCATTATGTACTTGTGGGATTTTTATTATTACTCAAATTATTCTATTTCTTGGGAGAAAATAGGACCAAAACCTAAGAAGAGGATAACATCATCACTATTAGAACCATTGAAGAATATGAAAAGACAGCTATTTTCAGCTGTTTTCTAATTTTTACTATTCCTACAAACATGTCTAAAGCCCTATATGGATCCCACAACATTGAAATAAATATGTGTATTACAAGAAATAGTTTAAGGAAGGGCCACCTGGGTGGCTTAGTCGGTTGGGCGTCCGACTTTCACTTAGGTCATGATCTCGCAGTTCGTGGGTTCGAGCCCCACGTCGGGCTCTGTGCTGACTGCCAGCTCAGAGCCTGGAGCCTGTTTCAGAGTCTGTCACTCCCTCTCTCTCTGACCCTCCCCTGCTCACGCTGTCTCTCTCTCTCTCTCCTAGAAATAAATAAAACATTTAAAAAAATAAAAAAAAAGAAATAGTTTAAGGAAGAATATGCTATAGGACCATCCTTCTCAACAAAATAAACAAGAGTGAATCTTTTTGTATGTGTTTATCAAAAGCCCTGGGAGAATATGTTGGTTCAGTTTCAAGACTCCCAGGTATGCAAGAGCATAAGAAGCAAGACACATTTGGGTCCACTCCCTAGTGGCTAAACATCCCCACTTGGACATGGGCACCCTTGCATCCTTCCATTGGTTTGGCCACTTCACTGACTGCACCTTGTAGGCCCCATAAAGGGCACAAAGTAGAAAGGCTGCTAGCAGAATTCCTCAGAAGGAGAACTACCTTTTACAAGCAAATCCATTTGACTGCTGATTTGGGTTGTAAAAGGACAGCCCTTAGCCCATTGTCAGGATGGTTGAAGAAAAAAATACTAAATACTGCTACTTAAAAATAGATTTGGATTTCCAACACCAGCTCAAGAGGAAGGGGATGGGGCGAGCAGTGGAGATGAGGGCAGAGGCCTGTAGAGGGGAGTGGGCAGGAGTGAAGCTGGACCAGCCAGAGGGCAAGGGCTGGCCTGGGACACAAGGGGACAGAACAGGCTTTGACCAGTGGCCTCTGGAAAAATGGATGGCTGATGGAATTTTAAGAACAAGGATGCTTACTATTCAGTGTTAAGATTTTATTTTTTTAATGTTAGGCTATGCTGTAAAACTTAAACAACTAAGGAAATAACTGTTCTTAAGCATCACTTCCCCAACCTGTCAAATGACCTACAAATCAATCTATCTCTTACTGTATTACATGAGTGGTGTTTGAGGAAATAAAACGTGGCTGCCTCCCACTGACATGGATTAAAAAGGAGGCCACAGGTAGTGGCAAGACCTAAGGAGAAAGCAACTTCAAAGAGAAAGGAATTTAGAGGAAAAGGTGACTAGGAGAAATTGCCATCAATTTTGTGGGGACGCATTGGGACTTCAAACCATTTTTATTGAAATATGAAGAGATCATATTCCTTCTCATGCTGAGACTTGAGGAATTCCAGGCAGCTGGCATCTGGGCTACAACCTGAAGTAATTAGCTTTGAGGTCCTGAGTCCAGTTAGCGTTCATAAGTCAAAGGAGAGCCACAGAGTGGGTACATGTGGCTATTCTGGGGCTATTTTAACAATGTTTACTTTAAAAGTACACAGCTACATCTTCTTTCAGCCCACCTACAGGTAAAAATCCTGCTTAAAATAGTCACCTCTAGTTTAGTAGAAAATGTGATCATTCAGGAACAACAAGCAAAATAATCCACCTTTGTCTAACTCTAGAAGGTGACATCTCTAAAACCCTTCAGTTGCTAAGCTGATGATAAACCATGCTCATAAATTAATTAATAGGAAGGCAAATTTTTATATATGCATAGCAAAAAAATGTTGGTTCCTTTAGCTGCCTACCCTCTGCTACAAGAACTTGAAAACGAAGGAAATAATACTGTCCTATGGAAAATCAATGGTAAATTCAATCCACAATGATTCAGAGCAGAAGTCATTTAAAGAGATGTAATAACACATCCAAAGAAAGAAGATATTAGCCAGGAAGCAAAGAAAAATAAAAAGGATGTTTTCAAAGGCAAATGCTGTGAGCACTTGCTGATGAAATGGTGCATTTCCCATAAGGTCTCAACTTGTTGAATCAATGGATATCAGGTGCGTTAGGCTTCCTTAGTTGGGCATCTTGAAACGTTCAAATCGTGAACCTAACTCCACAATTACTCAACAAGCAAACTCCTGTGTAGAGTTTGGCTTTCCATGCAGCTCCCTTGGAAGGAGCTAAAATATTACTGTAGGTTAATAAATTGGCCATTCTGTTTATACATCAAGGTTTTGAGGTCATAGTGTAAGTTTCTCCCTGAGAGGAAAAACCACTTTCAGAGAGTTGAAAAACAGGCCTCTGAGTTTAGAAAGCTGAGGACCAGGTTCTGGATCATTACAAACTACTCAAATAATAACCACCCTGAGAAATACCTTGGGAATTAGCAAGAGTATGCCCTTTGGGTGCCACCCTCACGGTTCGAAGGTTTACCTTGAAATTTAACAGGAAAACACCCCACTAATGTTCATCATTCACTTAATCTATGACTCAAACTACTGCTATCAAATATTCTTGTCTCAGATAAAGAAATGGAATATAACAAAGTAGTTGTATTCCATTTTGTGCAGTAAGTTATCAAAAACAACAGAAATAGAATGTCTAGGTTAATGTGTATATCTTAATTTTATATATTTTACATTATATATTATATTACATTATATAATATATATACATTATATATATACATTACAATATATATACATTATATATTATATATATATATATAAAACCATGAGAAACTTAACTCACCATTTTGACTTAGTTTGAAAACTAAGATTTCTTCATCTGTTACTATAAATTTACCTAATTGTAACATAATATAGCAAGGTTAGGTTTTCTGATTTTTTTAATATGTTATTCTCAGAGATTTAGGTAGCACCTTTGTGATGTTTTTTCTATTACTTCCCAAGTAGAGAAAAACTTTGTTATCTGGGAATAACATTATTTTTGGCTTGACCTTGTATGGAAGACTGTAATGACACATGCAGCTGTTGAAATGTAAATGAGAAATAGGTTGACCACATTTGGAAACTGAACTTTTATTCCAGCCTTCTGGTCCTTTCTTATAGCCTGATAAGCTGCACTTAACCTTTGTGTAATATAGAACACTATGAGGTACAAGAGATCTAACTTAATTTCTGATGTGTCATAATAATTACTCTACTTTCAGAGGGGTGAGAATTTAAAGAGATCAGATAATTAAACTAAAATGTACATTAAATGATACTCCACTGAAGGATATATGAGGCCCATTTTATTCTCTTGTCTGGAAAAGTAAATATCTCTCTGTGTAGAATCTGTGTAAACTAATGTAAGATATATTCCCAAGCACAGTTCATGAGACCCACTGACCAAAAAGAATCAAGATAACAGTTACATGCCTTTGAGACCCAAACTCCCAGAATTTACCATATAAAAGTGAAATACAGATTGCAAAACTTCTCTAAAATTTGAAAGCATTTTTTAACTTCCTTAATAAAGATTTATCTTCAAAATGCTAGGCCTTACATTGTTGAGGGAGACACAAAACCTTGGAACTTACATTCTTGTATGGAGATAGACCCTAACCCCAATAAATTAAAGTGAATTGGCCATCAGATATGATAAACAATAAGGAGGAAAACAAGGAAGGGCATAAAAATTTTGGGGTGATGAGTTTTGTAATTTAAGATACGATACCAAGGAAGACTTTACTAAGCAGAAGACATTTGAGTAAAAAACTGAAAAGCATGGTGAGGAAGCCACGTAGATTTGGGGAAGATCACTCTCAGCAGAGAGAACAAGCATGAAATCGGAGGTGGAAGCAAGCCCAGCCATTTGAAGGAATAACAGGCAAGTCCACATGTCTGGAGCAAGACAAAGAAGGGAAGAGTAGGAAGAGATGTGGCAAGAGAAGAGAGAGGCCAGCGTGAGGAGATTCTGTAGGATCTTCTAGGTCACAAAAGGACTTTGGCTTTCCGTGTGAAATGAGAGCCACTGGAAGGTTTTGAGAATGAGCACCATGATCTGAATTATCTTTTAAGAGGATTTCCCGAGCTGCTGTGTCAAGAAGATAATGAAGGAGTCAAGAGACCCAGAGTTGAAAAATGTTGGTATTTGGAAAGCAGCTCATAAAATAACTACTGATTGGGGGGAAAAAAAATGTTTTTGTGTAGCAATAGTATATTATGCGTCTCCAGAGGAGCAGGGCCAATAGGATGTATATATACATGATTATGGAGTCTGAAGTTCCAAGATCTACAGGGTGAGTTGGCAGACGGAGACCCAGGATATTTCAGTTCAAGACTGAAAGCAGGAAGAAAGCCAATGTTCCAGTTCAAAGGCACTCAGGCAGGGAGAATCCTCTCTTCCTCCAGGGAGTGTCAGCCTTTTTGTTCTATTCAGGCTTTCAAATGATTGAATGAAGCCCAATCACATTAGGAAAGGCACTCTGCTTTACTCAGACTGCTAATTTACTTGTTAATCTTATCCAAACCAGTCTCACAGAAACACCCAGAATAACATTTGACTAAATAGCTAGGCACTCCAGGCGCAGGCAAGTTGACACACAAAATTAATCACAAGTGCACCCCTTGTCAACTTGGCCTCAGACACATGTCCAAAATTATTTGGAGATTAAACTATGCTTAATCTCCAAATATATACAATAATAGGTCACAATCCTAACATGATACAACTATCCTGCATACAACCAAGTATGCGTGAACTCCTTCCACAAAAGAAGAGGCAAATCTTTGAGTGATGTTCAGTCTTCTTGTAACTTAATACCATGATACAAATTAACAATACTTAAATACTATGATATCACGTCAATGCATCTTATGTTACACGATAAGGGAATAAGAGAAAACAAAGATGTTCTCTATATATATTGTGAATATTTTGTTGTGAATTATTTTTTGCATGTATATACATAAATATATTCCTTGTAATATAGAATATGTATATATACAAATATATTCACAAAATAAGGGGAAAATACTCATGACAATTATAGTCTTCATTTCTATAACTGATCATATGGTCATACCTGGTTATTATTTATTCTATATTCCTTTTGTCTTAATCAAGTCTTTCAGCTGGGCATGGCTCTTTACCTGTTGGGGTAACTGGAACTTTCATTCCTGAAGGGTCTGGGTCATTGGCAGTCCTGCCTGGAATGTGTTGTAGTTTTTCACGGACCTTAACCACAGGGCATGGTAACATCAAGAAATGTAGTCATACTCTCCCTTACCCCTATTGTGGAGTAGTACACCAATTTCTTCAAGGTGGTCAGGATCAGTCACTCCAGTCAGCACAGTGACTATTCAGAGGCCTGAAGAGTCCAAAATATCCAGGCTTCAGTCTTAACGTTCAGTTCAATGAAACCATTGTGTCTCCTGGTGGAAGCATTCCTCCCTCTGGAACTCAGACCTCTAGGCCAGCAGAGCATAATAAGGTCGTGTGAACAGGAAGCAAAACTTTTGCTGTGAATCACCAAGAGTAATGATAAATGATGCCACTCCCGTTTCCACCCGTTGATTCCTGGACCCATGAATCCTGGCTATCGAGAAACAGCACCATATATTGGACAATGATTCAGAGAGCATGCAGCCTTGTGGAAAACTTTGCCCCAGCTCTAGGAGATATAGCCATCAAGCTGGCACTGCAATTGAGTCTTCAATGGCCATTCCAACCTTCTGTCAAGTCAGCTTCTTTGAGGATGGTGGGAATATGGTAAGACCAGTGAATTTTATGAGCATAGGCTCATTTTCTGTGAGGCGAGTTCTTTGATCAGAGGCAATGCAGTGTGGAACACCATGGCAGTAGATAAGGCATTCTGTAAGTCCATTCTGAGAAGTCTTTCCACATATCTCTTCACCAGGTTTCCCCGTCACTAATTTTCTAATCATGTTCCTTCCAAGTCTCTGACCATTCAACTGAACCATTGGCAACAGCTCATGCATTGGTATATAATCACATGTCTAACCATTTCTCCTTTCAAGTAAGGTGGGCAGCCAGGCGCACTACTTGGAGTTCCACCCACTGGGAGGATTTCACTTCACTGCTGTCCTTCAGGATGTCCCAGAAAGGGAAGAGACAGTAGTGCTATAACTATCCACTTTCATGTGGTGACTACATATCATGCTGAACTATCTGTAAACTAGGCCTGAGTCCCCTCTTCCTGTTCAGCTGATCACAGGGAAAGCCCCATGAGGCCATGCATGAAGGCTTAGAAGAGAGAAGGTAGTATAGTTGGAGTGGGGACCATGGATATTTGGGCCACTTCTTCATGTAACTTTATTGTGCCTTCAGAACCCAATAAATCTTAATCATGTATGTATCACTTCTATGAGATGATGAAGTGCTGCTGTGCACCAACTTTATGGCTTGGTGGATCATAATACACAGTTCATGATGATCACATGACAACTTGGTGGTGGACAGTAAAGCATTCAATCTCTACCAAGTCCTAAGAGCAGTCTAAGAGGTGTTTCTCAAAAGAAGAGTAATTAGCTGTGAAAGATGACAGGGCTTTGCTCCAAAATCCTAAGGACCCATGATGCAATTCACCTACAGGGACTCCAAACAGCATCTCTATGAAGTGGCAAAGCAGCTTGTACAATAGCCTGATCTGTTGCAGAACCTTCCCTTATTCTTGGCTTCACTCAAAACTAGCATCTTTATGGATCACCAAATAAATGAGCCAGAGTAACAGACCCAAATGAACACCATGTTGCTTCTGAAACCCAAAGAGGCCACTAGGCCTTGAATCTTTTCTTGCCGTAGAAGAGACCAGAAGCAACAACTTATTCTTGATCTTAAAAGGGATATATTTAGGGTCGCCTGGGTTGCTCAATTGGTTAAGTGTCTGACTCATAAATTCAGCTCAAGTCATGATCACACAATTATGAGATCCAGCCCCGTGTTGGGCTCTGCACTGGGCATGGAACCTGCTTGAGATCCACTCTCTCCCTTGCTCTCTGCCTCCCCTCCGCTCACACACATGTGCACACTCTCTCTCTAAAACAAAACAAATGAAAAGGGATATCCCAACTGCCTCACACCACTGGATCCCCAGAAATTTCACTGAGGTAGAACATTCCTGTATTTTTTGTGGGATTCACTTTCTACACTCTGACATGCAAATATTTTACCAATAAGACTAGAGTAGTTGTTATTTCTTGCTCAGTAGGTCCAAGCAGCATGATGCCATTTAATATCTTATGGGAAAAAAAGGCTATCAAGTTTCTTGTGAGCTAAATTATAATGCAGGGCTAGAGAATGATATACCTCTATGATAGGACAGTGAAGAGGTAGTGTTGACCTTGACAACTGAAACCAAATTGCTGCTGGTGGACCTCATGGACAGGTATGGAGAGAAAGCATTTGCCGGATTAATAGTTGCATATCCAGTACCAGGAGGTGTGCTAATTTGATCAAGCAATGAAACCACACTTGGTACGGCAGCTGCAATTGGAGTCACCACCTGGTTAAGCTTATGAAAATCCACTGTCATTCTCCAAGATTCACCTGTCTTCTGCACAGGCCAAACAGGCAAGTTGAAGGTAGATGTGGTAGGCATTACCACTCCTGCGTCTTTCAAGTCCTTGATTATGGCACTAATCTCTGCAATCCCTCCGGGGGGGCGGTGTTGCTTTTGATTTACTATTTTCCATGGTAGAGACAGTTCTAATGGATTCCACTTGGTCTGTCCCACCAGGATAGCCTTTACTCCACAGGTCAGAAAACGAATATGGAGTTTATGTCAGCTAAGTATGTCTATTCTAATGATGCATTATGGAACAGGAAAAATAATCACAGGATGAGTTTGGGGACCCACTAGACCTACTGTGAGATGGACAGGAGTTAAAATTCCATGCATCACCTGACCTCCATAAGCCCCTACTAGTAGACCACAGTGATGTTTTGTCTCTTGGAATCAAATCAGAATCAGTATCTAGTAGTTCCTGAAATGTCTGGTTATTTCCTTTTCCTCAGTATACAGTTACCCTGGAAAAAGGCTGTAGGTCCCCTTGGAGAAGGCTGGAGAAAAATTAATAGTGTAAATTTTTGGCAGTGTTCTAGGGTCCTTCCTCAAGGGGATTTGGTCTTCTCTTCATTCAAGGGGTTTTGGGTCTGGCTCAAGTCTGATAATTTGTTGAAGGACCATACTCTGTTTTCATGAGTCAGATTAGACTTGTTCACTTAAACTAGAATTTTTCTGCTCATAAATATCAGGTAAAAATTTCATAAGCTTTCTATCTATTTTACTTCTAGGAACACCATGCCCGACTAGGTCCTTAGATCTGTGTGAATCAGACTATTCTGGTTGCTCTTTTCATTCTTCCCTCCATTACACTAACCACAATCATCTTGCCTTGGTGATTAAGTGCTGCCGCTTGACCCCTATGACACAGGGATCCAGTACTGTGCATTTAGGTTTCCCAGTTCGGTGTCCTCCATTCACACCATGAGATGTGTCTTACAGAGAAGAATGGTCACAGAGCTCTTCAAGGATGATGGGACTCCCCTCACAAATATATTACTCACAGAAGTGGTGAAAGGTATGACTTCTGGACCCTCCCAGAGTGGGTGAATGGGTCTTAATTCCCTAGAATTTGAATTTCTCCTCTATATTCAACAAAGGCAGTTCAGGTATTTCTAACTCACTCACTGTGGTCCACCTTTTAGTCCATGTTTCAGCAACAAGCTGTTTGACCCCATTTACCTCCTTGAGCTACAATATTAAATGCAGAATGTCTGCTTGTCAGACATCTGATGAATGTCAATAAATTCAGCCTGATCCAACTTAACAGTTCTTCGGCCATTATCCCAGACCCTTAATATCCATTCCCACAAATGTTCTGCACATTTGTCTGTAGAAATTAGAAAGCTCAAACAGTTCTTTGAAAGTATGGCACACCTCTGTGTGACTCACACTTTGTACCTCATCCTTAGAAGCCTTGCTGGGACTTGAGTCTAATTATGGGTCTAGAAACAAAGATGGTTGGTGGGGGTTGTCCTGAGGAGAATCAGCAATGTCTTGCATGGAAACTACTTCAGAGAAAGCCACTACAGTTTCTTCAGGTAACGCAGAGTTAATCCCCTCAGTCAAGGTGTAGAGGCCTTTTTAATTAACAAAGAAGGCTCATCAAACTTTAGGGGATCAACTTCCTCAGTTTCATCAGAGTCTTCCTGAATGTTTCTATTCCAACTTTTGGGATCCCACTCTTTTTCCATCAGTATTCTTACTTTACAAGTAAACACACTGAAAAAATTGGGATTTAAACTTGGATTGTAATTCAACCAGTAGCCAGGTGAGATTCTGGGTTGGAATCATCAGTCTCACCCTGCGGCTCTACGAGGTAAGGGTCTCCTTAAGAGGAATAAACAGAAACTTTAAGGTCACTTATGCAACTAAGCTGGGAATTTGTGTCTCTGAGCTCATCCTTTTCTTTCACTATTCTGACCAGAGACATTAGCCAACCTCATTATATTCATTTGTTTGATAAAAATATCCAACAATAATTACACATAGTCACCCAGATACTTGCTTCTTATAAGTGTCTGATTACAGTATCAAATGATAATATTTTGCATATCTCTATTGCCAGATCATACCATAGACTATTTGTGATCTCTTTACTATTAGAAAGAGAGTCATTAGCATTTTTAAATCTAACCACATTAGAGAGTCAATCCCAGAAACCCCAGAACCAATTCAGAAAACTCATCCTTAAAGTTCTGTTTCTCTAGAATCATTTTTGGTGCCAAAAATGTATATTAGTGGGGGTTCTTCATAGAAATAGAGCTAATAATACATAATACATATATGAAATATTAGATTACATATATATCTTAGAAAGGGACAGAAAGAGAATTATTATAAGGAATTGGCTCACACAGCTGTGGAATCTGGCACAAGTCCTAAGACCTGAAGGGCGAGTCGGTGAGCAGGAGACCGAGGAAAGCCAGTGATACAATTCCGCTCTGAAGGCTGGCAGGCTTCATATTCAGGAAGAGTTGATGTTTCAATTTGAGTCCAAAGCCTGGAAAAAGCTGATATCCCAGTTCAAAGGCAGTCAGGCAGAAAGAATTCTCTCTTGCTCAGGGAAAGGTCAGCCTTTTTGTGCTCTTCAGGTCTTCAACTGATGGGTTGTGGTTCATCCATATTGGGGAAGAAAATCTACTTTATTTAGTCTGTCAACCTAAATGTTAATATTCGAAAACACTCTGATAAGCATACAATAATGTATGACTGTAACGTACACCCAATCAAGTTGACCCATAAAATTAACCATCACAAAGAGGTTTTAATGATTAAAAAAATTATTAAACTTCTCTCCTTCATATACATGCTACATGCATATGGACCTACCTCATTCTATTGTGCTTCACTGTATTGTACTTCACAGATTCGGCTTTTTTTTTTTTTTAACAAATCTAAGATTTGTGTTAATCCTGCATCAAGGAAGTCTGTTAGTGCCATTTTTCCAACGATGTATGCTCACTTCATGTCTCTGTCACATTTTGGTAATTTCACAATATTTCAAACTTTTTCATTATTATTATATTTGTTAAAGTGATCTGTGATCAATGAATGATCTTTGATGTTACTATTTCACTTGTTTTGGGGCTCCACAAATTTAGTGGATGGCAAATTTAATAAATGTGTGTATATTCTGGCTGATCCACTGACCAGCCTTCCCCCCATCTCTCTCATTCTCCTTGGACCTCCCTACTCCGTTAGATAGAAAGATGTTGATATTAGGTCAATTAATAAGTCCACCATGGCTTCTAAGTGTTGAAGTAAAAGGAAGCATCATACATCTCTCATTTCAAACCAAAAGCTAAAAATGTTTCAGCTTAGGGAGGAAGGTACGTCAAAAGCCAAGATAGGCTGAAAGCTAGGCCCCTTGCACCAGTTAGCCAACTTGTGAATGCAAAGGAAAAGTTCTTGAAGGAAATTAAAACTTCTACTCCAGTGAACACACAAATGATAAGAAAATGAAACATTCTTATTGCTGATACAGACAAAGTTTCAGTGGTCTGGATAGAAGATCAAAGCAAAGCAATCACAACATTTCTTCAAGCCACAGGCTGATCGAGAGGAAGGTCCTAAATCTTCAATTCTAGGAAGACTAAGAGAGGTGAGGAAGCTGCAGAAGAAAAGTTGGAAGCCAGCAGAGGTTGGTTCCTGAGGTTTCAGGAAAGAAGCTATCTCCATAACATCGAAGTTCAGGGTAAGGCAGTAAGTGCTGATATAGAAGCCACAGCAAGTTATCCAGAAGATCTAGCTCAGATAATTAATAAGGGTGGCTACACTAACCAACAGATTTACAATGCACACAACTTTCTATAGGAAGAAGTTGACATCTTGCACAAGAAAGGAGAAGTCAGTGTGTGATTTTAAGTCTTCAAAGAACAAGCTGACTCTTTTCTTAGAAGCTAATGCAGCTAGTGACTTTTAGTTGAAGACAGTGCTCATTTGCCATTCTGAAAATCCCAGGGCCTTTAAGAATTATGATGAATCTATTCCACCTGTGCTCTGTAAATGGAACAGCAAAACCTGGATGATAGTACATCTGTTTACAACATAATTACTGAATATTTTAAGCTCACTGTTGAGACCAACTGCTTAGGAAAAAAGATTCTTTTCAAAATATAACAGCTCATTGACAATACATCTGGTTACCCAAGAGCTCTGATGGAGACGGATAGTGAGATTAATGTTGTTTTCATGCCTGCTAACACAACATCCATTGTTCAGTCCATGGATAAAAGAGTCATTTAAACTTTAAACTCTTTTTAAAAATATAATTTATTGTCAAATTGGCTAAGATACAGTGTGTAAAGTGTGCTCTTGGTTTTTAGGGTAGATTCCCATAGTTCATCACTTACCTACAACACCAGTGCTCATCCCAACAAGTGCCCTCCTCAGTGCCCATCACCCATTTTCCCCTCTTCCCTGCCCCTTCATCCACCTTCAATTTGTTATAGCAGCACTTTCAATAACAGCTAGATTATGGAAAGTGCCTAAGTGTCCATCTACTGATGAATGGATAAAATGTGGTTTATATATACAATAGAATACTACTTGGCAATGAAAAGGAATGAAATTATGCCATTCGCAGCAACATGGACAGAACTGGAAGGTATTATGCTGAGTGAAATAAGTCAATCAAAGAAGAAGAGATATCCTATGTTTTCACTCATATGTGGATCTTGAGAAACTTAATAAAAGACTATGGGGAAGGGTAGGGGAAATAATAGTTACAAACAGAGAGGGAGGGAGGCAAACCATAAGAGACTCTTAAATTCAAGTGTTTTTTTTAAAGAAATACATTTTGTAAGGCTATATAGCTGCCATAGATAGTAATTCCTCTAACAGATCTGGGAAAGTCCACCAAAAACCTTCTGGAAAGGATTCACCCATCCCAGATGTCATTTAGAGTATTTGTGATTCATGAAAGAGATCAAAATATCAACATTAACAGGACTTTGGAAGAAGTTGATTCCAATCCTCATGGATGATTTTGCGGGGTTCAAGACTTCAGTGGAGGAATCAACTGCAGATGTGGTGGGAATAGTAAGAGAACTAGACTTAGAAGTGGAGCCTGGAGATGGGCCTGGATTGCTGCGATCTCACGATCAAACTTGAACGGATGAGGAGTTGTCTCTCATGGCTGAGCAAAGAAAGTAGTTTCTTGACATGAAATCTACTCCTGGAAAAATGCCGTGATGATTGTTGAAATGACATCAAAGTATTCAGAATATTATATATAGTTGATAAAGCAGCAGCAGGATTTGAAAGGATTGACTCCAATTTGTAAAGAAGTTCTACTGTCGATAAAATGCTACCAAACAGCATCGCATGCTGCAGAGAAAGGGAGACTCAATCAATGAAAAAATCTACATTATTGTCTTATTTGAAGAAATTGCCGCAGTCATCCCAACCTTCAGCAGCCACCACCCTGATGTGTCACCAGCCATCAGCATCAACCCCTCTACCAGCAAAAAGATTACATCTCTATGAAAGTTCAGATGATGTTAGCATTTTTTTAGCAATAAACTATTTCTAATTAAGGTATGCACATTTTTGTTAGGCATAATGCTATTACACACTTAATAGACTACAGTGTATTATGAAAATAACTTTTGTAGGTACTGGAAACCAAGAAATTTATTTGACTCACTTTACTGTGGTGGTGAGGGACCAAATATTTCCAGGGCATGCTTGTGCTCAAAACTGATTCATAATCTGCATATTAATTATGGTACCCAATTTAAAACAAATGCCTGCTTTTACGGACATATTATATTAATTTCTCTCTCAGAGTATGCCACTTACATTTTGTGATAAAATAGTTCCGGAAAGTGTTTATTATGATTTCTCTCCAAGTCTGAGGATGATTTCAGAAACTTTTCAGCTAACAAATATCTTATACATGTTTTTAACACATGAACTAAATTTTGAATCTACTTTTAGCCTATTCTTCATTCTGCTGATGATGCATTTATTTTTTTTTTATTTTTTCCTTTTTATGGAAACAATTCACTTGTCAGAGATTTCACTGAATAGCTTTCAAAATCATATAAAATTGTGGGTTCCTTCAACGATTTGAAAAATTTCTGTAACAGGGGCACCTGGGTGGCTCAGATGGTTAAGCGTCTGATTCTAGATCTCCACTCAGGTCATGATTCCACAGTTCGTGAGTTCGAGCCCCACATCGAGCTCTACACTGACAGTGAGGAACCTGTTTGGGATTCTGTCTCTCCCGCTCTGACTGTCCCTCCTTCGCTCATGCTTGCGCGCATGTGCTCGCTCGCTCTCTCTCCCAAAATAAATAAATAATTTTTAAAAAGAAAAAGGTCTATAGCAGACAACACGCTAGAGACCAAGATCAACTGGTGCATTGATCTAATAAAGGCTGATTTTCTAAAATTCATGACCATGTCTCCAAGTTAGCTTTCCTCTTTGGTTATTTTTAGAAATCATTATGATTGTAATTTCACTTGTCCCAGTAGCAACAGATTCACATTCCATAACGAAACTATAGTTTTCTTCATTCTTGATGACTATAAATACTTTTAATTGCAGCAATGGTACCATTATTCTGTCATTAATTTAATACTTCAGAAAAGCATTTTTAAATTGTTGATCAATTTTGCAAATTCAGCATATATCCAGCACTATGGTCTGGTCTCAACAATAAGAAAATAGGATTATTAATAAGCAAAGAATAATACAGAAATGATGTGAATATAAGTCATTTAAACAAATTGACTAATTCAGAGGCTGTGGAACATATACTATCTTTGAAAAAAATAGTGATTATTCAGAACATAAAGACATTTCTGTTACAAAAATCATCATTTATTGCTTTGTTTCAAATTTATGACATGTATGTGGGCAAATATTTCATGTTCTCATCCTACATCACCTAAATTCCTATGAGTCACCCATGGGCCATTAGGGACCACCTGTGTTCCATGGACGGCGCTTTGAGAATCATTGCCCTAGAGGCTCATTGCAGACACCATCGGGAATGTACCAAAAGGCAGGAGGAAGGAGAGGCTGGCAGAACAGGAAGACCTCTACTTTCAATAAGAGGATTCAGCTTTGCATATTGGGTTGATGAGAAACTTTTTTACTTCCAGAAATGTTTCTACTGATTAAAACAAAAAGTTTTTAAAGCGTCATCACTAAGTTTGTCCAGAAGAAGAAATATGAAACAATTGAAGATACATTACTTGAACATATTCATATTATAGCTAATTGTATAGTAGTGTCTTCATTATGTCGTGTTTTCTTCAGATGAGAAAAAAATGAAAAAAAGGAGTAGGATCCTCTGAGAGCAAAAAGCTCTTAAAACTGTCTTAAAAAGAACCAGAGATATGACTAAAGTAAATAACATGAAGCATATCGAGTAATACACCTGACATGAACAATATAAAGGGGAGAAAAATATAGGTAATAACTTTTATGTTATTTCACACTCTGAGAAGAGAAAGAAAATTAAAGTCACTCATATTATACAGTTTCAGAAGTTAAAACGAGATCTATTTAAGACATTGTCTAATGGGTTAGCAGGTTTTGATACACCAAATTGACTGTTCAGTCAACTTAACAGATCTGTCACCTTTTTCATCCATTTGACATTTGGGCTCTGATTTTTTTTTTTTTTTTTTTTTNAGAATTGACTTGTCAGAGTTCCAGTCTCTGAACATGCCATTTCCCAGCCAGAACGACACTAAAAACAAGCATCAACTGCTGACCTTTTAAATTCATCACTCTTTGTAACTCCAATCACAGAAAAATACTTAGGAAAATGTGGCTCTTTCATCTCTGTGTGGTAGTGGCTACACAGCTCTTCCTACAGAAGCTGGCAACCCTCAGTTCCTCTTCTCACTTGTGAGAAATGCTTTGAAAAAGCCATTTCCAGCCAAAGTTCTCAGCCTTCTATTTCCTTCTTTACTTAAAATGAGGAAATGATTTGTAGAAAGGGGAATAAAACAATAAAAGGATTCATTTATTGTCTACTTAGCTGGTCCGAATTATCTCTTGATCCACATCTTTGCTGACTTTGGGAACTCCTCGAATCCCTTCTCAGCACTTGACAGAGCCAGCCAGCTATTTTGCAAATTCTCATTCTCATAGCCAACCTGGGAGTTTGTGAAACAAAATGCTAAACTTGCTTCAACATAAGCCAGACACTTAGGCTAAAATTACGATGTAGAAAGGAGCCAGGGAACTGATAAAAATCAAAATTGTGTGTGTATGTGTTTAAAACCATGCCTTCAAGACCGCACTGCTTCGCATTATTTATTCTTACATCAAATTACCTTTGTAACCCCAGTTATTTGAGCTCCCATTGAAGTGTCTTTGCATTCCCCACGTAACCACAGATTAAGAAGATCTAAAAGGTATAGAGCACTTTTCTTGTGCCAGTTGTTGTGCTGGGCATTTTATTTACGTTGCCTTATTTACCCCTCACCTCAGCCGATGAGGTGGACACACTTTACAAATGCTAAATGTGGAAGTTAAATAAGTTTCCTGTGGCCACATAGCTAGCCAGGGCTATGTACAGAGGCTGGATTCAACTCTAGACAAGTAGAGGCAGCCACATCTATACCGTGTCCATACCAGATAAGGATGCTGCAAGGATTTTGCTCATTAAATTGCATTTCTTCTTTAGGAAGACTCATGGGAGATGTCACTGCCAGTCTTAGCATCGAGAGTAATTGAACTTCTTCTAAGCAAATGATTATTCTTATCCTCTAATTACCTACTGAAAAATGCAGGGCCCAACTCAGGGCCCTCTTGAAGCAGTGAAAAAAAATCTTAAGGAATTCACTCAGTAGCATCTTCCTGATGTCTGCATTTTGTCCCTATTCTCATTTTCTTTGAATCCATTTTCTTCATTGGCATAATGTGTTTGTCATTTCATCTTGTTTTATTTTCAGTGTCCATAGTAGCAATGTGAAAGGTTTTCTAGAACAGAAAGGAGATAAATGTATAGTCACGTAAACAAAACTGGGATGATAAAAGTCTAGAAATATAAACAAGTCTAGAAATGTCGGACACCTGGGTGGTTCAGTTGGTCAAGTGTCTGACTTCAGCTCAGGTCATGATTTTGAGATTCATGAGTTTGAGCCCCACATCAGGCTCTGTGCCTGCTTCAGATTCTGTGTCTCCTGCTCTCTCTGCCCTTCTCCTACTCTCTCTCTCCAAAAATAAACATTAAAAAAATTATATAATTGTGAACAACATTATGACAGAAAAGCTATCACTCTATGATGAAAACATTCCAGATAACTGACCCGTGGATAATTGACAAGTGTCAACACAAAAATTTATTTCAAGAGACGAGCGTGTTGTTGGTAGGATTCCTTTCCCAGAAAGTTAAACTTCAATTTTTCACAAAAGAGCTTTGCCATCTCAACAGAAAATTGGAAATTTTAACCTTAGATTTTCATCCAAAGCTGTCTGGAAAGCATAGAAATGGAGATCAGTGGTGAGAATGAAGGAAAGCTGATAAGACAACATGTTGCTTTTGCTATTTTCTGAGTTTTTCCTTCAATGGGCAAAACAGGTGAACCACGTTTTTTTTCTCTTTCTCTCTCTCTAAAACTTTATGTTGGAGTATATTTCTTAGCATATAAGTGGACACCTGCATTCCCCTACTTTTCAAAAAATTAAAATAAAGGGGTGCCTGGGTGGCTAAGTAAAGCTCAGGTCATGATCTCACAGTTCATGAGTTCAAGCTCCGCATGGGGCTCTGTGCTGACAGCTCAGAGCCTGGATCCTGCTTCAGTTTCTGTGTCTCCCTCTCTCTGCCCCTCCCCCAGTCATGCTCTGCCCCCCCCCCCTTCTCTGTCTCTCTCTTTCTCTGAAAAATGAATAAACATTAAAAAAATTTTCAATTAAAATAAAATGGCAGAAAACTCCAAAACAAAGAAGCTCTTCTCTTTCTCCTTCCTTAGCAGGAAACCAAAACAAGGCACTGTTTCTCCAGTATAAACAATTATTTATTTACTGACCATTTCAACAGTGATAGTATTCTGTAATTACCTTGAATTCATCAATAATATACCACATATTATAAGAATCGCTGTGATTGTCAATATTGTCCTCATTACAATAAAAAACGGACCACACAAATTCCCAATGATTAAAGGCTTTCTCTTTCAATATGCCCTATAGAATGAGTATTAAAATCATTAAAGGATAGTGTACCTAGGTGAAAGTGTGCAGAAAGAAGCTCCAAAATATATCAGATTTTTCTCTCTTCTCCAAATATAATGTCTTTTTAAATAGGTAAAATTATAAAAATTTAATATTCTGCTTTTTTGGCATTCACAATATCCTCTCTGTAACTTTAATTTATAAAAAGTTGACATTTTCAACATATTGTTGAATAATATTTATATTGCACTGATCATAATATATCCCCCCAAAAGAACTCATTCTATTTATTATAGATTAAAGAATACAAACGTGACTTTTTATTTTTTATTAGAAATTGTATTTTTCTAATCTATTTTTTATTTTTTAACATTTATTCACTTTTGAGAGACAGAGACAGAACATGAGCAGGGGAGAGGGTGGGAAGAGAGAGAGAAGGAGACACAGAATCCGAAACAGGCTCCAAGCTCCGAGCTGTCAACTCAGAGCCTGATGCCCAGCTCGAACTCATGAACTAAAAGATTATGACCTGAGTCGATGTTGAACGTTTAACCAACTGAGCCACCCAGGCACCCCATTCTTATTAGAAATTTTCTAAGGTAGAATTGAATCCATAGAAAAAAATCATATTTGAATCTATTTAAAAGAACAATCAAAGTTCTGAGATGAGATAATTAGCCTTCAGTTCAGTATTTTCCTTGGGTGGTTTACATCTGGATTCTAAACTTTATTTTCATCTAATTTAATTAAAGTGTTCAGCTGAGAATATTTTCAGTGAATGTAAAATAAAGAAAATGTGTCTGAGGATCCACTGACCATTTAATCATCCAATTTCTCCCAAATCCTTGGAATGAAGGTTAATGAATCGCCTGAGCCCTTCCCATCATTCACATTTTCCATCAAAACGAATTGATCTCAAGATTCTTATAAAAGGAAGTAAGCAGACACAGCCCAGACCAAATTCCTCCGCTGGAATAGGTACTAAGTAGGCCATCTAGAAATTCAACCTCCTACAACACATTCCCCAAACCCAACATGTCTTCTTTCCTTTCTACACTCATCTTTCTTTCTTAAAGACTGACTTGTTTTCTTTACTGAGGCTCTTAGATTAGAAACTTCCCCGGAGAGAATTCAAGCCTGAGCTGAGTACGGCTGGCGTGGGCCTGTAGAGAGATCACTTCGCTGACCACTGAAACAAACACTACCTGTGGACTACCACAGCAGTTGTTTAATTAAGCACAGCATCACACGCAGAGCAGTTTCTGATGGGAGATGAAGATTCCACTTGAAATGGCTAGGGGCTTTCGACCAGCAAAATGTAATTATCTGAACTGAAATCCAGCTGACATTTCAAACAAATACCAGGGGATCGTTAAGGATCAGATGCTTCATTTTACGTCAGTGCTTCTGCCTTCAGCATCCTCTACTCCCTGCCCCCCAACGTGGAAGGAACACCTCACACTGAGCCGTGAGCACTGCTTAGTTTCTCTGCCAATTCCTGCCAGCACCGAGGCCGGGTTTATACTAACAGAGTAACTGAGACAAGTATCCAAATATTTTAGGCCAAATGAATTTTGATTCCTTCCAAATTAAAAGCTTTATATAATATTTATAGAAGCTAGAATTCTGCTTTGCCGCCCTTCCCATTCCCGATAAAACCAGTTTCCCTTGCTTTTTAAAGTATACAGTTAGAGATAGGATATCTCCGATTGGTCTTTCTCTGGCGCCCGATGAAGACACTTTCATTTAATTTATGTCTTTTGTAAGTTGATATTTTCAGAAAGAATTCTTGGGAATTTTAGCCATAGACCCTGCATTTTTTAAGGCAGAAACAAAGTGAACAGAGGAAGAGTAGGATATGATCAGAGCTGTGCCAGTGTTTGGTCTCAGGATTTTCAGTGCCTTGAGTTAGTGACCACAATCACTAAGATGCANTTTTCAAGAATATTAAGAAGTAAAGGTAGAAAAGATCTCTCAGGGGGCGGGTGGCTGGATCATTCGGTTGAGCATCCAACTTCGGCTCAAGTCATGATCGCCTGGCTCAACTTGTGAGTTCGAGCCCCACATCCATCTGGCTGCTGTCAGCAGTCTTCTTTGGATCTTCTAGCCCCCTCTCTCTCTACCCCTTCCCCACTTGTGCTCTCTCTCTCTCCAAAATAAATGAATCTTAGAAAAGAAAAAGATCTCCCAGTTTAACTGTCTTTTCATGGTAAGGGCATATTTCTTAGAATATATATATCATGCATATTCCCCGTTTTAATTTTCAATATTACAGCTCATGTTGGCTAAAACACCTTTCCCTAGGAGTATCTTTTATAATCATTCTTGGCTGTTAGAAATTTTTCCTTGCTACTTAGCTTGAGTTTTCCTTTGTTTAGCTCCATGCTATTAGTTTTCATCGCACCCCATCAGACTTCTCTAAATAACTCTTTCCTTTACCTCTTGATTTGTCACAGGAAAAACACTGTTTACTTGCCAGACAAATTTGTCATTCTCCTTCTCATCACTTGTCTACTTTGAATCCTCTCTCTGTTGCCCCTTTAAAGATAGTGACCGGTGGTCCTTTTTGGTACTCATTGCCCCAGCATAATTATTAACACCAGGAAATTGGTTGAATGATAAATAATACAGTTACCTTAATTTTATAGCAGACAATGTACTTGAGGTCACTCTCACACTGTGCAGAAAAGGTTATGAAACTGAACATAATGGTCACCCTTTTATGCTCTACTTATTTTTTTAAATGTTTATTTTTTATTTTTGAGAAAGAAAGAGAGAGAACATGAGCGGGTAAGGTGTAGGGAAGGGGGTGGGACAGAGGATCCGAAGTGGGCTCTGCCCTGATTTGTGCTCTACTTTATAATATTTATCACAATGTTAATATAGTTAGTATTAATTATATACCTATTTCTTTAGTGTCTGCTTTCTGCTTTAGACTGAAGCTTCATGACAGCAGGGGCACATTTCTCTGATCCTTTCTACCATCCTCAGGACCAGCGCAGTGGCCATCACCTAATAGGTGTTTAACAAATATTTGCTGAGTAAAGAAATGAATGACTTTGGATCTCAGAAACTTACAGAGCCTTGCATCACTGCAGTCTCCTTCATCGTCTCTATTTAACCCCAGCCTCACCAACCTCATGTCTGGTTTGGTTTGATTTGTCTTTATAAAATTATTTGACCTCTGACTATACGTGGGAATCTGGCTAATTATCAACAAACTTCATTCCAACCTTCCTGTGTTCTGAAATTACACTCAAAGGAATTTGTGGTCTTGGATTATTATTTGTCAGCTATTCAGTAGGATGATCACATCTAGAAATCCCAATCCTATAAGGAGTATTAATCTTACTTAAAATCCTTATTTATAATCCACCCATTCAGAGCACAGAATCCTAGATTTTATTCTTCCCCAACTGCCAAAAGACACTTCTCTGAATATAGCCAGCCATCTCTAATAGCTCTTCTCTTTACACGTTTTTTGATATCCTTTGTTGATTCTGTCCCAACCTGAGAAATGTATTTGTTTAATCTGACTGCCTTACCTAAGTAATGTGCTCTTTCTTTCTTCCATTCATTGCCAGACTCTTTAAATTAGAGACAGCTGGGTGGCTCAGCCAGTTGAATGCCGGACTCTTGATTTGGGTTTTAGGTCCTGATCTCACAGTGGGATCGAGCCCTGAGTCAGGCTCTGTGCTGACAGCATGGAGCCTGCTTGGGATTCTCTCTCTCTGTCCCTACCTTGCTCACACACTTTCTCTCAAAATAAATGAATAAACACTTTTAAAAATAAAAATAGATTAATGGTCTAACCTCTAACTGAAACTTTCCACTGAGATATTCTGCTACCAGCTCACCTGGAGCATATTGGACCCTGATGCCCATTGTCTCCGGTTTCCCACTAGCTTTCTTCTCCGTCAGTACTACCACCAGAGTTCATCCAATCAACAAGACTCAAGACTCTAAGATGGTCTTTGGGTCAGCCCTCTCCTTCACCCACTCCGTCCAATTTACCAAGCCTTTCATTCTCTTTCTGAAGAGTTTCAGATCCATTACTTTAACTTCATCCCCACTGATGACATCCCAGTGCTAACCCTTATCTTCTAACACCTAACACCTTATCTTCTAACTCCTTTCTAAAGGAAACTATAGTGTAAGAGTCCTTAGAGAAGCCTCATAGATTTTAGTTCACCCTGCTTATTTAAATGTTACCTTCATCATGTACACAACATCATTTCTGACTTCAGCTTCTGTTGCTATTCTCATTTTTCCTTTCCTTTTTTTCTAGTTTATTTATTTTAGAGAGAGAGAGAGAGAAAGAGAAAGAGCATGCCAGTGGGAGCAGAGAGAGAGAAGAGAGAGAGAATCCCAAGCAGGCTTCACATTGTCAGTGCAGAGTCTTACTCAGGGCTCAGTTCTCCAAACCGCGAGATCATGACCTGAGCCAAAGTAGAGTCTGACACTTAACCGACTGAGTCACCCAGGCACAGCTCTCATTTTTCCTCTTCTTTCTCAGCTACGCTAAGTTGCCCCTTTGAACTCATTTCCTCCATGCCCCAGCATCTTGCTCCCTTCAGCCCCACTGGCATAATTCTACCCCAGAATGTGGGTAGTTACTCTTTCTTCTGCCTAAAATGTACTCAGAGCTTGCTCCTACAATGCTCAGTTTTCTGCTTGCCTTACCAAAAAAGACTCTGTCTCATTCTCTGTCACTTTTTATCCCCAACATTGCAGCTACTGCCTAACTATGATGTATTTGTGTTTACTGTTTCTGCACCTTACTCTCTAGGATGCAAACTTTATGAAAAAATTTCTTCTTTCATTTTTTGTCTTTGTTTTCTGAATCATCTCCAGAAACTACAAGAGAACAGGAGCTCCATAAATATTTGTTGGATGGCAAAATTGCCATTTTGTTCTTTATATAAAACAATAAATTTTAATATTCTCATGTTCTCCATTATTCTGGGATTGCCATTTCCTTTCCCTCACTGTAGTATAAACTAACTGCTGAATGTTTTTACAAAATTCAGAAAGTTAATGCATTAGAGGATGGGGGAATTAGTTAGCTTCTTGTCAATGGATTTCCCCTCTTGCATCAAATTATTATAGCAGATTTCCCTTCAATACCTCTGGCTTCATATAAGCCACAACCCTCACTCATTCTCATTCTTTCAAATCTACTTTTTTAGAAAAGGCGGACCAGACTCTCAGACTTCCTTTGCCTAAACAAAGGGAATTTTAATAGGGTCTCCCAAATAAGCAAATGAATCTTGCTACCATCCTTGTATACTGTTAATGTCTGACAATTTTCTTACTGCTACAATGGGTGATTGAAAACTAATAACTTGTAACAGTGATTAACATGAATTATTTACTAATTTCCCAAAACATGCTCAGATCTGACAACAACTCAAGGACATAGGTGCCATTATTAAAGTTCCCAGTAACAGATGAAAATAATTAGTCTTAGAAATTTAACTAACCAGCTTAATGTCATGACACAAGTTTGAGAAAGAGGAATCGAACTGGGATCTGTCTGACTGCAAAGCCATACACTACTTCCATCATAAAGTGTACTAAATCTCTTTTGTATCAAGTGGACAGTGAATTAGTGAATTAATGAATTGCATCCTCTTTCCATCTTATTAATGATGTTTAATAACCTACTTTCAAGCTAAACCAGTGGAAAGGCTGGTGGTCAACCATGGAGAACAGCCTGTGAACAGTTCCCATTAACCAGACAGAACATGAGTGACTTTGCCAAAGATTTAGCAGAGGATGTTTCTGAACTGTGTGGGAGGCATAACTCCATACCCTCTAAAGTCTCTTCAAGATCAAGTTATGCATTCTGTGACTCCAAGAGGTTCTTATAAAGTGGAAAATTTGGAATCATGAATGATTGGCTATAGTTTACATAAAAGGAAGTAAAATTTATCTAACTTGGTCTTTCTTTTATGCTCTTCTAAAAATGAAAAAAATTATTTTGGGATGAACCCAGAAGATAACAATCAGAACGTCAACATTTTGAACTCTATCAGCTTTAATTCATGTTTTCCTTTAAGTTTGCACTTTTGTGGTATTGACTTTTCTCAAGAGTCAGAGAAAATAACAATGGTAAATATCGAGCACTTCATGTTCCTGGAACAAACTACCCAGTGCTAGAAACACCAGCTTCAGCCTGTGCTGAGAAAGCACCCAGATGTTAGCCAGCTGAAACAATATATCCCAGTGCATCTAAGTAAAAAATTCATTTTCATTTAAAAATTGGAAGTTCAGAGTTTCTGATAGGAGTCAAGAAACTGCAAATATTAATGAATCTATGACCTTGCTTTTGCCAGAAGTAGCCATATAGCTCCTAGAACACTAAAAATGAAAAAGTAAATACAATTCTGGATATGATAGCTTACCTTCTGATTTCTGAACACTGAGCTAATAATAGTAGAGATGCCTAATATTTCTTTAGTTACTTATTTGTGATTTTCACGTACCAAATCCTGACCATGGGTTGCTTGGAAGAGCAAGATCATATGTCTCCAGCACCAGGAGATGCAGGAAAGAGGAGTAGAGATGAGAGAGGGACTGTGCAGACCACTAGTAAAGCTGGAATGGTGAGGGAGATACCCCTCACTCCTCACAAAACTCTCTAAGAGGAAAAATTAATAAAACCATCAAACAAATATAAGAAAATGCTGAAGAACCCTGAAAACTTTAAAAGTAGGCATTGGTGGAGCACCTGGGTGGCTCAATAGAGTTAAGTATATGACTCCTGACTTTGGCTCAGGTCCCCACCTCACAGTTGGTGAGACCGAGCCCTGAGTTGGGCTCTGTGCTGACAGTGCAGAGCCTACATGGGATTTTCTCTCTCTATCTCTCTCTGCCCCTCCCCAAACATGAGCATGTGTATATGAACTCTCTCTCTCTCTCAAAATAAATAAATAAACGTTAAAAAAAGAAATTAGCATTTGTTCACATAATCACAGAAAAATATAGGCTTGATCTCATACAAATTAGTCTAAGAAAAAAATGGAATTTGAATTATAAATTGAAACATAAAGCCTGACTACTTTGGTTTTTCACTAGAGCTTTCTGGCTATCAGATGAGCTACAACAGACTACAGCATGTTTTCAAAGTGTAGCTCATGGACCCCCAATATTAAAATTACAGGGAAGTTTTTTAAAAGAATAAAAATAAGTGTCAATTTCTGAGCCTCACATCAGACCCAGTGAATAAATATTCCTAGAGATAGGGCTTAAACAGTTTGTATTTTATAATAATACACCAGTGATTTTTGTTTACACTACAGTTTGAAAATTTTGAGAACTTGAATAACATGTTTAGGTAACAAAAATTTTTTAGAGAAATCTGAAGTGCAAGGCTGTGATTAGTTTTGAGTCTAATGCAAGAAAGAGCCAGCTTAGCTTTTAGAAAACAGCAACTTCAGCCAAAAAGAAAAAAAAGTTGGAATATAAAGAAAGGAGCTAGAACCAAGTTTCTCTTTTCTAATTTCCATTTCTTTATTCTTAGAACAAAAAAGATAGATATTACAGTAAAAGAAGTTGACTAGTTTGGTTATAGGACATTAATATGTCTTTAAAAGGCCTTTGTTTTTTAGCTAATGATGTTTCTTCTACACCCATGGTCACTCCTTATCTGTCCTTTCTGTCTTTGCATGTTGGGACATGTGTAAAACAAGACAGTAATCCAGAGCTAGTCTTAGGCAAAATTGTGAGATGGTAAGTTTTTTTAAATAGTAAGTGAGACATTGCATTAGTTTCTTTTGGCTGCCATAAAAAATCTCCACAAACTGGGTGGTTTTTTTTTTTTTTTTGCAACAGAAATATACTACTTCAGTATTATAGAGGCCAGGAGTTCAAAATCAAGATGTTGGCAGAGCAATGCCCTCTTCAAAGGCTCTGGAGAAATATTCATCCCAAGTCTTCCTCCCAGCTTCTAGTAGTTGCCAACAATCCTTGGTATTCCTTGGTTTATAGATACATCATTTCAGTCTTTGCCTCCATCCTCACCTGGTGCATCTTTGTCTTCACATGGCAGTCTCCCCTCTCTTAGTCTGTGTTTAAATTTCCCTTCTTGTAAGGACATTCATCATTGGATTAGGCCTACCCCAATCCATATGACCTCTTCTTAATTCCATCCACAAAGATCTTATTTCCAAATAAAGTCACATTCACAGGTTCTAAGGATTAGGACTTGTATATATCCTTTTGAGAGTCACCATTTAACCCCCTACACAGGTTATGGAATTTTATAACAGAGAAGATTTTCACCTCTCCAAAATGATTTGGGTATAGCCTTGCCTGAAGAGGAATAGACTAAAATTATTCTTCAAGACCATTCCCAATTATTTTAATCCTATAATTTTATAATTATAACAGAGTTTGTGTTTCCAAGACCATGGTTAAAGAGGAGAAAGAAAAATTCTAGGCAAACGTAATAGGTCAGACTCAAGGGATTCTATTTTTGATAGATTTAAATTCACAAAAATGTTTTATTCTACAGGACAACAGTATATTTTCATGCTCAACTTTGGAAGGATGAACTTCTTACCAGTTGGAAATTTATTAAATGATATAAATCTCAAAGATGGGTCAATTTCTAGTCTGAATTGATATTCATTTAAGTTCAATATTCTCAAATGGTTTATGTTATATGGGTCAGACTTGAAGAGAAAATTTTAAAGACATATGTCTTTAAAACAAAGTCTTGGAGTGGATATTTTGTCCTTTCTGTGTCCATGCCAACTCCTTCCATTACCCTATCACTCAAAGTGTGAAAAATTCCCACATGTTTTCAAGAACTTAATTCTAGTGGATATTTAAGGCAAAGCATCACAGAAAGTTGTGATGAAATATACCAACTCCCAACATCATTGTTTTTAAACCTTGAAGTGACCTCGGGGTTCTAAAGTTCATATTTTAAATGCATGTAACCAAGAAGGTAAATTCTATTCCCTAACTATTTTAACTAATAAAAAACTGACTGAAAACACCAATGGTAACAAGATACAGATGAGAAACACAATTGAGGAAGAGAAGAAAGATGCCAAAATCTAAGAAATTGAAATTAACTTCTACCTCACAACATTTCCAACGTCCATTTTGGAACTTGTTCTTTAATATTTGGAGTATTCAGAAATATTACTGATGGTCACTATTCAAAAGATCACCTCACAAAATTCTCAAATTTTGGGGTTAAAATGAGGAAGACGCAAGATTTTTAAAAAGAAAAAAAGTACCAGCACATATATGCACACACAGTGGCATACCCTGTATTCACAAGTCTTTGAAGGTCAATTCCATGAAGTAGCCATACTGACCTGAAACCAAATCAGCCCATGGATATCTATAATTTGACAAGTCAAAGAGAATGTACTGTATGACCAATTTAATAGAATTTTAAGTAGTTAAAGTACATAGCATCTATTTCTTTTCTTATTTTTTTCTTGCATAGCAAGAAACTGAGGTGAAAAAAATAACATCTATTGACACTTATTTTTTTTGTTTTTTTTTTAATAGTTTATTCTCAAGTTGGTTTCCATATAACACCCAGTGCTTATCCCCACAAGTGCCTTCCTCCATGCCCATCACCACCCTTCCCCTCCCCCACATCTGCCCTCAGTTTGTTCTCTGCATTCAAGAGTCTCTCATGGTTTGCCTCCCTCCCTCTCCCCCACTATTTTTCCCTTTCTTCTCCCCCACGGTCCTCCGTTAAGTTCCTCCTAATCCTCCTATATGTGCAAACGTATCGTATCTGTCCTTCTCTGCCTGACTTATTTCACTCAGCATAACACCCTCAAAGTCCACCCATGTTGCTACACATGGCCAGATTTCATTCTTTTTCATTGCCATGTAGTATTCCATCGTACAGATAAACCACATCTTCTTGATCCATTCGTCCGTTGATGGACACTTAGGCTCTTTTCATGTTTTGGCTACTGTTGAGAGTGCTGCTATGAACATTGGGGTACATGTGCCCCTATGCATCAGCACTCCTGTGTCCTTTGGGTAAATTCCTAGCAGTGTTATTGCTGGGTCATAGGGGAGTTCTATTGTTAAGTTTTTTGAGGAACCTCCACACTATTTCCAGAAGGGCTGCACCAGTTTACATTCCCACCAACAGTGTAGGAAGGTGCCCGTTTCTCCACATCCTTGCCAGCATCTAGAGTCCTCTGATTTGCTCATTTTAGCCACTGTGACCAGCGTGAGGTGATATCTCAGTGTGGTTTTGATTTGTATTTCCCTGATGAGGAGGGATGCTGAGCATCATTTCATGTGTCTGTTGGCCATCTGGATGTCCTCTTTGGAGAAGTGTCTGTTCATATCTTCTGCCCATTTCTTCACTGGATTGTTTGTTCTTTGGGTGTGTAGTTTGGTGACTTCCTTATAGGTTTTGGATACTAGTCCTTTATCTGATATATCATTTGCAATTATCTTTTCCCATTCCGTCCGTTGCCTATTAGTTTTATGGATTGTTTCCTTTGCCGTGCAGAAGTTTTAATCTTGATGAGGTCCCAATAGTTCATTTTTGCTCTAGATTCCCTTGCCTTTGGGGATGTGTCAAGTAAGAAATTGCNTATTGCATTGAATTATTGACACTTATTTTGAATCCTAAAACATAAGAAAGAAATCAAGCTTTCCTTATATTTAAAATACAGATTAGTGTCTCTATAATTTATAAATTAAAAATGTTTATATTGAGATATATGCTCGTGATATTTTTACTTATATAGATGCATGATCAGAATAATATGATTTATTCAAACTTGTAATAACTTAATCACTTTATTCTTTCTCATAAAAGCAAAGGTCTTTAAGTTTACAGTTTTCAGATATCTGAATTTTATATGAATATAAATTACATGGTATATATATTATGTCCTTTTAAATATGGGTATAAATTATATAAAAGGACTTGGGATACTTCTTTTGGGTCTTGTAGATAAATTCTGGTTCACATGCTCAAGAAGCAAACAATTCAATACTATGATATTTCCAGAGAAAACTTCTAACAAGTCACATCTCTAATAAAGTGTCTTCCAACAAAACCATACTCTAACCACGTAATAGTTTAGAAAGTAGAGACAAAGGGTCAAATTCAGTTATTTCTTCAACTCTCATAAAATGTCAATATTTGCTAATGTTACATACAAGACATCTCAGAATTTAAATATTGCAGTCTGAAACACAGGATCATTGGATTTTGTGTATGATCTAAAATCTCTTCCTTCCTTGATATTTCTAAATCGCCAGAGAAGCATGTGAATAATCTAAAGACTTGCTTCAAGAATTGACCGATTACTTTATGGACAAGAGCCATCTTTCACTTACTTTAAATCTCACTAAAATTACTATCCTCAGAGATAGTGTCAAGACAAATTGATGTGTCACGGTCATATCGTTGAAGAAACAATCTGTGCTTTCTGCCTTCACCACCCCTCTCACTCTCCTAGTGCAAAATCCTTCCTCTCATTTTATAAACTACCTCCTGCTTTGCGTGGGTGGGCTGTTCTCTCCTTCCAGGGGTGGGTGCCGGATTTGAGCTCCTCAGAGTACTCGAAATGCCTGGACGTGTTAGTTAGTCCAGGGACGGACAATTGCTTACACAAGTTCAACAAGAAGCATTTTCAGGATTGAAATAAATGCTGGGGTTTGAAAGAGGATTTCTTTTCCTTCCAAGATCATTGCTGAGAAGGACTATTCAAGCTTGGTGATACCAGAGCCATTGTTTGCCACCAAAAGGAAAAAAAATCTGCTTGAGTGTAAATCAACACAGAGGAAAACAGAGCTGAGAGATGGAGGAAAGAGTGCCAGTTTCACACTTGTACTTTTCCATTACATAGAAGCAATAAAGTTCCATTTGGATTTCCATCGACTAAAAAATTACTATTAACACAAGGATGATACCCTAGAATATATTCAGGTTATTACTATAATAATGTCCTTCCTACCTTCTAGATATATTTTCTTGCATGGGAAAAAAGCAAACTTCCAAATAATCAGTCACATGACTGAGGCTGCATTTATTGAGTCTGTGAAACATATAACCATCATCCATTACATGTCTCAATTCGCACACACACACACACACACACACTACAGAGTATTGATCACAGAGAGCACTACATAGAGTTGTTTATCCACCAAGTGTGACCGACTTACCTACAATAATTTGACTTACTACAATAATTAATGCTTGACTTTCCTCCAATAATACCTACCCATTGGGTCCCTGTTAATTTCTCCTTTGGCATTCTTTTATTTTTCTTCCCTTCTAACTTTTTATTGTCCAATATAGCTTATTCTAGGCTATACAGCAGTTGTAAAACAATGAATCCAAAATTTTACAATATCTTGAAATTTGACAGCATTTACGTGCTGAAGCTTGCAGATTGGAAATAATAATTGATCCAAAAAAAAAAAATACCCTCAAACATTTGTTCAAGCCCTTAGTCAATTGAAATATTTTGCTATGTCAACTAAATAAATACTTTTCTTTGAAGAAAGCCAGCAAATGATTTCACTTTTTTAATATTATCTATTACTGGCATTTCTTAAAGAATAGGGCCTAAGGGGAGCATTCCTTTAAAAGCGAAATAGAGTAAAATCTCTTTTAGATCTTTTTCAGTAGTAAAAGCTGATTCTTCTATTAACCTATTTCTTTCTGCTATGATGTATTATTAAAAATGGAAAGACACTGTTGATGGCATGTATTGTATCAATAGCATTGTGGGATACCATTTATTTTACTTTAAGGAGAGTTTATTTCATCATGAGCCAACTTGGAAAGCCTTTCAGAAGCCATCAGCACACTGGCTTTCTTCATATTAGATAAAAGCAAGGATACCGTGTATACACATTGATCTGGAGTTATTCAAAGACTGGGTTAGGGAAGAGAGAATTTCCTTCCTTGGTACAGAGTAACTTTCATATCATATCAATACCTTTGAAAATCTGCAAAGCCCTTTTTAAATCGAAAATGTCAGTGGGCAAATTTCACCTTTTCTGAGGTAAACTGAAAATGTGTAGACAAAGTCTTATCAGAACCAAAATGGAATAAAGTAAATTTCAAAGAAAATAAAAATAAACATTAACTTTAAATATCAACATATTCTAGGAGTTCCTGGATGGCTCAGTTGGTTAAGCATACGATTTTGGCTCAAGTCATGCTCACATGATTTGTGAGTTCGAGCCCCATGTTTGGCTCTGTGCTGACAGCTCAGAGCCTGTAGTCTGCCTCAGATTCTGTGTCTCCTTCTCTTTCTGCCCCTCTCTTGTTCATGCTCTGTCTCTCTCTGTCTCTCAACAATAAATAAAATTGCTAAAATTTTTTAAAAAATTAATAATAAATAAATAAATGTCAACATATTCTAAAATATGAGTAGCGAAAAACTGAATTTAAACCATACCAATTACTTGAGTATTTTTAATTAGTTATTTGTAATTCATAAGTTGTAGATTAATATATACTGTTTATCTACAGAGAGCTAAGCGTGTGGTTCCCAAAGGATATTTATCTGGCAAACTTTTTATTTAAATGGCCAGATAACAAATACTTTAGGCTCTGTGAGGCACCCAGTATAATCTCTACTATGTAACATGAAAGCATCCATAGACAATACACAAACAAATATGTATGTTCCAATAAAACTTTATTTATAAAATTAGGTAATGGGCCAGATCTGGCCCACAGGTTGTAGTTCGTCAACTCCTTCTCTATGCTAAACTAAATTGTTCTGTATGTTGCAAAGAGTAGTAAGAGTAGTTTATATGTATAATAAATAGAAATATGTTTCTTAGAATCAGATGAGCTTTCTTTCTAAATTTACCAATAACATATTTTAACCTATTTTTTCCAGAAGGTGCTCCCCGAAGGCTTTGGTTTCTTAGCAAGAGAAGAAAAGAGAATATTTTGAGTGAAGAAAATGAGCATGATTGGTCATGCTCTGATCTGAAGCAGACCAATTCTGCTATTTGCCACTTAAGATCGTATACTGTTGACCCTTGAACAGCATAGGTTTGAACTGCATGGATCCACTTATACACGATTTTTTACAGTATGGTACTATAAATGTATGTTGTCTTTCTTATGATTTTCTTAAAAACATTTTCCTTTCTCTATATTATCTATTGTAAGAATTGAATATAGAATACAAAAAACATACAAACTATGTTACATCACATTAATCAAATGTTTATGTTATCAGTAAGGCTTCTAGTCAACAGTAGGCTATTCGTAGTTAAGATTTGGGGGAGTCAAAAACTATATGTGAATTTTTCAACTGCATGTGGTGTCATCGTCCCTAATTCCCACATTGTTCAGGGGTCAACTGTGTATGTCTTAGGATCAAAGGGACAGGTGCCTCAAGTGTAAAGTGAATCTTGAGTCCTGGAAACTTTAAAAGACCATTAACTGAGATGGAAAGAAGACCTGTACACTTGTCCAGTGTCCTACTAAGGAAGCCTAGAAAGCTGAGAAATAACAACAGGAGACAGATGTCAGCAGTGTCAAGACAAGGACACAGTCACCCTAGTGCTTGCACTTGCTGGCTTGTGAGGAGCATGCCACCTTGAGCTTTTCAGACACAGGTTTTAATAAGCATCATGGAGCAAAGGCTGCAGCCTTTCAGCAGTGCTCAGATCACATGTGACAGCCGTAATTGAGTCAGCAAAGGGGATGCTGAGAAGAGGGTAATGGGCCACGCAGACAGAGGGAGAGCTGAGCAAGTACTCAGAGATGATTCTCATTGACAGTGATGTGAAACTGGTAGGTGTATATTGAGTTTCAAACATCCTCTGATCCAGAGACAGAAGCCACAATTATCACATTGACAGGTCTGCAAAAGGTGACTATTGTCCAAAGGCCATAACGCATCAAGAACTAGAATTTAGGATACAAATTCTTCTTTTTAGAAGAAGGAATTGATATATTTGGTAGAATTTGAGACAAACAAGATACTTTTAATTAGATTACAATATATAAAATTGTTCAGTCCCAGACTAACTCTAGAACTCAGGAGTTTTGGAAAAGAATTATAACACTGATACCCTACTGTGTAAAACAGTATGGAGTTTCCTCAAAAAAATTAAAAACAGAAAGACCATATGACCCAGTAATTTCACTCCTAAAAGAGAATGAAAACACTAATTCAAAAAGATATATTACCCCTATGTTTATTGCAGCATTATTTACAATGGCTAAAATAATGGAAGTAACCCAAGCATCCACTGATAGGCAAATAAATAAAGAAGATGTGGTATAATATATACATATACACAACTATACCAAATGTTAACTAACTTGAGTTTAAAATAAAATATTGGAAGAAAATATATAGATATACATATATATTGGATATATATAATGGATATGTATATATAATGGTTAAAGAAGATGTGGTACATATATTCCATGGTATATTCCATTATATGTATTTGTTATATATGTATATAATGGAATATATATGTGTAGAATGTTTGTGTATATATATAATCTATGTGAATAATTGAATATATATACATAATGGAATGTTTGTATATGTGTACGTGTGTGTGTGTGTGTGTGTGTGTGTACTTAGCCATAAAAAAGAATGAAATCTTGTCATTTACAACAACATGGATGAGCCTTCAGGGTATGACACTACATGAAATAAATAAGACAGAAAAAGACAAATACTATCCGATTTCAATTATATGTGTAATCGAAAAACCAATATGAACAAACAAACAAATCAGAAACAGACTCATGAATACAGAGAACAAATTCGTGGTTGTCTGAGGGGAGATGGTTGGAGGAATGAGTGAAATAGGTAAAAAGAATTAGGAGCTTCCAGTTGTAAAATAAGTAAGTCATGGAGATGAGAAGTACAGCATAGAGAATATAGTCAATAATACTTTAGTAACATTGTATGGTGACAGATGGACATTGTAGTTATTGTGGTGAACATTAAGTAATGTATAGAATTGTTGAATCACTATGCTGTATATCTGAAGCTAATATAACATTGTATGTCAACTATACCTCAATAATACATTTTTTACAGCATTTTTTAAAAAAACTGATACCCAGAGTAAACACAATTTTATGATCTCCCTAACTTTCACTTTCAGGCTCTCTGTTGATCTTTGCTTTGTACTTCACGCATTAACCTAACATTCATCTACCTCATATAATAGAAATATAAGATCTAGAGATAGACCAGTCTCCAAATGTGACTCCCTGAAAACAGAGAGAATTCTACTCAACTGGACAAGTTTAAGCTTCTTGGAATCTCGAGAACTGAATGAGAAAAATCAAAGAAATACAGGTATAATTTTACCTCTGAACCATGAAAGTAGACAATGCTCCACAACTTTCATCCAAAACACTAGGCATGTACTTGGGTGAAGGTGCCACTCAGTGAATGGTAATGCTTAGTCTAAGTTTTTAAAATCTAAATAAAATGGCTTTCTGTAAACATGATTTATGGATTCAAGGAGAATATAGGCTAATACCCCAGTTAACAGTAATGTCTTATAAAACTATGTATTAAAATAAATACAAATATTAACTGGCATTGTATATAGAATATATCTGTATTGTATATATCACGTATCATATATTATCTAATATTATATATACATTATATATATTACATACATAGAGAGTACATAGAGAGTACTCTCTAGTATATACATACATAGAGAGTTGAGAGCAAAGGTTCCAAAACTTTATTCATGGCATCCTTAGTGTTTCAGGAGCATTTTCATGGCATCTCGAGGCCAAAAGAAATGGCTAATAATTCCATGTTTTATCTAATCAAGAATCACTAGAAGCCTATCTTCATGAAGGTATGACATCAGCAAGTGGAAGTAGCATGGTCCAAAGTTGACACTGTAAACTACCTCAAGATTCATGTGGTGATCAACTCTTTCCTTTGAAATTTTAAAATATCCCAATGGCATTCCTCTGAGTTTGATCCAACTCTGGAATGCCTGAGCACGTAGTTTAGAAAACACTGGTTTAGAGCAAATCTAGGAATGATTTTTGTACCTAATCTCTCATCTAATTTAGTAACACAACGCTAGAGGCTAGCAATTTCACTGTCTCACTCTGCTCCATCTTAAATTGACCATCCCTTCAGGTTTAAAATATTAAATAAACTTGAAATTGACTTTGCTTTGAGGCTCCAAGGAGAACCTGTGGATTCTCTTAGACACTACCTCTTTCTTCTTCAATGAGTGAGTCTCAACTGACCACACACAATTTATCTAGGAAAAAAGCTTTCAACAATGAAAGTCACAATAGTTCTCATTTTTGTCCAGAAACAAAGCTGATGAAACAGACGCAGAATTACTTTCTCCATTCTGAATACATTCCTTCACTGAAAAATCTCAATGATCAGCCTTAATTGATCAAGATACTTCCAAATTAATAATCCCTCACCATACAAGTAGCTTGTCATTCGCATGTGGTTTCTTTGTATGTTCTAACGCATGTTGTAAGATTTCAACAACCCTGACTGACATAAAGACATTATAGTTTCCTCTAGCTGTATGTTCCTCATCAAGTTAGACTCTTGAAAGTTAAATATTTTTAAAGGATAATGATTCTTCATAAAATATAAGGAAAGGCATCAAATAATAAAATTTAACTAAAGAAGAATCCTGGATGCCTATGAAGAAGATGCCTAAGACTGGGCATTTGTGTGTGTGTGTGTGTGCATGCGCACACACCTGCATGAATGCATGTGCAAGAGAGAATTGAGAGAGAACAGAGAAAGATATTTATATTCCTTACAGGTATGTGAACAGGAACTCATGGCAATGTGAAGATGACAGAATGAGTGTAGGCACGCAGCGAGGATGTAGGAGTCTACACACAACAGTATGGGCCAAACAATCACAGTAGGCGAAAGATTCTCTCCAAATACAGGCAGTTTTCAGATGGATCTACAGCAATTCAATCAAAATATGTTAAGTAACAATGATAAGCAGGGGCAAATTGCAACATTCTGAAAGCAATCTGAATTAAACTACACTCTTCCCTCCACACATTCCTGGGAGGCTTTTCATAACAGCAACCACGTGCATTATAAACAGTATCACCTCTCCAATGGACAATTGGCTTCTTCCCATGCAGTAGTGTGATTTGAGACTACCATCTGCTCCAACAGTTGGTAAAATGTTTTGCATTACCTTTTGCATGGATATCCTCTGAAGACAAAAACAGAATCCTATTGCATTCACAATTAGCAAGAGTGTCAAAGGCAACAGGTTTAACAAGGTATTGATAGTTTCTCTTCAATTCAGTTATAACTATACTGCCAGCCATATATGTTTCATATATGTCTATGAAACATAACCGGATCAACAAATTATGTAACAAATCATGAAAGCAACTGGCAGAACTGTCAAATAAGGTGTTCATTACATGTAGAAAGATGTTTGAAATTGATGTAAAAAGATGACTACATTGCATTTTACACATAAATCTCCATAAATATCCATATTTTACAGCCCATAGTAATTACTGATGTGTAACCCTAAATGAGACCAATACTGTATTCATGCATTGAGTAAATGCTACTATAATACTATACATTTAGCAAACACTAGTTGTCAAAAACAGTTTTTCTTAACCTTTTCACGGTGCAGGAAGATACGTGTAATGCATATTGCATACAGTGACTGAGGGTGAGGTCTGGAAGATGCAACAAGCAAAAATAAAGCCAGATGTCAGTGAAATGATCCCAGTGTGAGCTGTCTATCTCTTCCTTTGTTATTTCTCTATTACTATATTATGAAATTCCACATGGCAGACAGCCATTGTACTTTAGTAGTAGGAACCACCCAAAAGAACAGATTTCTAAATTTTTTCTAATCTCTTTGGAACATCCTAGAAATAGTAGCAGTAATATAAATCCCAGAAGATTTAACATGTAAGTGTTCATGGTAGTCCCCTTTTCCTCTAGTAAATCTAAAAAGTGTCATGAAGACGGATAATACTTAAAAAATTTTTTGTCAAAAAATTCATAACCAGACAGTTGCAGACTTTGAAACAGACACTATTGGTAAATATTCTTTTAATGATCTCTTTTTTTCAGTGTCTTTCTCTATAAAATGGAGATAGTAGTGCCAACTTCATAAGGTTATTGTGAAGACTATATGAATTAGTATATGACTATAAATTCTTACGGATAAATATGTCTCAGAATTGAGAGTTATAACCTTCCTTTTGGTGAGAGAACACAGTATATATGCCATGTGTTATGTAACACTGTAATCAATCACAAGGTTTCTGCAGAGTGTATAGTATTTACCTTCATGGGATGGAGATTGTAAATTAAGAAATTGTCCATTCGTGACAGTTCTTGCCACCAGATGAGTTCAGATCATGTCTGGTCTTGCTGCCAATTGAGCTTAAAACAAACTTTTTGAATTTTAGATTCACAGACAAAAAAAATTGCAGTCCTGAATATGCAGAACATTTAGACACTTAGCACATATATAGTGAGCACTAAGCATATGTTTTTCAATTTTTATTATTTTTATTATAATAATAATAGTATTATTATTATCCAATGTGGGGCTCAAGATGTTACCTCCCTTCTTTTCTTCCTCCTTTACTTTTTCTTCTCTCTCTTTCAACAAATAAATATCCAGGGCATTTTCTTATACAGCACAAATCTACATGATGAAATAATCTGCCAAGGGTAGCACTTAGATACAATGCAATTTATTTCCCAGGACCAAGGACCAGTAAGATTCCCAAAATACTACTTTTTATTGCTGCATAAGTTATCACCAAAAACAAAGTTTACACTTTCTATAGCCATACTCAGCAGCTATCACCCACACATTTATAAAGTCAATAATGGAGTCAAATTAGCAACTAAATGGCAGCCATGTTAAAGTTTATTTGTTTATTTTAAGGGGGGAGGGGCAAGGTGGGCAGAGAGAGAGGGAGAGAGAGAGAATCCTAAGCAGGATCTGTGCTATCAGCACAGAGTGCCATGTGGGGCTTGATCTCAGACACCTTGAGGTCATGACCTAAGCCAAAATCAAGAGTCAAGTGCTTAATTAACTGAGCCACCCAGGATCCCCTAAATGGTAGCCATTCTAATGTTATTACTATAATTATGGACATACTTTGATTACCAAGATTTTCTCTGATCACCACTTATAACAGAAAAAATGAAAAACCCTGGAAGATTCTTCATAATTAAAGTTATTAAAATGAATAACTAAATAACACATATTTAAGGCTTACTTTGGTATTTTCCAAAAAATTTCCCCTCTTCCCACAAATGAGATTCCCAAACAAATTTCTAATTCAGTAATGGGGCTAGTTTTTAAAAAAAAGGGACTTTAGGGCAATAGTCCATACTTATCTACAGAGTATTGATCAAAACCAAATCCTTATTGAATAACATTTTAGGAACTAAAAAGTACAAACTCCTGTATAAAATAAATATCATGGGGACATAATGTACAGATAGGAACTATAGTGAATAATACCACACTGTATATTTGAACATTGCTAAGAGAATAGATCTTAAAAGTTTTCATTAGGAGAAAAAAATCTGTTCCTATGTGTGATGATAGATGCAAATTAGATTTATTGTGGTGATCATTTCACAATATGTACAAATATCAAATCATTATGTTGTACACCTGAAATTAATATAATGTTATATGTCAATTATATCTAAATTTAAAAAAAAAACAAATCCTTATTAAATAACATTTTATACTCAGGAGATGAAAATCTTCAAAGCATTCCCCATTAATTCCATAAGAGAGTTACTTATGTTTGGTCCAAATCTGTATAGAAAAAACTCTTGGGGCAAAATGCTAAGTATGTCTTTCCACATAATAACAACCAATCATAGCTCACATTCTCTCTAAATCCAGTTCTCACTTCTAAACAGGACAGACCCTTCTACTGAAAATGTTTTCACCATTTTCCCCAGTTATTCAACTGCTGTACTAACACAGCTGAGACCTAATTAAATGACTAATTTGGGGCTTTTTGCATTTATAACTAATTTTGCCTATTTTGAATACAATACTGTATGAATGAGGGTAATAAATCTTACCTCCTAGAGTTACTATGTGGGTCCAATCCAATCTCAGCACACATTTAATTTCAACTAACTATTACTTGCCCAAAGATACGTCAAAGTTTGTGTAACATGTTAAACATCACAAAATGGTAACATGTTTTATTCTTAATCTATTGCAAACAGTGAAAAAAAACTGATGTAAAAAATCACATTTATACATTTCCATTAGGTAGGGCCCCGTGGAAGATTCATCTCAAAATTCTTTAATTTGTGAGCCATTTGTGATTTCCTAAACAGCTAGATATAGGCTGTTTTGCATGCATTATCTTATTTTATTCCCCTTAGAAACACTTAAGAAGAAAGTTCCTAAAGAAGTCTAAATATCATCCTTGGACTCCAGAGTTATTGATAGGCCAAATAATCTCTCATTAATGGGGTCTTAGGTCCAGATATGAGGGTATTATGTGACTTCCCAAGGTTGTTCATAGTGGAAGCAATGCGCCTTCCTAAAGAGACCCAAATTCCCTTCAGGGTCCAAGTTATCTCTAGAGCAAGCAACTGAGCCTGTCACTGAAGCTGAATCAGATTTTATTCTCAGGTAAGCTTAGATTCACCCAGTCCACCCAGTTTTATGATTGAACTATTACTGCATTACACTTTTATACAATGACACAGTGTGAATAGAAATGCAATAGAAATAAACAGGACAAAGCAACATGATATGGCACATGTGATAAATTCAACACAAAAACATTGAACAAAATGACAAGTTGTAGAATATAGACAGTATATTATGTATATGTCATTTAAAATATGCAGAACAATATTTTATATTACATATATACATATATAATAAAAGTATAAAATATAGATAAGAATGATCAAAAGCAAATTCAGTATGGTTTATTTCTGGAAAAGGAAAGGGATGAAAGACATAACAGAAGGGACACAGATGGCTTTAGCCAAATCTACAATACTTAATTTCTTTACCAAAAAAAGACCTGATGTAATTATAGCAAAATGCTAATATTTGTTCAAATTAAATTAAATTTAAATTAAATCAAATTAAAGTATGGAGGATCATATGCATATATTTGTTTCATAATCATTATACTTTTATATTAAAATATTTCATGATTTTAATTTTTAAAAAAATGAATGAATAAGGGGAGTAAAATGTGCATGATGGGGGGAGGGGAGAAAGAAAGCAAGTTACCCCTAATACATATTCTCTTGGAAACTGACAACTTACAGACATCACTCTGATTTTCTAGTAATCTCTTTATCAGCAAACAATGCCAGACTTTTCTGAAAACTGAAAAAAATACTATAAGATTGAACAGTTAGTATGAGTCCAATGCTATACTGCATGATCTCATTCAATCATTCAAAAAATGTTATGATGTAGTCATTATCATCCCCAGTTTTCAGGGAAGGAAATTCAGAAGCAAAGCAATCTGTTCAAGGTCATACAGCTGTGGTAGAACTGAGCATCAGCCACCCACAGATGTAAACCCAAGGCCCATTCTCTTTTGTCGATACTACATTCGGAAACCATAAAAATCAGACAAGAAGAAGGAAGCCACTCAGGCAGGTAGATTAAAATGGGAAGAACTGGAGATATCACTGGACTTGAGTCAGTTAGAAGTCAGCTTAGGTAGAGAAATGCTTTTAAAAGATGAGATCTGAATCATGCTTTAAATAAGACAACATCTTTACTGACTTAAAAGAATAAATCACAACACAGGCAGTGAAGTTAAAAAAGGGAGTGTGAACTCATGGGAGGGAAGGTTCCTTTTCTCAGAACGAGAATGGGGAGTGCAATTTACACAAAAAAAGCTAACAGACAAAAGAGAGAATAGGCTTAATGGAAATTTTAAAAAGAAGGGATCCAAATCAAAAAAGAAATTAAGTGATAGAAAACATATGAAGACTATTAAGACAGAAAAATATGGGAGATTGAAGAGTCAAATGTTAGCTTCTGAAATTTGAATCAAACCAAACTTTTAAGGCAGAAAGGAGAGCTGAATCATCTGATTTCAAAGGTAGGAAAATTGGAACAAATGATTAAATTGAGGAAAAAATGGGGAGCAGAATTGTGGTTTGTTTATTTTTAGAGGTTAAATGAAATACTCTTTTGAAACATGTATTAAAAGCATCTGATTCCACATAAGGAACTTTAAAAAGTGGAACAGGGAAAAGAATTCTGCTTCTGTTTCCTGAGACTTCTGAAAGTACTTAGGTGGGTGTGTTTGGGTGGAAACATGAGCTTTTTTTTTTTTTGAACACCCTCTGATTCTCCCCCACCTCAACCTGAAACCCTAAAGCTGTGTTCATGACAACACAATCATTTCTACAGTAACTAAAGAGCTGTCAGCAAAAGAGGATTATTACTTAAGTTGAGAAATAAGCAACTAAAAAAAAAAAAAACCCTGTAAACCACAAAGAACAGGTTCCCATGCCAATATTGAAAGTGACAAAGCCAAAGCAATGCAAATATGGAAAATGCTGTGTGCTGGGCAGCCCCAACTGACCTTCTAGTGATTGGTTTCCAAACTTTGGGGAAAGATTTCTACAATTTAACCCAATATACTCAGACTTTGATATATCTTGCTGACTCTTCAGACACAAATTTATTAATGGGTATTCAAATTCAATAGAAGGCATTTGGTTTGTATCCTACTTCCCACCTACCTATGATATATTGAATTCAAACTGAGTCATTTGGGTGGTCTATGATAAGAATTATGAATTCTTTGTGAAGGTTTGAGATGGTCCAAACTCCATCAGCATAAATAAATAAATTATACTGTTTAATGAATGTTGCCTAGGAGTTCTAGGGAAAATAGCGATGTATTACTATTCCAGGAAAGTGATCAGACCAACACGGTAGTAGAAAAGCTACCACATGGTTTTCTGCAGTGAGCTCACTTTCCTTCTCTTTGTTAATTCAGAGTGTCTCACTCCTCTTTTTCCAAATTTTTGCTACAAATAGAGAATAGTTTTAATGTTATTTGCAACAAATTATTTACATGCTCAAGAGATTTTGGATTAAGAAAAAAAATCCAGGTATACTATCTCATGTCAAAGAAGACAATAACTGGAAAAGAAATGATTATCTACATAACCAAAGTACTTATTCTAAATTAAAGAAGCTACCAGTTGCCCACTTTAAATTTTTTAGTCTTGAAAACATGTCTAAAACCCTGTTTCAATCTACCACAGACCAAGGGATAAATTGATACAAGACATACTGAAATCATGAAAGCAATCTACTTTTGTCAACAGTAACTATGCTACTGGAGAAGTACAGTCTTCAAGGAATTTTTTCAAGACTTTCTATACCATGGTTTATATAATTATAAAATAAATGTAAAATTTAGGATTTTTCTGATGCTGAATAGATGAAAATATAATGTGAACCACAAAATGTTGGAATTTTCCATTCCTCAGATTTTGGCAATTTAGGGGGCTGGATTAACTCTGTGAAACCAGTAGGGTCCATTTTACAACAGAGAAGCATGCTAGTCATCTGAAAAAGTTAGGAGCTTCATTGGATGGTTCCTTGGAAAAAAGTGGCAGAAAAAGGTAGAATCATCATTTCAAAAATTTGCAACAATGTGGATGGAACTGGAGGGTATGATATTAAGTGAAATAAGTCAGTCAGAGAAATATATCATATGATATCACATAATTTCACTCATACGTGGAATTTGAGAAACTTGACAGAAGACCATAGGGGAAGGGAATGAAAAATAAGTTACAGAGGAAGAGGCAAACCATAAATAAGAGACTCTTAAATACAGAGAACAAACTGAGGGTTAATGAGAGTAGGGGGTTTGGAGGGATGAGGGAGGTGAGAGAGGGGCATTGAGGAAGAAACTTGGGATGAGCATTAAGTGTTGTATGTAAGCAACGAATCACAGGAATCTCTTCTGAAGCCAAGACTACACTGTATGTTAGCTAACTTGACAACGAATTTTTTTAAAAAGTGACCCAAAAATAAATATGGAATTGAAGTCAGAAGATCTAGAACCTATTCTAACCCTGGCTACTTTTACCAACCAGGTGACCTTGGTTAAATAACCAAGTACTCAGTTCCCTTATCAACAAATCAGGGACAATACCAACCACACTTTTCTCACAGAATTGTGAGAATCAAGTAAAAAACACTATGTTTTAGACATATCAATGTGCATATGCATGTACTCCCTCCCTTGAATGGATTTCTGTGTATATGTGTGGGCAACAAAATGTAGAAATTCAAACAAAATGTGAGTACCACAGTCAGAAAAAGCCAGCAGATCAGCATGTGAAAATGCACGCAAAAAAATATGCAATGTTAGATTCCAAGACACCAAAGTCAAGGCAGGAAAATGAAAGAGACTGCAGGATTTGTGATTTACATCCATGAAAACAAATCATGGTTTCATGATGACCAAGTGACGTCAAATTTTTTTATGATACTAAAACAGAGAAATGTCACGAGTGGGACCTCAAAAAAGTGTGCACTATATGAATAAAAATCACCAATGTGCTCCCCACTATTTCCTTGGATCCATAAGGGGATGAGTTTCCCAGGGCTATTTGTTGTCATGAACCTTAGCATAGGCCTACATAAGGATTCTAATGTCAAACCATAGTTTAATAAAAACTGTGAGGGATTCCATTAACCCACATGATCAACTTAGGAACATTTCTGTACTAAAATTAAGGAACAGAACCAAAATTAAAACAGATCTTGCTTCCATTGGAAGACAGGCCAAAACAATGTCTCACAAAATTAGTTGGGATATTATGACCATATGTTCTCCAATGGAAAAAACCATACACATACAATTCTAGTAGTTATTACTAGTCACTCATCATAGCCATTAACAACACATTTAACTAAAGCACTTGGAGAATATTTGACATTAAGCAATGCATCTCCCTAGTAAGTCCTAGATACACAAATTGTCAAATGTCGCCCCAGATAATTGAATGAATGAACCTGATAGACAGAACTACTCAAAATATGCTCAGTAAATGTTCAAAGATTTTTCTTGAAAATCATAATTTTGATTTTAGAATAGTTGAACAAATTTTTTTTGTTCTTTTTTTTTTTTTTGGCAAATACTAAATTGTCCTTGAGCCACTCTTAAGTGTGTAGTGATACAATGATATCATCGTGACCTGAAGGAAACCTTTTAATTCTGTAGAATGGACTGGTCATAGAGCTGGAGGTGTGCCTCATTTGTGATATTGTGTCTTTATAATATAAACCTAACAGTTCTGATTCAGAATATCTTCAAATAACATTTTCTCTTGTTTATAGATCAGCTTTACTAGATAAAGGACCATTTCCAGGATTCAGGGTGGTGGGGAGGGTGAGAAGGGGAAGCAGCAAAGGGATTTCACAGCTGAGCAGTGAAATGCTTGCTTTATATTCAAGTCTTTAATACATTTTGAGTTAACCTTTGAGAGTGGTGTAAGACAGAGATCCAGTTTCATTCTTCTGCATGTGCCTATCCAGTTTCCCAAACACCATGTACTAAAGAAACTATCCTATCCCCATTGAGTATTGAGAATACTTGTCAAATATTAGTTGACCATATAAGCATGGGTTTATTTCTGAGCTCTCTAGTCTGTTCCATTTTATGATTTTTAAAATTTCCATTAAAAAACTTTAAAATTCTGTTGGAAATTTGATAGAGATTACATTGAATCTGTAGATTACCTTGGGAGTTATGAACATTTTAATAATATTAATGCTTTCAGTTCATGAACATAGGATAGCCTTCCATATATTTGTTTCTTTTTCTTTTTAATTTTTTAATGTTTATTTATCCTTGAGAGAGTGAGAGAGACAGAGAATGAGCAGGGAAGGAGCAGAGCGAGAGAGGGACACAGAATCTGAAACAGGCTCCAGGCTCTGAGCTGTCAGCACAGAGCCCAACGCGGGGCTCAAACCCATGAACCGTGAGATCATGACTTGAGCCGAAGTCGGACGCTCAACCGACTGAGCCACACAGGCGCCCCATATATTTGTTTCTTTGATGTCTTTCTCAAATCATCTCTGAAAGAGGCAGTCTCGCAGGCTGTTCCCCTGGCAGGGAGTGCCACTGGTTGAACTTTGCAATGCTGCAGGACTGCCACCAGCTTCTGCAGTTACTCCTGGTTGCGTGGGACATCAGGCTGTTTCCCAACCAGGTGATGTCTGTAGCTGTACTGCATGTTCAGGCAAGGTGCGGGTAGGGTGCAGGCAGAGCTTTGTGGTTGGATGGGACCTCAAATTGTGCACTGGAATCAGGCCACAGGCTATACCCCAAAACTGGGTAGGACTGCAGTCCGGTAGGACTTTGCAATCAGGTAGACTGTAGGATGTATTCCATGATGCTGGTCATCTGTGGCCACACTTCCCAGAGGGCAAGACTAGATTTTATGCTAAGAAGTTGGATGTGGCTTTGAATTTGCTTCTTAGTGTGAGCCATAAAATGGACTCCATGGCCAGTGTGGCCCATTTGCTGGGGACCAAACCATGCAGTATGGCTCGCTGAGCTCTGGCTAGATGGGGCCACCAGTCCAGCTCTGCAGATGGCTTGAGCCGCCGGGTGGGATCTCTGCTCAGACATGATTGTAACCAGGAACTGATTCTGCCAAGATCTGAGTGCTGGTTGCTGAAAGTCTGCTCCCCTTCATCTCTATGTGATCCTCAGTGGTAGAACCCTGTAGATTCCCCTTGTGATCCCTGTGAGGTGAGACTCAAGTGGGCATCCCAGGAAGCATGCACCAGTATTGAGGAAGCTGGATGTCCACACTGGGCTCTCTTTTCCTACTGGAGAAACTACAGACCTGGGGCAGCCCTCTCAATGTAATGCTATGCTGGCCCAGGCAAGGGACAATACAGTCAAAGTGAAATTGGTCCCCTTATCCTTCTAATGAGGTCCTTGTCCATCTCTGAGCTCTGGGAGGCCACTTCAGCCTTACTCATGGGTTCTGGGATTTTCACAATGGAGTCTTGTCTATGGAGAGTTGCTAACTGTTCTTCTGGTGAGAGGGACTGAAATTAGAAATGACCTATGTCACCATCTTAGTGGTATCACCTAATTTCTTTATTTCCACAGTGGGACTTTCTTCTGTCCCCTCTTCCGGTTCTCTGTGTGTGATGGGTATCATCATATATCTTACTGCTTAGCTCAAATGTATCCTACTCACGTACCCAATCTCCTGACTTGGCGGAAGATGCCTCAAGACTCCTTTACTCTTCTCAACTATTAAATTAGATAAGTACAAGGGTGAAATAATCAACACCTTATAAATTAAATATTTGTTGATTATAAGAAATGAAAAATTTAGAAAACTATGAAAAATAAAAACTGTACCAAGATTTAATATTTAATATTTTAAACTATGTTCTTTTAGACTATATAAGTTTATTTATGGAAAGAAATAAATGTATATACATAAAAACTAGGATAAGATGATAGCAGATATATTCACATATATAATTAGCATTAAGCATTAAGCTAATTATATATTATGTTAGCATCATACCTATTATATTTTAGCTGTACTAATTTTTCATTAAAATTCCGTAAGAAGCATTTTTTCTATCAATAAGCATCTTTAGAAATAATTTTAACCAAGAATGATAATTTTAAATATTTTCCTTTATTTTTAGCCATTTGGGTTATTTGAGGCTGCATTGCAACTGTAGATCACTCACAAGTATATAAATAAAAATTAACCTGATTACCATTGTAATAGCCCCAGGAAGATTATAGTACAACTTGAGTGTTATCCTTTGCTCTGAAAAGATGGCTATGTTGTTATACATTGATAAATGAACAAATTAACTTACTGGAAAGAATAATTTATTTGAAAATAAGTGCTTTGACACCTGAACAAGTCAGCTAAGTTTTCCATAGAATAACAGATTGACTGTAGAATAACTACCCATTTTTTTCTTAGTGTTGTTTTCTAATGAATTTTTCTAAGTGGTTTGTCTTGTCTAATTTTATCAGTCTAATAAGAATCCATGCTTCAACATTCTCACTGCTTCAGGCAGAAATTCCTGCAAACATGTCAAATGCATGAGTGAATGGACAAATTGGCATAGTGGGAGAGCACACACACAAAAGTGAGATGATGGCTGACCGATTTCCCTAATTACTGGAGTTTTAATGAGACGATAAAGCCCTTACTAAGGATTTCCTAAGTTTTATTAGAAGGCAATACTCTTTTTCTATTTGCAAAACAAGGGCAGCTCAAACCAACTCACAAAAGGACAGTGTCATATTCAGTTTACGGTTGATGGTCATAGTTAGTGCCAAATGAAGGACTAATGCACAGCATTGCCGAACATGCAAACCAAGCAAAACACAACAAAACAAAATTTAAAAGGGGGAAATGATCTCACATGGTAAGCATGACAAAATAGTGAGGCCAAAATGACTGGATCTCACCTCTTCTTTAAAAGTATAGCCCTGAGTCTTTGCTCATCTGAGCATCTGATCCTACAAAAACAACTGAATGGTGTTAATTCCCTTCTAATTCTGCCAAAGCACATCCCTCCAACCAGTAAGGATCTGAAGAATGTTCCCTTTTCTCATCTAAAGGACTTGTGTTTCACTTAAGTTAATCCAGCTGATGTCCTTTGTTCATTATGTCCACCTTCCTATTATTAGTTACTTAAATATCTACATATCATCTCTAAACTCTAGTTCTTATGATTTCTTCTTAGAGGCTGCTCTTACATAGCTTCACAGACATGAAGCGTTTTCTTTTTTTTCTTTTTTTTGCCAAATCAATTAAATAAGAAGAGAAAAATCATAAAGTCAGCAACATAGCTCTTTTATTTCTCCATCTTTCAGAATAACTCTTTCTTTAAAACTCAGGGTGCTTAATGGCTTTTGCTATTAGTTCAAAATTTATATAGCAGAGGGTTGCAGTTCAGTTCCCTGTGGATGAAATGTAGACAAATATGCCTGCTCAAGAAAATTGCATAGCTTCAAACTAGTTGATTTGGTTTTATGATCCTTAGTTTTCTAGTTGACCTAAAAAGAAAGACCATTTGACATGAAGGTGTATTAAGTGATTTACATAGTCATTATCCCCAAGAGAAAACGGCATTCTCAAACTTCTTAATTAATACAAAGACTGGTTATTGATTTTACCAGTTGCATAAATCATTTTTAAACTTTTAAAAGGACTTGGGGAGGAAAGGACCTTACCTTATACTTTATAAAAGGTTTATTTCAAAATTTGCTAATAATATAGTATTTACTGAATGTCATTTTTAAAAGTTGTGAAATGCATATTTAATTTCTCATAACTAATTACCAAAAGATATTTGATATGCACAAAATACTGGCTTTGGGAGTAGGCTCATTTGTTGAGTGTTCCTCCTCTTAGAAAAATCCTTTGGGGGTGGCCTTGGTGATCATGTTTGTTCAGGCAACACTAATTGGCTCCCACAGCCCTGGAAGATTATGCCTGGGATAGACATCTGATTTAGACTCTCTTTCATAGGAATGTGGAATTGAGACCAAGAGAAAATAGTTTCCTTAGTTTGTAGATAGAAATGAATGTTTAAACTCCGGTGCTATAGGACAGCCATGTTTGTTGAGAACACCATGAAACCCAGAGTTTTGGAAACATACAGAAGGAAAAAGAGACACAGGCCATTAGATCACAAGGAGACTGGGAGATAGCTGCTGTAGTTTCTGATGCTTTTCTAATTCTTGATTCCAGCCTTCATGGCATGATTAACTCCTAGATATTTATATTTCCTTTTCATTTTTAAATGAAATTTAAAAACACATACAAGAAATCGTGTAATTTTTTATTTAGAACTGAAACATATAAAAACACATACAAGAAGTTGTGTAATTTTTTATTTAGAACTGAAACATATAAAAACACATAAAAGAAATTATGTAATTTTTTATTTAGAATTGAAAGGACACTGAAGTTTACAGTTGTAGAAATGATAATATTTTTCATTTTATATATCACATTTTTCAGTTCAAAAATTCCATTTGATCCTTTTCTATGATTTCTATTTTTCTGTTGAGATTTCTTTTTGTTCTTTTTGTTTTGATTATATCCATCCTTGCTTTTAATTTCTCGAATATGTTTGTAACAGCTATGTTAAAGTTCTTGTCATCTAAGTACATTATTTCTGTAATGCTGCATCTATTTTGGGTTTTTTTGTTAATTTTTTATGGATCATTCACTTTTTTTTGCTTCTTCACATATATAGTAATTTTTTATTGTATGCTGGACATTATGGATGTACATTGTTGCATGTATAAATTTTGTTGTCTTCCTTGAGTTTTAAGGTTTGTTCTGCCAGGCAGTTAATTATTTGTAACTCTCCTCAATTCTTTAAAATGTTTGTTTGTAAATTTTGTTATGCTGGTTTAGAGTCATCTCTACACTAGAGATAGTTTCACTCTATTCCTAAATGGTGGCCTGCCTGAGTGCCACTGTACTTTATTTGAGTTCCCTCTACTTGCACAGTAGATTAGAGAGTATCTCCAAACAGAAAGCCAGGGCGATAAAACAGCTCACATTGTGAGTTATCCACAACTGAGGAATGATAGCCTTGCACCCTCTATCCAGAGTCTGAAAAAGAATAATTTCATATAATTTGCTACACAATTTATAATTATTCATGGTGGATACCTAGTCTGGGGGTGAATTAGCCTATTATGGAGAGCAGACTTATTGTAAAAATGTTCCTTAAAACTAATTTTATCTAGAATGAATCTATGTACTGACTGTATGTTTCGCTTACTTGCTTAATTAAACAAAAAGATTTTGGTATTTTTTTAATCTAGATTTCTTCTTCTTTTGCTATCTAGATTTCTTCATAGACTTTTAGAATTATGTTGATAAGTTTATTGTGAATCAGAGAATTTCTGTTACTTTGATCTTACTTTTGTTCCTTCTATGCTTCTCCTACCCAGCCCCAGAGCTGTATTTTCAGTATCAGGTCTTATAATGTTATTTTGAATCACCTGTCCTGCAGTGAAATTTCAAATCTAGACACAGAGCATGAGGGTATGTATGTTCATTCATGATTGCAATGATCTTTGTGTGTACCTTAACATTCTCCTGTTTGTCAAGTCCCAACAGTGTGTAAAACCCTCATCACTGTCCCCATGAACACTTTGGTCTCCTTTATAATACAGGAACAGAACTCAAAGCTACTATTAAGTGCTTGTGGATCTAAAGCCTAATAGGTTATCCTCTTGCATCATTAATCAATAGTAAGATTTATCTAGTTTTTGGTTAACACTCTCACCATTTATCTACATATCTACGTATCAATATCTACGTATTTGGGAAAAAACATGAAATCACTAAGCCATCTTAACCAGCATATATCTCTAATTATCAAGCAGACTTCTTTCTCTGAAGTTCCATAATTCAAACATGAAGCACAGTAAGCAGTTCTGATTTTATAGAGTAAAAGCCCTATATAAAAGAATCAGAAAAAAAAATTATCAGAGAGCTTGCCCTCATCAGAAAGTAATAAAAGGAATATATAAAAGGAATATATATATTCCTTTTATATGTTCCTTATAAAGGAACAGAATCATTATGTGAATTGTAACTAAAAAGTTTTTAAACCCCAAAACACTACTACTTTTGTTTTTTAAAGTTGTCTCCTTCCTAGTGCCCGGCTAGCTCAGTTGGTAGAGCATGAGACTCTTAAAGTTATCTCCTTCCTTTGTGTATTCATAATGAACTAGTATCAGTGAAAAAATAAACTATTTGTTGGAATTACTATCCTATGATTTAGGTTTCAACATAAGTAGACATAAATTTTAAAATCCGTCCACTGGTACATATTCCCCAGGTATGAAATGCTGGAGCTGAAAGAAGTAATCTCTATTGTTCTTTCCCCCTCTCCTGTTCTCCATATAAACTTATTGTCTCAACAGGCAATGACTGTGATGTTATGGTAGCCTTGGAGTTTTATGACTAGTAAGGGAACTATTAAAGAAAGAGTCACTGACCAAATTAAGATGCTTGAATCACAGCTTATTGAATCATTTTAAAACATACAGTGAGAATAGTGGAGAAAGAGATGGAGTAGGTTAAAACTCTTAGGACCAGACGTTAACTAGGCTTATTGTGGAGATCATTTCATAATATACACAAATATTGAATTGTTATATTGTACACCTGAAACTACTATGATGTTATATGTCAATTATTCCTCAATAAACCATACACACACACATACACACACACACTTAGGACAGAGTACAAGTGGAGTATAAGGACCACACTACCTGAGTTCTTTGCTAGGCAATGTACATGTACACTCTTCTTTTTCTCTCCTTCTCCCCTCCCTCACCCATCCTTCCTCAGTAGTCAGTAGGGTTATATAAATACCAGAATTGAGACTGAATAATAGAGTTTAACAGATAAAAGCTGTCTGGAATAAACACACTCTTTTTCTATCAAAAACAAGTACTTGCCACAACTCTAACTCAGCAATAACTAGGTGAGCAGCCACAGCTCTGATCTGTTTATTTCAGTAAAGGATACATAGGATCAGAGTGGGTATTACCAATGGATGTCCAAGATGATATAACCTGTAAGTCATAAATATTCAGTAACTTTATTGGGTTATTTCCTTTTCTTTTTGTATCTATGTCCCATGCATGTATACTCTCTTTACTAACTCCTTGGGTTTACTCTAGGTCTAGTATGCCTCAGAAATTACTTCCTTACTTACTATCAATGTGGAGTTTCACTTATCTTTCTGAATTATTTGTTTCTCTTATTCTCTACAACAGATTTGAATATTCTTCATACAACAAACATTTGTTAAAAATATTTTTTCTAGGGGATCCTTGGTGGCTCAGGTGGTTGAGTGTCTGACTCTTGATTTCAGCTCAGGTCATGATCCCAGAGCTGTGGGATGAGCCCCACATCGGGCTCCACATTGAGCCTGGAACCTGCTTAAGATTTTCTCTCTCTCTCCCTCTGCCCTTCTCTCCTGCTTGTATGCCCTCTCTCTCAAATATATATATGATATATATTTTTTCTAAAATTGTAGTAATATCTAGTAATAATTTCACATTGATTATGCCAGGCACTTCAGTAGAGTGTCAGGAAGTAGAATATCATATAATAAAGTGTTATATACGGTGTTGGCTCTACTCCAAGCACAGGGGCGATATCATGACTGGTAATAGCCCATTGAGGCAATCTCGTCTGCCTAACCAGGAACTGGCATTTGACACAGTCTGGCCAATAAGATCAAACAGGACCTGCTATGGGGATTCTAGAAAATATTCCTCACTGTTAATAAGAACTTAGTAAGAACAATTCCTTTATCTGGACATTATTTTATCTTTATTCAACCCATATCTGTAATTGCCTCTTGGGATTGTGGTGACCATCAGTTTATGAAAATAAGCCAAAAAGATGAGAATGGCAAAACAGAAAGATGAAAAGAGCCGAGAATTTGATGATTCTGTGAAGCCACTGAATTAATCAACCCTGGAATGACCCAATCTCCAATATTCTTGCTATATAAAATTTTCCACAGTTTAAATCTTTTCATCTTCCTTGGTCCCTATAAGTGGATCTCTTGACTGCCTAGACAGTCCATGTTCTCGTCTTCATTTGTGTCTTAGTGTTTTATCACCATCCCCAAAATCTTAACGGGACTAAAGGTCTTGTCTCTCTTTTTTCCCCTAACCAACCTTCCATTACTTCAATTTTTTTTATATTAATGACACCAGATCCAATAGGGTATAAAATATCCATAACTAGTTGTCATTTTCCTCTATTAGTATATTCATTAATATTTGTCTTTTCATTTTGTCTTAGACAAACCACATCACTCATCCTTAATGACCTCAGTAACTAGTAGTTACTGGAACAACTGGCATCTTCTTATTCAACTGGACCTTTTTTCATATGCTAAACATAGCCCAGGGCAAGAAATGCCTCCAGAGGAAGGCACTCCCTTTGGAAAAAACGTCTGTGATATTCTTTGTGTTGGCACTGGAATCTTTGCTAAGTGACCTTGGCTTTCTTTGATCTTTTTTTTTTCCCCCCACATAAAATCAGTTGGTGATTCACTATCAGTCTCTTTTGGGCCTTTCACAAAATTTCTTCAACTTGAAGTGTGGGACTTATGGTTTTCCTCCAGAAGATGGCAAACAGTCCTTGAAAACACTTAGCTGAGTCACTTAGATCCATCACGTGAGCTTCCAGAAGTTCCAGCATATTTCCTGGGGCAGAGACCCCTGCTCTCTGGGAAATGCTCATCTCCAAGATTTGAGTAAGACTGTCAGGATGAATTAGCATTAAATGCAACATTCATTATCCCTCCAACTTGCAAGAGGTGAGAAGGAAGATGCAGCTTCTCTGTCAAAGGAGATTTGTCTTTTTGTGTAGTGAAATCAACAAAGGCATCACATACAAGCCCGAGAGGACACAGTTGGAAAATATTATATAACATAATATTTATATGGAAATCCCAGACACCTAAGGAGTAGCAAATCCTAGGCGAGTAAGAAAACAATTCCCTGAACCTCAGCACTAAGTGTCAGAGTGTTCATTTGCTGTAAGTTACATGCATCACTTTTAGAATAGGTTTTCAAGTTCTTACTCAGAAGCCATTGCTCATGTTTTAGATATTATTATATCAAATTTGGTTAACTTGTTCTTGGTTCATAACAAATGAAAGTCACAACATCAGAAGGATTACATCATTTAGGGAAGACGATAGTTTTAATAACATGCATATTGAAAGCAAGGGGGAAAATAGACAAAAGACAGAGACACCACTTCACAAAACATTCTATTTATTTATTTTTTTAACAGTTACTTATATTTGAGAGACAGAGAGAGATAAAGCATGAGTGGGGGAGGGGCAGGGAGCGGGGGAGAGACAAAATTCTAAGCAGGCTCCAAGCTCCCAGCTGTCATCACAGAGCCCAACAAGGGCTCGAACCCACAAACCATGAGCTCATAACCTGAGCCCAAGTCAGACACTCGACTGAGCCACCCAGACACCCCTGAATTTTATTTTATTTATTTGTTTGTTTGTTTATTTTCAACATCACAAAGCATTCTAGCCTATAGCCACTGATTAAGTGCCAACAAATCAACAAGCCCTGAAATTCTCACTGTTTTATGTCCCAAAATTATAATTGATATTCAAAATTACGACTTTCTACTAACAAGAAAAATTAATATTTAAATCACATGACTTTTCAGCTTTGGCAATGATGGTTGAATGAGTAGCAGTGACAAAAGTTTTCTTCCCCTATATCCCATATAATATAATTTTAAAATATTCCTCATTCCAAAAGATTTACAAATTATATTCAAATATATATCATCAAACAAAACTAATCATGGATCTATCTAAATGTTCTTCAGCAATAAGAAACTTAAGAATAAAAGCAATAAAAATAATAAGAATTTCTGGATGAAAATATATTTGATTTATAAAGTATGTGATGGAAATGGGGAAATAGGTGAACACTAACAAAATGGCAACGACTTCGGAGATCCAACCTGCCTCCCACAAACAAGATGAACAATTCGAGAGCTATCCATGAATCAAAACAGCACTGGGGGAGTTCTGGAGCCCACCTAAGAAACCTTAGCCACACATTAAAACAAAAAGTCTAAGAAGAACAGAACAAAAAGAGCAGGAAAACAGCCTCATTTTGCCTGCATCATCCCATCCACCAGGCCAGCATTGCTCAGAACCAAAATGGAACTTCCCAGTTCAAGAGTCACCCTCACTGGGAAAAGAGTTGGGGGTACAACAGCTTTCCCAGCCACTCAGGGGACTGTGCAAAGGTTCCTCTTAAACTTCACTCAAGTCACATTGGCAAAGGGGAGACTTATAGAGACAGCTAGAAACGAGAAAGAAAAACAGGGAGTTCCAGTAACAGCCACTCAGCAGGAGGCATCGGGGTTCCTAGCTCCTGGCGGTGACAGTGCTCTGCAGACAAACCCAGCAGCATTCACCAAGGAGAGGAAACTCTTGGGCACTGCAGCCACCGCAGCGGACACCTTGCAGATTTCACCAGCTTTCCGCCCCACAGGTATTAGCAGTTGCTGATGTTAGCGATCTGGGTACCTCCCACCCGCTGGCCCCCCAGCCCTGCAGGATCCCGGGAACTGCACTGGCAGACAGCCCCGGCCTCTGAAGCTTCATGAGTGGGACACCACTCCAGATTATTCCAGCTGATCCCCACCTCATGCATGTATTCAGGACCGCCCCCTCCAGCGGTGCACTTCCGTGCCACCGACCCGCCACCTGCCACCACTCTCCACTTCGGTGCACACACCTTCACGGAGAGTGTGCAACCACAGGAAGGAGCACTGACCACACCCACGCCCTTCACAGGTGCCTGTGGGCCCGGATCAAGCCCTGTATCCTGTCACTGGCCTCGGCTGCCATGCACTGTGGCAAGACGCAGAGAACGGAGTCATGATGTGCACTGACCACCAGGGCTCCCGCAGCTGCGGGTGTTACCCACAGCTGGCCCCAGGTCTTGCTTCGTGGCTTGGGCCTCAGAAGTACATTTGTGTCTGCAACCAGCCCCCGCCACTACGCGGGCACCTGCAGCTGGCCCCCCTCAGCAGAGTGCGGGCACACCACTAGCTCTGGCCACCACGGCTGCCTGGCCGGGTCCTTGCCACTGGACGTTAAGGCACTGCTGAGGACCCCAACAGCCCTAGGAACCGACTACATCCTCTTCACGTTGCCAAGAAATAATAAAATAAATCAAAATGAAATGGAACAAAACCAACACACAGAGGAATTATAAGATCACTGAGTAACAAGGGCACTGAAATCAAGCATACTCTAAGAAATGTGGAATTTAAATAGAAAACAAAATTATGTAAATTTCAAGCACAAAATCATATCACGTTCATTGATTAAAAACCAAGAAATCTTCAGAAATAAATGATAACAGAAAACAGGGAGTGACCTCTGGGGATAACATATCACCGGTATCGACTGAACATAGACAAATTACTCATCTGTTTGCACAACAGAAAGGTATTTTCAGGTTGAACAAAGCCTTGGAAAATTTTACGAATTCACTTTTCTATAAAGATCATGAATGTGCATTCAAGAGAACTAATGATTGAATTTAAGAAAGAACACACATGTGAAGACACGATCATGGTACAGATGTATAATGATTGAACTGATACTGAAACTCTGCAGGGTGAGAAGATGGATAGAAGAGGAGAAACACTGTCAACAAGTATTATTATTAAACTTTGTGTTTTAAAATTTTTTAAATTTATTTCTGAGAGAGAGAGAGAGAGGGTGAGCAGAGGAGGGTCAGAGAGAGAGGGAGACACAGAATCTGAAACAGTCCCCAGGCTCTGAGCTGGCTGTCAGCACAGAGCCCGATGCGGGGCTCGAACCCATGAACTGTGAGATCATGACCTGAGCCAAAGTTGTACAGTTAACCGACTGAGCCACCGAGGTGCCCCTAAACTTTGTGTTTTAAAATGAAGTCATAATGGGGCACCTCGGTGGCTCAGTAGGTTGAGCATCGGACTTCAGCTCAGATCATGCTCTCACAGTTCATGGGTTCCAGCCCCACTTGTCTGGCTCTGTGCTGACAGCTTAGCTCAGAGTCTGGAGCCTATTTCAGATTCTGTGTCTCCCTCTCTCTCTGACCCTCCTCTGCTCCCTCGCTCTCTCTCTCTCAGAAATAAAGAAAACATTTTTAAAAATTTTAATAAATAAAATGAAGTCATAAGAGAACATAGCTGCAGCATGTTAGACTCATAAATGTGAGAAGAGTCAGAGACAGAAAGGAAAGGCAAAATTAAGTTTGTACATGATTTTTTTTCCTTGTTTCCATTTACAGAACCCTTGTTAGTGGCAGAATTGTCTTCAATTTAAAAATTCAATTGGGCCTTTTGCCTCATTGCATAGGAGAGAGCAAGATGGGTCACCAGCAGCTCTACTGGAACCATCCCAGGAAATCTGGCCCGGGTTCCAGTTCTTGAGGCATCTGCTCAAACTGGTGCCTTCTGATCCATAAATACGGCCTCAGTATGTGCCACCAGTGTTTCCGTTAGCCTGCAAAGGATAGAGGCTCTATTAAGTAGGATGAAGTGAACCTCCTTGAGTGGATCATCCAAGACACCGCCTTTAACTGCAGATATTCAAGATACCTAGCTTCATGCTAACTCGCTGTTCATAAAATAAACATACTTCAATTATGTGTGTTTTAATGTGTAAAAAATTAAAATTAAATTGGGATATTCAAAGAATTCAAAATGTTTCACTTTTTTTTTTTTTTTTTT
>NW_027527957.1:459165-600891 GCF_008692635.1 Crocuta crocuta
TAAAAAATTAAAAATTTTTTATTTTTTTTTTTTTTTTTTAGAGAGAGAGAGAGAGGAGGGGAGGAACAGGGAGAGAGAGTGAGAGCATCTCAAGCAGTATCTCAAGCCCAACACTGGGCTTAATCCCACCACCATGAGATCACAACCTGAGCGGGAATCAAGAGTTGGACATTCAACCAACTAACCACCCAGGAGCCCTGACAAATGTGTGGGGTTTTATTTTGTTTTTGTGTGTTTTTTTTTTTTTTAAGTATCACAAGTTAGGGACGCCTGGGCGGCTCAGCTCATCAAGCAGCCAACTTCAGCTCAGATCATGATCTTGCAATTCACAGGGTCTAGCCCCATGGCAGGTTCTGTGCTGAAAGCTCAGAGCCTGGAGCCTGTTTTGGATTCTGTGTGTGTGTGTGTGTGTGTGTGTGTGTGTGTGTGTGTGTGTCTGCCCCTCCCCTTCTCACACTTTCTCCTAGAAATTTAACAGTATTAGTTTTCACATTTAAGCCTATGATCTATTTGGGGTTCATTTTTAAGTGTGAGGCATGGGTCTTTTGGGGGTTTTTTGAAGGGGAGTGGTTGTAAGTTGGTTTGTTTTGGTCATGGATGTTTAATTATTTTAGCACCGGTTATTGAAAAGATTCCTCTCTGCATTGAAATGCTTTTGCACCTTTGTTCAAAACCATTTGACCATTGTCATCAGTGTGGGTCTATTTCTGGAGTCTCTATTGTGGTCTGTTGATCTGTGTGTCTGTGTGTCTACCCTAGTACCACAGTGTGGCTTTATAGTAAGCCTTAAAACTGGCTGAGTTCCCCTAGGATTTTTATTCATATTCAAAGCTGTTTGGGCCTTTCTGGCTATTTGTCCTGTTCACATAAATTTTGGAATCACTTTATTACTATGTGCAATAAAACACTTCCAGATTTTGACCAGAAGTGCATTATCTATAGATCACTTGAATATTTTGACATACTAACAATACTGAATCTTCAGTCCATGAACATAGATTTCTTTCTATGTATTTTCACCTTTTTTTATTTTTTTATTTTTTATTTTTCCCACCAGGCATTTGTGGTTTTCAGCATTACCTATTTTATTTTTTTGTTGTATTTTTGGAGGTTTTTTGGTACCATTTTTATTCAATTTTCAATTGTTATTGCTGATGTATAGCAAGGTTATTTTTTGAGGTGCCAGGGTTCTCAGTCATTAAGCATCTGACTTCAGCTCAGGTCATGATCTCATTGTTTGTGAGTTCGATCCCTGCGTCAGCACAGAGCCGGGAGCCTGCTTCAGTTTCTGTGTCTCCCTCTCTCTCTCTGCCCCTCCATGATTCATGCTCTGTCTCTTTCTCTCTCTCAAAAATAAATAAACATTTTAAAAACTAATAAAAATAATAACAAAAAGAAAGNCCTTTTTATAGACTCCTAAGGATTATGTATATAATTCTATAGTATATAAAAAGGAATAGTGTCATATCTCCCTTTCTAATTTGTAGGCTACTTATTTATTTTTCTTATATTAATGCACTGCCTATGCCTTTCACTATGTTTTTGCATAGCAGTGTTAAAAGAGAGCATCCTTGCTTTGCTCCCAATCGTAGTAGGAAAGAATTCAATGTTTCACCATTAGGTGTGATGTTAGCTGTTGTTTCTTTGTGGATACCTGTATTCGTTTGCTCAGACTGTCATAACAAAGTACCAGAGACTAGATGAATAAGCCACAAGAATATATTTCTCACAGCTCTGAAGGGTTAAAGTCCAAGGCCAGGGTGTTGAAATGTTTGATTTCATCTGAGCCCTCTTTCCTTGGCATGGACATAGCTGCCTTGTCACTGGGTCCTCTCACAACTTTTCCTCTTGTGTGTCCAAATTTCCTCTTCCTATAACAAGGTCCCTCATCAGATGAAGGAAGTTCCTTGCCATTCCTAGTCTGCTGAAAGTTTTTTCATGAAAGGATGTCAAATTTTGCCAAATGCTCTTCTACATTTTTTTAATGATTTATGATTTCTCTTCTTTGTTGATATAAATTGCATTGATTGAGTTCTTTAATGTTTTACTGATCCTGCATTCTCAAGATAAACCCACTGGTCATGTTGTATGTTCATATTTTACACCTTTGAATTTGATTTGCTAGTATTTTGCTAAATATGTTTGCATTTATGATCACAACAGATAATGGTCTTTAGTTTGTTTTGTTTTTCTTGAAGTGTGTTTGGTTTTAGAATCAGGGTTATGCTGAGCACATAAAACCAGTTGATTCTCTTATATTCTCTAGAAGGGATTATGTATGAATGATATTATTTCTTCTTTAACTGTTTGGTAAAACTTGCCATGAAAGCCATCTAGGCTCGAAGCTTTCTTTGCTGGAGGTGTTTATGAATTCGACTTCATTGATAAACATAGAAGAACTTTTCTGGTATAGCAATGGTTTTTTACTATCATTTCCATAGAAGAGGAAGATAATCCAGTCTTTCTTCCAGTGTGGTCTGTGGATATTTGTTATTTATTAGTGAGAGGATACAGAAAACTTAAGCCTTCACACATTGACATATTCACTATTTGTAGTACAACTACAGGTTTTTGTCCCACAGCACAGGAAGTCTGATATGTTTTACACAATTTTTAAACAATTCTCATCAAAGAAAATAAAAATGTAGAGTGCTTTTATGAATACCAATTTATTTATACTTTATTAAATGTATATACTCTATATACTTATAAAAGAATACTTTATCCATTTATATTATAATACATATACAATATATGTCTTATTTTCGAGTGTACATCAATATATATGATATAACTATTTACTAAGCCACAAATAAATTCAAACTAAATACATGAGTATATTAATTCTTATTTTTAATGCATTGACTACAATGTGCCAATTTATAAATTAAAAGTAAAATACTTGTAAATGTTTAAATGTAAATATTTCCTAATAAAGTAATTGAACTGAAGAAAAATTGAACTGATTCTAAAACGTTTAGAAAAAGATGAAAATACTGAACATAAATACAATAAATGCAGCTAAAACATTTTTATTAGAAAATAATTTTTATTATATTCTCCTATTACTTAAAAAACAATGAAACTANAGCAAATTGAAAAAGTCATCCAAGAACTATTCTCAACCACAGTTGCGGAAGGAGGTCAGTTAAAACTGACAAGCCTTTAGAGAAATCTTTCAAGCTTTCAAATTGATGATTTCCTTGTAATTCACATATAAAAGGCTAAAAAATTCTGAAATTACTAATTTATTTTATAAAACAAATGTGGTCTTTCCCACTCAAATCTGTTTAATGCCAAAACACTCTATCTCACTTATGAATGTAGGTGTGAAAAATCTATTTTTAAAATGATGGACCAACATACAGAATTTAGTTATGCTGTATGAAATAATTCATGACAACTAAGAAAGGCAAGAATTTCCCAGTATGAAGAAGTCGTTTTAAGTAGCATTTTTAGTTCAACAAGAAAAATATATAATAAATTTAGTAGATGCTGAAAAGATTTAGGAATAGACTGAGACTCGCCTGTGCCCCATCGAGAACCCTGGAGAGCAAGAAACTGTTAGGAGGGTTCCCAGGGCCCTGAAGAAGAGGTTGCTGACATGTGTTTGCTTCTTTTTTTTTTAATGTTTGTTTATTGGTTTGTTTACTTATTTATTTATTTATTGAGTGCATGAGCAGGGGAGCAGGAGGGGCAAAGAGAGAGGGAGGTGCAGAATCCAAAGCAGGCTCCAGGCTCCAAGCTGTCAGCATAGAGCCCAACGCTGGGCTTGAACCCACAAACCATGAGATCATAACCTGACCTCAGGTCAGACACTTAACTGACTGAGCCACACAGGTGCCCTGACATATGTTTGTTCCTGAGTTCAGGAAACCAAGAAGAAACCATTGCAGAGTCTATGAATAAAGGCGGCTAATTAGAGCTGGGATAAAGGCCAATAGCAGATTGTGCTAAAGGAACTTGGTACCAAGAGGAACCAGAACATGAGAATTACTATTTATGAGATGGATGGAATGGAAACAAAGGGTGAACAGACTGACAGTTAGGAACCAGATTTACAAACACAGGCTTAGGTCACTCAGGTTTTTCCTCTCAGGCAGTCTCGTGGGCTTTACTTGGCTAGAAGTGACTTCTAAAATTACTGAACTGTGCCTAAAAAGTTATCTGATAAATTCTGAGGCATCATTCCCAATATTCAGTAACATAATAAGGAATACCTTTATTATTCAGTTAAATACTGAAGTAGCATTTTATTATTTTTGTTTTGTTTTGTTTTTGTTTTAATGTTTTATTTATTTATTTATTTATTTTTTTTTTTTTTTTAGAGAGTGACAGACAGCATGAGCAGGGGAGGGTCAGAGAAGGAGATACAGAATCTGAAACAGGCTCTAGGCTCTGAGGTAGCTGTCAGCACACAGCCCAACGCAGGGCTTGAACCCACAAACCATGAGATGATGACCTGAGCCGAAGTTGGACGCTTAACCGACTGAGCCACCCAGGTGCCCCTGTGTAACATATTTTCATACGTAGGGCCTGAAAAGAGTACCTTTAACTGTATGTAGTAAAATGATGCATCTCTGGAGGATTAGGACATGTCATTTGCTGGAATGGTTAAAGAGCTAGAGGCAAACTAACATCCGTTCCTTCCTATTTCCCAATACGTAAGTTTTCAATTCATCTCTGACAGAGATTAGAAGAGCCACAANTGGCCAGATTTCATTGTTTCTCATTGCCATCTATGAAGTAGCATTTTAAAGACGTTTCCTTTAAATATAAGTATAAGCTCAAATTTTTTAATATTGTGTTTAAAATTCTAGTTTTATAATAAATGGAAAAGTGAAAGTTCTGGTTATAAAATAAAGAAAATGAATAAAAATACTGTATATAGGGACAGAAAAGCAATCATTTTATTATGATTTTATCTATAAAATCCATAAAATCTACTAAAACTAATGATACAAATTATTTTAAGAATTTAATAAGATGTCCAGATTAAATATATATATATATATAGAGAGAGAGAGAAAATCATCAAACATGATTAACATGACCTGAAATTTTGAGGGATTTTTCATTTTTATTTAGAGAAATAAAGGATGCATGCTATACTTCTGGATATGAATGCTGTATACAATGAAATATCAGCTGTCTTAAGCTAATGTGTAGGTTTAACATAAGACCAATCAATCCAATGGACATACAGATGGAAATACTGACAGACATTATATAGACCTAGATGTATTCAGATAAGGATATAACTGTACAGATCATTTATTTGATCAAAGAGAAGTCAGAAATATCAGGTTATCATAGAAAAGAAAAATTAAAAGATGTTTTAATAATATTTCAAATAAATCTGACAGAATATAATAATTTATTATGTGATAAAATATCTGCAGATCAATGGAAAGGGTCTTTTTTTTTCACTAATTGAAGTAACTAGATAGAAGTTTGGAAGATTTTTTTTCCATTATATGTGTCAAAACAAAATGCAATTCATTCTGACCACAAAGTCCTAATTTCTCATACTTCCTGCTATTGCTACACACTATGCCCTTTAACCTCATTATGATCCTTAGCTTCCTCATCCCACACACTGGCATGGTTTCAGTACACTCTCTGTGTATTTGGAGGCAACAATTTCAAGGCAGCCCACCCTAATGGTACAGGAAAATTCCCACCTTACCCATTGCCAGTATTAATCAACTCCAACTACCAGTTTTACTGTATGTGAGAGAACATGTATAAATGTATGTTATAAACTTCAGATCATTACATTAATGCAACCTATTAATATTATTTCTTGACCTTGGTCCTAGGCTCCTGAGTGCTGCCAGAGACACTGACAACCAGAACTGGAAAGCCATGCTCTAGAATCACATGGGCACATTGCTACCTGGACTTTGTTTCATCTATCTTGGTGTGATGATTTATATTGTCTTTCTACACTGATTTTCACAAATCTTTTTCACTATCCTTAAGTCACCCATTATCTTTTATTCTAGGCAGATGACCTCATTTCCTATTTGACCAAGTAAATTGAGACCTTATGAAATAAGCTTCTTCAATTTTCCTATTTCTCTCTATTTATAAAACCTCACTGGGTATTTGCAATTCTTTTCTTGTTCTTTTTGCTATTGGAGGGGAAAAAGATACTGTTCTCTTTGCCAAAATTCACTGACTACTCATTTTTTATCTCATTCTCTACAACATCCCATGGGATTTGTTTCCCAGCCCTTCCCCCTTTCTCTGTCATACAACTACTTTGTTACTGATTGATTTCCCTGTGCCTCACACCCTTATCCATTCACATAGAAATAGCCCTTCCCAATCATCAAACCTCTTAAATTGTAGCCTCCTCTTAACCTTGATTCACATCCATACAATCTTAACCGTTTACAACCTGGCTTCTGCTACCACCAATTTTCTGAAATTGTGGATAAATCCTAAGCACCAAATCCAATTATCTTTTCTCACTCTTCATCCTCCTTCACCTTTCAACAACCTATTGAGTTTTCCTTATTTTCTGGAATACAGTATCATTCTCACTGCCATGAAAGATACTTCTGGGTTTACTTCTCTGGCTTATTTTCCTTTTTGTTTCCTGTAAATGCTGATATTTTCACCAAGACCACTTTCTCTCACATTCAGAGAGATTGCACTCACTCACCATATATTAACAATAACTTCAGTTGTTCCTCTTCATCAAAAGCTACTGTCCCCATATTTCCACTTTCTTAACAAATTCTATATATGTCACCCTGAAAACTCAAACCCAAATAGACAAAATTAAAGCCTTTAACCTGTGTCCAATTAATATCAGAGAAAATTACTATTCTCCTTGAAAATATTTACTAACTGAATTGTATGTGCATAAACTTGATCAAGAAACTCAAGGCCACTTTGCCTCTACTTACACCCTGATTGAGTAACATGAGACTTCTCTGATCAACCAGACATACCTGAGATTCCCTACTTTTCCTTATTTTCCATGTTCACTCCTGTCAATCTCTCTATGTTACCTCCTTTAAAAAGGCTTTTCTATTACTTTGACCTATTAATACTTTTCTTTTATCAAAACTAATATATACCTATTGCATAAAATTTGGAAAATATAAAACCATTTAAAATATAATTAAACTTGGGGCACTGAGTGGCTCAGTCAGTGTAACATCCATCTTGATTTCAACTCAGGTCATGGTCTCCTGGTTCCTGAGATCGAGCCCTGCATTGGAGCTTTGCATTGACAGCAAAGAGCCTGCTTGGGATTCTCCCTCTTCCTCTCTCTCTGCCCTTCCCTAGCTCGTGCTTTCTCTCTCTCTCTCTCTCTCTCTCTCTCAAAATAAATAAATATCTCTTTTAAAAAATAATTAAACTTGTTTGATATCTTAGCATCCAGGACTTTGGATATATATACATACATATGTATACATACACATACACACACACAAACACATACATATACACACATATATATAGATACATACATATGTATACATATACCTATATAGATGCATGGATCTATACACATATCGATAAATATAGATATGAAACTCTAATCTGTTTTCTCTATAACAACAAATTCTGCCAATTACTAACTATGTAGTCTCAGGTTACTCAACCTCAGTAGGCTCAATTTCTTTAATTATAAAAAGAGAAAACTGTACCTATATTGTAGATTTATTGTGTAGATTTTTTTTAAATATTAAAACCAACACAGATCTTCATATAGTAAGCATGGAATATATGTAGTTTTTTTTCCCCAATTGGACATTTTTATGTCATCAAAGATTTTTCAAAATATGACTTTAAATTGCTCCATAGTTTTCTGTCACATGAATGAGAAGAGGTTTTTTACCCTGTTCCTTACTATGTGATATGTAGTTTGTGTCTAATCTTACACAACTGTAAATGATACTGAAATTAATATCTTTCTGCAGATCTAAAACTCATAATTGCCAACACTTACTTACTGCATACTGTGTACCGGTCACTGTGCTAAATACATGCATTATCTCATTTAAAGCTTCATTATCATGAGTCCAAATCTATACATGAGGAGAACAATGGCCTAGTGAGGCTAAGTAACTTGCCTAATACCAACTGGTAAATGGAGAAGACAGAATTTGGGCTCAGTTCCTCTGACCTACAAAGCGTATGCTCAACCATTTCACCATACTGACTTCTCGGATTACTGACAAACATACATTCTTGATAAGGGAATTTCTACAATGAGAAGTATTGACATTTGATAAGTGTTATTAAACGATACTTTCAAAACTCTATACCAAGTTATGTTCCTACTAGCCAAGCATGATGACACCTACTTGCTCATGTTTGGATATTGTTAAAATAACTGTAGCCCGTTTGATAGTGACAAAATATATCCTATTGTTAAGGTTGCATGTTGGAGGCTTTGATCTTTAGGATGGTATCCTAGATAACATTGAGGAATGCCTGAATCCTTTTCTGCTTGCTGCACCTCCCCTCCTCCCTGTAAGGTTTCTGAGGCAAATGCATTCAAAGAATAATACTGGGTGGGAAAAACAAAGTTTCACTTTATTACTTTATAGGCCGCTGTGCAGTAACCCTCAGTGCTCTCTTCTGATAATTAAGGCTCAGATAACGCAGTTCAAGACAAAGATCTAAGCAAGAATACTTTCCCCTCTAATTGGATTTCTAATCTTGAGATCTTATGATCTTTTTGGCTCTCCATGTGGAGGGAAAAAAAACTGTACACTTGCTTTCAGTCATTCATTTTTTCATTCATTCTAGAAATCTATGAAGNTTTATGATCTTTTTGGCTCTCCATGTGGAGGGGAAAAAACTGTACACTTGCTTTCAGTCATTCATTTTTTCATTCATTCTAGAAATCTATGAAGCATCTACCTTCTGCTAAGTTTGCTCTAGGAGCTAAGGATACAGCAGCGAACAGAATACATGAAGTCCCTCCCCTTCCTGAGCTCACATTTCACTGATGAGATAAATGTTGTTCATAATTTCTTTCTTTATAGTTTATTTTATCTGTGAAATAAAAAGCAAAATTATATGTTATGTATTTTGTATGTAATATAAGTTATGTAAAATACTATATGTATAGAATATATAGTATACATGTAGTGTAGTATATACGTAGTATGTGTATAAACAATTCCGTTTGGTGTTAGGAGGATGAAGGAAGTAATTCAGGGTAAGAGTAAAGAGAGTGCTGTGAGCTCCTATCTTATACAGATGGTCAAGGTAGGCCTTCCAGAGACACAAACCTGACAAGGGAGAGATTAGTTTCAGAACCTAAGACAAATTTTTCCCACTATATTTATATTAATTCATGTTCCTCCAATTATTAATGAGGTTAAAGATGTGTCCATATGTTTATTGGTGATAATTATTTATGTGTGTGAACGTGCAGGGTGGGATGGGTGGATTTTTGTCTATCACAAAGTCCTTTTTGATCCCCAACCAAAATTGATTTAATCTTACTTGGAAGTTAAATGAAATTGTATTTGTGACTCTTTTGTGCTTTTCAGACTCTACCTTGTGTAAAATGAAATAATTTTTGTCTTCACAGCGTAAATTCTTTTGAGGTCTGAATTTATTTATTTATTTATTTATTTATTTATTTATTTATTTATTTATTTATGAGAAAGAGAGTATAAGGGGGAAAGAATGGCAGAGACGGGGTGGGGAGCTTAAGCAGGCTCCACACTGAGTACAGGGGCTCAATCCCATAACCCTGGAGTCACGACCTGAGCCAAAATCAAGAGCCAACTCTCAACCAACTCAGCCTCCCAGGCACCCCCTCTGCATCGCCCTTTTTATGTAGCTTAATGTGTTGTATGTGGTAGCGGCTCAATAAGTATTTCTTCAATTATGCCAAATCATGAGCGGACGAGGATTTTCTCTCAGAGAACCTTAGGTTAGATTGTTTTCTCAAAGTCTTTGCTTTTCTCTGTCATATGAGTTGAGTAATGGTTTGTGTCCTATAACCGTCTACAGATCACAGGGAAAACTGCCACATTATTTGTCATTTTCTTAATGTTATACACAAGCTTGTTTCAATATAATATAGTCTCTGATTTCTAATTATTTCTACATAAATATCTCATCCCACCCTGGGATTGATTTTCTCTCTCTCTCTGGATTTGCCTTTGCCCTTTGCCCACACAGTGGTGTTATGTACCTTGGCAGTGACTGCTCTATTCACCCATGCACTTCCCGTGTCATTGCTAGGCCTTGTCTTCAGCAAGTCCACCACACTTTAACTCTGTACGAAGCTCCAGGGAACCATTTACACACACAACTATGTTAAATACAATTATTATATTATTTTGAGTAACATGATAGCTTTAGCATCCAATACACAAATGAAATCACGTTGCTTATTCTAATACAATTTTCCCCACTATCCAAAAGTAGAGCATTCTTGTGAGGATTTTCATAAACTGAAATGACAAAGCAAAGAAGCTATTATCATTCACTTATAGGGAACAGTTTTTTGAGTGTCGCCGGATTCAAAAAACAATGTCTCTCAAGCTTTTCTGATAGCTTAGGAGACACGTTGCAGAGGATGCACAAAATAAACTGAGATGAAGCACAGACATGGTTCAAAGCTCCCGCAGCTTGACACTGAGTTGCAGTTCCCCAGGAAGGAACTTGGTGGTGACGCTCTCCTGGTGGCGGGCGCACGCCGCGTCTGTAGTGACTCCCTGGGTAACAAATGCTGGCCGCAATCTTCACTCTTTGCCTTTTTCATAGAAGTGAAAATCTTCTTTAGATTTCTTTCAGTTAGTGAAAACGGGTACCAATATAGGTCTTTCATAAAAGCCAAGTGACCTAACGTGATCTTTTGAAAAGTGAGGGATACTCGTATATAAAAATAAATGTTGTAATTAATGAAACATGTTACCAAATAAAACCAAGTGACTATAATATTAGAAGTAGTGAGGGGAGCCTGGGGAGCCAGTTGGTCGAGTGTGGGACTTGTGATTTCCGCTCAGGTCATGATCTCATGGTTCATGAGTTCCAGCCCGCCCCAGGCTCTGTGCTGACAGTGTGGACCTGCTTGGGATCTTGCTCCCTCTCTCTGCACATCCCCCATTCTTCCTCTTTCTCTCTCAAAATAAATAAACTTTTAAAAAATGGTGAGGTTAGAACCTACTTGTCTCTCCGTGGCCTAACATCACGATGTCTAGAGAATTTAGCACTGTTCGATGATCATCACTAGTTATGATCCTCTGATATACTGATAACAAAACAGGAAAGAATAGTGTGCTTGAATGAACACAAACAAGTCTCATACCTCTGTGGGTCTAAAACAGCCGAAACAACAGGCAGCAAGAGAATGACATTAACTGAGCTCTGAGAGTCTAGCAAGTCCATGCAGAGCTGGTTCCCACAGTGGAGGTGGGAACAACACTAGCAACCAAAGGATTCAGAGACAGAGGACGTCAAACAATGCCAAGTGGTGCAAAAGAGGTGGCTGATACAGATCTCCTTCTGGTGCCAAACTGTCACTGATGATGTAGGCTACATTCTGGTGTCAGAGTAGGCAAGCAAATCTATTTCATAGAGAATGCAGTTTGAATGAGGCTTGCTCTTATTTCTGCTACACAAGAAAGTCTATCATTAAAAAATAGCTATGCGGCACCTAGGTGGCTAAGTCAATTGAGTGTCTGACTCTTGGTTTTAGTCCAGATCAGGATCCCAGGGTTGTGGGATCAAGCCTCGCCAGCACTGGGCTCCACCCTCAGCATGGAGGTTCTCTCCCCATCCCCCATCCATTCCCTGCCCCTCCCCCCCACTCACATGTGCTCTCTCTCTCTTTCTCTAAAATAAAAAATAATAAAATAAAGCATAGCTATTCCTTGCCAGGTGACCAATCTAATGCTTGTGAGGCAACAAAGGGCTTATAATATTCTAAATGCAACATGTCAGAAACACAGAGTCTCTCTCTTTAGCACCAGGAGAAACTTAATGCTCCAAGATTTGACTTACAGAACAGAAACTTGAGGCTCAGAACATTCACATATGGTTTATTAAAAATCACAGCTACTAACTAGAAGGATGAGGACAGAGATATCATAGGTGTTCAAACTCCCTGCCCAGGGCTTTTAATACCACACTTCACCATAAAACATCGTGTCTTCCCTAAACCTCACTGGTAATGACTGTGAGATAAGTTGCCTGGATTCTGGTCCATTCTATGCCACACCCACACTGACTCCTCTAACCTTTGGACACGCCCTAACAATCAAGGCCCCAACTCCTAAAACACATAGACTGTGCCATTTGGAAAGAACATAGCTGGGACATTTGGTGGCTCGGTTGGTTGAGCATCTATCTGACTCTTGGTTTTGGTTCAGGTCATGATCTCACGGTTGGTGAGATCAAGCCCCATGATAGGCTCCATGCTGACAGCTTGGAGCCTGCTTGGGGGTTCTCCCTCTCTCTCTGCTCCTCCCCTGCTCATGTTCTCTCCAAATAAATAAATAAATAGTACAGCTAGCATCTAAGACTCATCAGAGCTTTCTGCACTGAGTATAAAAGTTCTGGCTGCACCAGGGAGGACACAGCCTACCACAGGGGCTGTGTGTGTTATGTTGAAGTTCTTAGTGCAAGAGGGCTGCCCCCAAAGGCTCAGTAGCAGGAGACGGCTTCTGGCCTCTGAAGCGGTCTTTCTTCCCAAAGAAAATATCAAGAGAAAATTCATCCATGACCAGAAATCATCCACTGCAGAGTATTGGTGCTTTCTCTGGGAGTCCAAAATGTTGGCCTCTAGCTGGGTGTACGTGCTGATCAACATAGTCCTAAGCAGGGCTATGAGCAGACTCTTGGCTTTTTCCTTCAGTACTTAAATTTAGGAGATTAAATGAGAGGCTTCTTTTCTCAGAGATTTCAGTCATCATTGTCCATTGATGTCTGTGTTCTTGCACTGTTTAAAACGACGTTTCTGATTTCCATTCATCAACTATTAAAAGAATGCACATTTGTCACTAAACTCTTATGCTCAGCACTACATAGGATACCAGAATATATGAGGTACACAGAGCTCACCATTTCCTTCTGTTCGTAGATAAATAGCAAGCAGTTTGAAAGTTTAATAGAAATACAAAGATTTATTTTAGGTATAGACCTGAAGAATTCAATATTTAGGAATAATTAATGTATTCAATTCTGATGTCTGAGAAATATTCTGACCATCTGAGAAAAACAGTGTAGATAATGACTCATCCTTATACACATTCTCACACAAACTGTATATTACAGTTCACCAGAGTAAAACTTGTAAATAATTTTCTGTTTTGCTAACTGCACAATTATCAATTTGCTAAGACCATCCATGTGAGTCGGTATGAGTTGAATGGAACCAAGTGAAAGCAACAGGGAAGTGAAGAGATAAAAATGAATAAGAAAGAAAACTCTCAGATCAGACATTCTTGACCTCATAAAGGTCTAGATGACATACACAGACTTTACTGATCAACTATAGGACTGGAATTACCATCACTTCTCTTTGAAAAATATACTCATGGCTGGGGTGCCTGGGTGGCTCAGTTGGTTAAGTGTTGACTTCAGCTCAGGTCAGGATCTCATGGTTCATGGGTTCAAGATCCACATGAGGCTCTGTGCTGACAGCCTGCTTCAGATTCTGTGTCTCCCTCTCTCTCTCTGCTCCTCCCCCACTTGCACTCTGTCTCTCTGTCTCTCTCTCTCTCAAAAATAAATAAACACTAAAAAAAATTCAAAAAAGAAAACACAAGTTTGCTGTTCAAACTGTATTGATGCAAAGAATATAGTACTTAAGAACTGTATAAATAGTCATATCTACTTTGATAATTGTTTTGAAAAACATTCATATAGTTAAACATAGGTATAAGAAGCTCAAACCTGCACTGGGTCATTTTTCTATTTTTTCTACTTAACTACAGAAAAAGACAACTAACATCTGCTCCAAATTCTCCATAAAATCAAAATTAAAAATTCATGGGGCACCCGGGTGGCTCAGTGGGTTAAGCATCTGACTCTTGATGTTGGGTCAGCTCATGATCTTATGGTTTGTGAGATCAAGCCTGGTGATTCTCTCCTCTCTCTCTCTCTGCCCCTTTCCCACACATCGGTGTATGCTCTGTCTCTCAAGATAAATAACTATTTTTTTAATTAAAAATACATGAAAATCCAACAAAGAGTCAATAGAAAGAAAATATGTATATGTTGATCTCTTATATAATAAGTTCTAGTCTAATTGTAAGAATTTGGGGGCATCTATTACTTTAGAGAATGGTTGTTTCTAATGTTTTTCATACTTGCACTTCAAAATTGACTTTTTTCCTGATCCTGAGAGCCCCTAAGATATGATGGGATAAACATTTATGAAACAGTGACCTGGAGTCCTGAAAATCTAGAGCACTCCAAAAGGTTCTAATTTACCTTTTAACAAATTTATTTTATAATTATTACGGTGGATTTCATAGTGTCCTCCCGCCCTCCCAGAATTCTTGTCCACCCAGAACCTCACACTGTGACCTTATTTGGAAATAGGATCTCTACAGACGTAATTAGTTAAGGATCAAGATGAAATCACGCTGGATTAGAGTTAACTCTAAACCCAGTGAAAGTGTTCTTGCAAGAACACTCTTGGAAGAGTCAGTAAGGACATAGGCAGAGGGAAAAGGTCACGTGAAGACAGAGGCAGAGATTAGCTATGCTGCCACAAGCTAAGCAATGCCTGGAGCCACCAAGAGCTGGAGAGAGAAGGAAGGATTCTTCCCAAGAGCCTTCAAAGGGAGTGTGGCTCTAATACTTTGATTTGAGACTTCTGGGCTCCAGAACTGTGAGAGAATAAATCCCTGTTACATTTGTGACAATTTGTTACAGCAGTCACAAGAAACTAGTACAAAACTAGTACTGGAGTGACATGATCCACTCCAGTTCCTAAATCCATTGATGGAAGTTTACCCTGTAGGCAGATAAACGCTTTCCCTTTACTACTCAATTTAACACGTTACTTGAATCAATTGGAAATAATATGTGACATTCGTGCTCAAACATTAAATCTCCTATGATTCTTAATTGGGAAAAAGTTAGTTCAAGAACACGATGCATAACAGACATCTTTGTCCACCTCTATTTTATCATATGTTATCTCATTTAAATATTTTTGAAGTTAGCATTAAAAGTTATCTTATGTGGTTTAGATATACAATGGAATACTACATGGCAACGAGAAAGAATAAAATTTGGCCATTTGTAGCAACATGGATGGAACTAGATGGTATTATGCTAAGTGAAATAAGTCAGGCAGAGAAAGACAGATACCATATGTTTATACTCATATGTGGATCAGGAGAAACTTAACAGAGGACCATGGGGGGGGAGGGGAAAAATAGTTAAGGAGAGGGAGGGAGGCAAACCATAAGAGACTCTTAAATACTGAGGGTTGATGGGGGTGGGGGAGAGGGGGAAATAGGTGATGGGCATGGAGGAGGGCACTTGTTGAGATGAGCACTGGGTGTTATATGGAAATCAACTTGACAATAAACTATATTTAAAATAAATAAATAAATAAAGTCATCTTAAAGTTCAAAGTTAAATTGCAAATTTTATATTACTTTTTTCAAAATATTATGTGTTAGTCTCAATTTAGCCTTCACATTTTACAAGGCATGATAATCAATTTTTTATTTACATACATTTTTTTACCATCTCTTAAAAATCATAAAAAAATAAAGTGGAAATCTAACCCTATGTTTGCCATAGATGAGGTGATCTCAATGGTCACTTTACAATTTGGACCCAAGAGTGACTTTATTTATTTTTCCCTAAAATTGTTTGTCATGTATGCAATGGTTCCTTCAGACTTTGCCATTTCTGCATTCTTTTCCTGCCCACAGACCAGTAGAGGTTGGCTCCATCTGGGCTTCCTCAGGGTTTCCTGCTCTGTCAGAATGTTAAGGCCAGCAGGGTTCCAACATTACTTATCCTTTATGGGATATTGTTCCTACCAAATATATTGTTTTAGGTTGTCATCTTAAGGGCACGTAAGATTTATGACCAATTCAATGGTCCTAGCCACAGTAGCAAGAACCTTTTAAGAGACAATCATATCCTTTTAAGGAAATTATAGAGCTGGCTATAATTTGCTGCTTACAAAACCTATTAGACCAGATTATAAGTCAAAAGCAAAATAACACTGCTTAGCATTTGGGATTGATATAACAAAAGAGAGACACATGGCTTAGAACACCGGATGTCAGAGGAATGTCTTTGCTCTTTGAAACAGAAACATGGCAAGGTTTTCAGAAGGTGATCATATGGTTACTCTCATAGGGGAGCTTGGAAGCAGAGAAGGACAACATTTTGGTAGCAGGGTTTTAGATCATAAGAGAACAGGAAGAGTTGTCATCACCCAGGGAAGCGGGTGTTTTATTAGTGAGCCTCTGGGTGCAGATGGTTGAGTCCATATGAATGTATTGACAGGGACAAGGCCAAGGGAACTCTTAAGGTAAATAGGACCCCCTGCCTTGGAGACCCTGCTCCAGGACCCCTGCAGAGCAGGACAAAATGACCAGACAGAACAAGTACATAGCTCAGCACCACAATCTCCATCTCTCAAGCATCTAAGGATCTGTCTTAAGAGTAGGAACAACAGCTTGTTCCCATCCCATAAAATATCAAACTATAGACCCAGAAAGGTAAAGTGCAGGTGGAACTAAATGGTGCCCCTTGGATTCCCGATATCTGCTATAAAATATATTTTTAATCACCTGATTTTTTTTTCCTGCTTTGGCTGGTTAGCAATATAAATTACTACTATGCTTTAGGATGCTGATGAGTAGATGTTTGGACTAGAGCCAAACTCCTTTAGTGACTTTTTAAGATCCTTCTTAACTGATCCTTGCAAACAGCTTTCATTCTTTCCCCTACTCTTCCCCTTGACCCTGAGCTCCAGCAAATCTGAAGACTTCCAGGTTTGGAGGCACCATGCTGGATGTAAGGTTACAGTCATTCCTGTCTTCCAAGAAACCAACAAGAACTATCATAAGTACAGTAAGAGCTACATGTATACAAGCACTTGACCCAGTCCTAGGATCAGAGAAGGCCTTCTAGGAAAAACATCCAGAGCAGCATCTGAAAAGTAACTAAGGGTTGGGCAATTAAGGTTGTATGTACAAGCATTCTTTACAGAGGAAAAAGCCTGTGCAAACACTTGGAGGTAAGAAATTCCTTGCAAACATGACAAACATTCTTTAGTTTATCCATAGTTTCAGTTGTCAGTGGTGTCTAAGTGCCTGTTATGTGGGTGAATTTGAGATGAGGTCTCAACGTGAGTTTTCCCCCCAGGTTCTCCTAAATTTCACAAGTTTGCTGGGCCCAAACTAATTACAGGAAACAAGAAACAAGACTACACAAATTAAGAGTGTAATGATATATGTACTATTTTGTGAATTGTCCTCCCCTAAGTACCGTATTCTTCCCTAACCTATAATGCCGGGCCCCATGTGGCTCTGTTAATTGTTTTATTTCACTCACTGTTCAAGTTGTTCTCACTCTTCATTAGATTGAAGGCCTGTGGTCTCCATGAAAGACACGTCCTGAAAGCAAACTTGGCTTTGAGCAGCTGTTTCTCTTCTGTAATCTTTTATATTTCATACAATTCAGGTTCATTGGTCTCCCTGGCAGTATCCTCATTTGGAAACACAAAAGCAAAGCAGGAACAATACTATCAACCAAGCATGCTAAAAGCATGACATCTGCCCACCTCCATTTTGGCCTGACCCCTCTCATTTATCATCCTTTGGCCTCATTCCCAAGTTCTTCTAGTCATCCCCCAAGCTACTAGAAAAATATGTTGGATGAGAACTTGGGAAAATATAGTCCTTCTTTAGCTAAATATACATGTGTAATACACATATGTATTCAGAAAAGAAGTAGGCAGAACTAATTTCACATACACCACAGTGGCACCCACATCTGTTCTCCATAAATGTCAGTTAAGGGGGAGAATTAGCTTGGAGTTGGCCCAGAGACTAGAAACTCATGTGTTCAATTCCTGGAGCTTTCTTTTGACTGACAATGTGATGCTTCACAAATATTTTACCCTTTTGGCACTCAATTTTCCTCCTCTGTAATGTCTACTGGTCTCTATTCTCCCTCCCACTGTGTGTACTTCCTAATTTCTGTGTATAGTTCTCACTGATTTTGATAGGTGATGGATTCAGAGAGAGAAAGGAGATGTACATGCATGAGAAAAAAATAGAGCTCTTTCTGGTTTGCAAAACTACTTGACTAAAGTCAAGACATGGTGTACAAATATTGTCCAAGTAAGTCTATTTTTAATGCCAAGTTGTGATGCTAACTATGCTTATTTACCTATAGCTTATGGCATTTACTTTCTATTCCAAAAGATAAAATACTATGTTGTAATTCCAGAGGATTCCTAAGAAATTCTTCAACTTAATTTTTAATATGTATTTCCTTTTATAAGCCTCAAACACAAAAACAGATCAGCCCATTTCTTTAATGTCCTAACAGTAAATAAATTCTAATTATCTTTATGTGCTGGCAGGCTTTTAAAAAATTAAAGGTAAAATCTTAACAGAAATAAAAATGAAAATGTGTGGCAATGCTTTCCTTCAGAAGAGCACAAAGAAATTTATAAATACTACTTCAACCATTTCTGGTTTTCTAACTTAAAACGATGCATCATGGAAGAGTCATAAACAATTGTTTCTTTTAAAATTACTTCCCATACAAAGCTTAGTATCAGCTCTTATAAGTCACTTCCTATGATTTCTAAATCCTTTGACGAGTAGTTATGCATCTCTGCATAACTGAATGACCTAAACTACTTTAACTTCTGATTCATCATGCCCCCATCCTATGTATATTTAGCTGTATTTGCTCCCCAAATATGAATGTCAACAAGGACCAAGGTCATGCATCAAGAGTCTCCAAACCTGTAGCTTTACTATTACCTCATCCGAAGATATTTTTGCATCTTTTCTTCTCTTAATTTTTTTCTTATTTTAAGTTTTAAGCTATATGGTTTTGCCAGGTAAATATACAGAATTTTAAAGCTGGAAAGAAATCTTAAGGTTGATTAGTTTCAATCACTTAATAATGCAGGATATCATCTTAAATTCTCTGGAAGGTAATCCAGACTCTAAACAGTTCTAGGAGGGTGAACTCATGAAATCACAAAGAAGCCAATTTCTTGTGTTTCCAAATGAAGACTACTTGCCCTTCCCAATGCCTGACCAGAAGGACATCCCTGCAGACTTTTGTAGGACTTGCCCCCTAACTACATCCAGGTGTCTGCTTGAATGTCACCTCCTCAGAGAAGCTTGCCTGTCACTCTACTCTCTTATCTTTATCTTTCTTCATAATACTTACTGTCACCCAACATTAAACTATAGGTCTACTTGGTTTTCAGTTGATTATCTGATGCAGCACAGAAAATAAGCCCCAAGAAAGCAGGTACGGTATATATTTTCTATGTATGTATGTATGTATGTATTTATACCACTGTGTCCCCTGCTTCTAGAATAATGCCTGGCCTATAGTAAATGCCCAAAATAGTTGCTGATTGATTACACATTGAGCTTAAATGGGCCTCCCTGTATCTTTCACGCACTGATCCAAGCTCTACTGTTTGAAATAAAATGAGAGCAAACATTCTTCTACCGAACAGCCAATATTTAGGTATTTACAAACACTTTTGAAACTCTTTCCTTACAGAACTATAGTACATGGCAATAGAAAGCATTTTCAAGAGTATGATTTTAAAATGCAATTTTATTATCTCAAGGCAAACAAAGAGCAAAGTAAGTTCACGGATGAAGACTTGGGACTTAAGATATTAGAGGCAAGACTGTGATTTTGGATTAGGATGTGAAACTGGGGAACAAGGAAGAAATCTAGACTATTTCTCTTTTCTCTATTTAAGAGCTGATACAGAAAATGAATTACTCAGTCAATATAACAGCTTTTTGATGGTATACCACAAATTCTAACAATGGCCACAGTACTAATTCTTTTTTAACAAAAGCATTCCATATGTTTCTTGGGGAATTTACCGATAGTATCTTTATCTGTAAACTGAAGACATAGACAAGATTATCTTCAACCTTTCTGATAGCTTTGACTTTATCCTCACAACCAACTTCCAACCAGTTAATAAGTAACACCTGTAAGGAACACAAGCCGTCTGCTGAGATTGGAGATGCAGAAGCGGGGCTGAGGACCTGAGTGACATGGAGAATTTTTGAATAATCCTTTCTCAGATACTGAGCTAGGGAACTTTAAAGATAATAAAAAAGAGGACATCGTGCACCCATGAAGAATCCATTTAGGGGTGTCGAATTAGAATCAACTAATTGGGGAATTAGAATCAGACAGATTGGGATCTTTTTCTACTAAGGTTCTATGGAGAAGCGAAAGCATATTGTGTGAGTGGTCCAGGTCTGAGGCTGGTCAAAGTGAGGGCCATGAAATTTTAATTAATCACAAAGGTGGTATCTGGTCATGGGGGTATGTCTTGGAAGAGAAGCAAGTACAGCCAGATAAGGACTAACCAGGTGGTCAAGCTGAAAGAAATAAAACAGAGTAAATGAATAAGTTTGTTCAATAGCACAACACACTATGGGAAGTTGAAATATGCCCCATAACTATTTACATTCATGGATATACATAATGTATATTCTTTATTCCTTCCCTTACCTCATTTTTATCAGTGTTGGCTTTCAAAGTACAGTAAAATCTTGGATAGAGAGTAACTTGTTCTATGAGTGTTCCACAAGATGAACAAACATTTCTAATAATGTTTAACTTGATAAACAAGTGACGTCTTGCAATATGAGTAGTACGTGATGCCAAATGTCACATGATCACAACTGAGCCAATGGTTCTTGAAATTTGCTTTGATATATGAGTGCTTTGGATTATAAGTGTGTTTCCACAACAAAGTATACTCACAAACCAAGGTTTTACTGCTGCCTTATATACTTGCACTGGACTAAAATTGTTTCTAAAATCTCACTCTTCTTTGGGGTTCATAACTTTTTAAAATTTTTTAATGTTTATTTATATTTGAGAGAGAGAGAGAGACAAAGAGAGACAGAGAGAGACAGAGTTGGGTAGGGGAGTGGCAGAGAGAGACAGAGACAGAATCTGAAGCAGGTTTCAGGCTCTGAGCTGTCTGCAGAGAGCTGAATGCAGAGCTCGAACTCACGAGCAGTGAGTTCATGACATGAGCCGAAGATGGACGCCCAACCAACTGAGCCACCCAGGCGCCCCTTATAACTTTTTATTCTACTTTTTAATTATTTATTTGGAAAACTCTCTTTATTCCCTAGACAAGAGTCAAGAAAATATTATCAGAATGAGTAAAACTAGGTATTGCATATTATCTTATGTAACTGGTATGTATACACCAGTCTGATCTGAAGTTTGTCTATGTATCTTTCTTACTAAAGGAAGTACAACTAATCCCCAATGATGATTACAATGGAGGATGCTGGTAACATGGGTAAATCCTATCCATAAACCTCATTTTTAGACAATCATTTGAATTTCCTCTTCAACAAGCCTTGTATATAAGTTCTATCACTCACAAAATTATTTGGCTTTCAGTCTCATCTGCTCACTAAAAAGGCAAGCAGTCATGAGTAGAGGAAGGCAATGTGTGCAGGGGTGGCCACACAGCCCACCTTCAACACAGGTGTTCCCCAGGGTTAACCTGTGCCCTGCCTTCTTACCCCCTATAAAAGCTGCACCCACTTTGTCCTTCAACAAGTCAGCTAGCGATATTACGCAACCTTCTACATACTGACCAAATCCTTTTCATTCAGCTTGCTACTTTTCCCCTTAGATTGCTTTCACCTTCTCTTTGGAAAATAGGTCCAGCACTAAGGTCTCCAACCTGTATTATCACAGCATACTTTTTCCATGTTTCTAGTCCTCTTTGAAAGTCTCCATTTATCATTATCACTTTCCTTTTTCCAAAACAATGAGCATTTCTCTAATGACTAGGCTGTGGCCCAGGCTTCTTCACCTTTCCTTCCTTACAAATATCCACATAAGGACCTTGTCACCAAAATATTTACTGATTGCAGCAATTCCTTCCTCATGTTCCCAGTGAGCCTTCTTCCCCCCTGCCAACACTATCTTCCACCAGATAAAGACATTGTTACCTGGAGGAAACCAGTTTCCTGTCTGAAGTTTGCTGAGTCACATCTTGCCATTACTCTGATATAATCATCCAACTTTTTTTTTCTATTTGCACCATATCCTACAAAGTGTGTGTCTCTTCATTCAGCTCTTTATGGTTTCCTCAGCCAAAATACAAAGTTCAACTTCTGCATCATGGGTGCTTCCTTCAATTTCTCACTGGCCATCAATCAGATCAACTCTTTTCCCACCTACTCTTTACCCATTCCTTCACTGTCTTCTCTAGTATCTCTGCAGCCAACCCAAACAAGCATGATTACCTCACACTTCACAGTTAGGAAAACTGAGGCCTTGACTAGATGGTCAATTATCTAAAAATGGTAGGCTAAACAAGCATTCATACACCCTCAGTGGTGGTGACTCACCACACTCATGAAAGAACATTGGTGTGTTCAAAAGAGAAACTGTTGGATAACATCTTCTGAATGTAATTTACCAAGACTTTAGGTGAACACCTGCCTGATTTGCCACTGGTCTTCTCCCCATTTGAACACAGATGTTAATATAGTTTTAACCCCATCCCAAAGAGCCCAGGGCAGAGAATGATAAAAACCTAAGGGCACATTCGCCAAGCCTCCCTCTCCAGAACTCAAGCATCCAGCCTGTCCCCAGGTCCTAGTGAATGAGAATAATCATCTTCCTTTGAGTTCTTGACAGGCACATCTTTCCCATTATTTTGACCTCAACATGAGTAAGTGTTCCTCTTCTTAATCTCCACTTCTCTCTTTTTCCTTAAAAATAACTTGTAACAATGTCAAAGATAAAGTTGTATTTCATTTAGAGGTCTCTTGAATAATGGAAATTTTTGGTGTCCTGCTTTACAAAATGCTGAGCCATGCATTTTGTATTCAGCTTCATATTTCCTTGGATAAAATGATGAATGGCATCCAAAAACAGTTTGCCTAAACAAGATTTAATCTTAAATAGTCTTATCTGACAGTGTCCCACAATGTACATATATAAACTGAAACCTTTCAGAATACGTGATAGAATTTGGATTTCTAGATAAGATCCTTTGTATTAATTTTCCATTGCTGCATAACAAATTATCACAAACTGCACAGTTAACAATTGTATTAACTCACAGTTTCCCAGGGCCAGGACTCTGGTACATTTCTGTTGGGTCCCCTGCTTATGGTCTCACAAAGCTGCAGACTGTCAACCAGAGTGGGACTTCATCTGAAGCCTCGGGTGTTTTGGGATTCTTGGTTGTTGGCAAAAGTCAGCACCCTATGGTACTGATATCTCTGAACTGAAATATTTCTGGCTTCTGCCTGAGGCCCATTGTCACCTTCTGAAGACTGCCCCTGATTTACTGCCATGTGGCCTTCTCTACATTGTGGTTGGCTGCATTTTCAAGGCCATTAAGACAGAGCTTTCTTGCTTTGGATCTGCCCCTCCAGACTGCTAAGACAGAGTCTTATATAACATCCTATAATCATGGAAGCGATCAACCCATCATATTTACAGTCCTGTCCACAATCAAGCAGAGGTGAATGTCTAGGATATGTATACCTATTGGAGAAGAGCAGAGAAGATGTGCCTCAGAGCTCACTTTAGAATTCTGCCTACCAAAATGGTTCAGACAGGAATTGCCTCCTAAAGAGACATGAGTCATCCATTTTTTTCCCCTGAGATTATCAGAAAGGACAATTAATTGAGTTAAGCAAGTCACAAATGCAGCATTTGCTGTGGTCAGTGGGCATTTTCCCAACACTGTGAACCTATTAGGATGCTCAATTGGCTGTGAGAGGCCTAAGATACTATTGTTCATGAACCTAACACCGTTCTGGAAGTCTACAAGATACAGAAAATTCAATAACTCATGAATGGGCATTAAGTATTTTCATTTTAAAGCATTTAAGCATGGGAGATTCTTTGTGCTCATAATTCTAGTAAGCTTCAGGGAGAAATTTCCAAAAGTAAACTTTCAAATAGTCTAGTCCTTTTAAGGCTATTTGGGGCATGAATTATCAACAGCCTACCATAAGCTCTCCTCCATAAAAATTTTAAGCATTGCCTGAGAAATTATGATATTTGAAAGAAAGCAAAATATTAATAGTCTTCCTTGTTAGTATTCTAATGTTTATTTATTTTTGAGAGAGAGAGTGTGTGTGTGTGAGCTGGGAAGGGGCAGAGAAAGAGGAAGACGCAGGATCCAAAACAGGCTCCAGGCTGTGAGCTGTCAGCACAGAGCCCAACGCAGGGCTCGAACCCATGAACTGGGAGATCATGACCTGAGCTGAAGTTGACTTAACCGACTGAGCCACCCAGGTGCCCCCTTGTTAGTATTCTAAAAATGCAGGCTAGTGAAGCTCACAATTATTCATTCTATGATTACATACATGAACAAAGATTAATATAAACGTGCCAGGAACACATCCTGTTTGCAATGCTTAGCTTAACTTCACATTACAAAAAATGTAGCATTGCTCTTGTTTAACTTTTTTAAAATTATTAGATAAAAATTTCCACACACCCTACCAGATTAAAAGATCTTTTTCCCACAGTGTTTGTGTTTTGAGCTTTAAATATGTATGGTTTTGATAGTATCAGCTGAGTCAATTAAAACAGCAAGCTAACATTGTCTCCCTAGGATATGAGGTTGTATATTGTCAGTTGTAATCAGCCTTCCCCAGGATAGAGACCCTAATTCTCTATCTGCCAATTGTGAATCCATGCTTACCACTACATCAAGGGGTGACTGGGTGGCTAAATCAGTTGAGTACCCGTCTCTTTACTTTGGCTTGGGTTGTGATCTCAGGGATGTAGGATCAAGGCTGTGTTGGGCTCCACACTGAGCATGGAGTCGGCTTCAGATTCCCTCTCTATCTCTCTCTCTCTTTCTCTCTCTCTATCTTCCTCTGCCCCTCTTCCCTGGTGGGGCTCTCTCTCTTTCTCTAAACTTAAAAAAAATTTTTTTTAAAAAAGCACAAATCCACCATGGACTACCAAGAAATAGCTCAATGCATCTATTCAATAGATATTGGAACAGTTTCTTCATCTTTGAAAATGAAGACACTACATTCATGTTTGAACTTTAAATCAGATACTGAAGATTTCTTTCCATTAGTGTTTTCTAGTGTGTGCAATTTGTGCCAATTCAGTTACAACTAAGAATTCTGGCAGCTTTTCTCCTCCTCTGCTTGGATTTTGGATGCTCTTTTTGCACCATGGGATCTATCACTGGAAAGCACCTCATTCCAAGCAAGTTCTATGGGGATGCATGAGCTGAGCTGATGCTGGCTCTGAGAAGAGATTGACTTGCTGGCATTGCTCTTGGCTCTTCAGGAACTTCTCAACAGTGTCCAGCATTCTCTAGCGGCATCTAATTACATCCAGGCCTCCTGAAGATCTATGTAGCCAGTCTCACTGCCCTCACTGTGTTCTCAGCCTTCCATAATGTCTATGGCTCTGGCTTAGGTCCAAAAAAATGCCTTTAGATTGCTCTTAGCAAGTATTTGGTTCTATGATAATCCTAAGTATATGGCTTTTATTTCACACTTCTGCAAATCACAGGTCTGAATCTTTGTCTTTGACAATGCGCTATCTGTATCCAGTTTCTTGATACTCTTCTAGTGTGTGTGTGGGAGGTGGAGGGAATTAGAGGGGGAAGTTTTCAGTTCATGTTTAGAATTGAAAAGTGATGGGGGAACCTGGGTGGCTCAGTTGGTTGAGCATCCAATGGCTCAGGCCATGATCTCATGGGTTCATGAGTTTGAGCCATGTATCAGGCTCTCTGCTTTCAGTGTGAAGCCATCTTTAAATTTTCTGTCCCCCTATCTATCTCTGTCCCTCCTCTGCTCATACTTTCTCTCTCTCTTTCAAAACTAAATAAATATTTTTAAAAAGTAGAATTGAGCCTACTAGAACTGATCCAAGAATTCAGCCAAGTTGCAGGGTACAAAATCAACGTACAGAAATCGGTTGCATTTTTATACACCAANGAAAATAATATAAGCATTTTTTCTATATAGAAGAATACTGCCAAAGAATATATAAGAAATTGTCAATGATTGTTACCTTTGGAGAAGACCAGAAAATTGAAGAGATAGTTGATTACACAGTCTTTTGTTCTATTTCAATGTGTTCTATTCATTCATTTCATTAATGTTAGTGCACTTAATTTTTTCAATTAAAAATGAAAACGAAAGTAAAAATTAATGAATACTCAAAGGGAACCCTATGCCTGTTTGATTTAAGAAGAGAATAGACAAGTTCATTCATGTGAACCAACATCAATTAGAGCCAAAGAGACAAACCACCTTCCCTTCTGCAGAAAGGAGTGTTCTTCTTCATTCAAACAAAACCTTGCCAAGCACACTTCTGGATGCTATAAAAATTCACACAAAATTCACCATACCCCTTTTGTCCTCCAGGAAGCAGACATGTGACAGACATGTGAAGCAAACATTAGAAGTTAAAGCAGTTAATGGTTAAATGCCAGAGAGTTGTTTCTGGCACTAAATGCACCATAGTTGCAATCACACTGTTATGAGTTGCATTGCACTCCCTCCCCCCCCCAAAAAGCATATCGTAGTTTAACCTCCAGTACCTCAGAATGTGACCTCATTTGGAGGTAGGGTCTTTACAGTGTAATCAAGTTAAAATGAGGTCATTAGGGTGGGCCCTGTCCCATATGGCTAGCATCCTAAAAGAAAGAGGAAATATGTACACAGAGACAATGGAAATACATACAAAAGAAGACACCAAAGACCCCGGAAGAGTCCATTTCTCTGCATCATGGGTGCCTGAGGCTGCCAGAAGTTGGGAGAGAAGCTTACTACAGACTCTCCATCACAGCCCTCAGAAGAAACCAATGCTACACACACCTTGATCTCAGTCTTCCAGCTTCCAGCAGGGAGACAACAAATTTTTGTTGTGGAAGCCACCCGGTTTGCCAAAGTTTGTTACAGCAGCCCCACAAAGCTAATGTACACACATTACTTTACTAATAGGTGAAACAAAACCGTCCTTCCTACCCAACCACAAACTAGCCTTGAAGAGAGGAAGCAGAGAAAGCTACATAGACGAAAGTCACTTGTGCTCATTGTAGCCTCCCTTGTCATCAATGGTTCTCAACGAGAGGAGACATGCCATCCAGGGGACATTTGGCAACATCTGGAGACATTTTTGGTTGTCGCAACAAAGGAAATGACTGCTGGATCTAATGGGTCTAGAGGCCAAGGATGCTGCTCAACACCCTACAATCCATGGCCCAGCCCCAACGATAAAGATTCATCTGGCCCAGAGTGTCCAAAGCACTGGTTGCTAAAATGTTTCTGATGACATTAAACCAAATTTTTCTTTATGCGTAATATACTGTCTTTATACAGTAGCATATAATATAATATACTGTATTTTCATTCAACAAATAGTTGAAGGCCTGCTATATTCCATGGGCACATAAAAGGATGTATGTTGGGAGCGCCTGAGTGGCTCAGTCGGTTGAGCATCGGACTTCAGTTCAAGTCATGGTGTCACGGTTTGTGAGTTCCAGCCCCACATCGGGCTCTCTGTTGTCACCACAGAGCCTGCTTCCGAGTCTCTGTCCCCCTCTCTCTGCCCCTCCCTCACTCTTTCTCTCTCTCTCTGAAAAATAAATAAACTTTAAAAATAGTTTTTAAAAAAGGACATGTGTTAAAATATATATTCATTTAGCATCATGAACCACAAGCGCAATGTGGCACCTCACACGTGACAAAAAGTGACTCTTCTCCAAGACACTCCTGTCTGCTTACCCCCACCTGGTTTATTTGATGTGAAGTTCACTGTTGTGTTTCAGTTTTGCGATCTGGTTAAAGTAATAGAGCATCCCCTCCACATTATGACTTCAAAACCATCTCTAACACAACAGTGAAGAAAGCAATTGTTCAGAAGCTACTTTTGGAGGCCCCGTTCTTGTAGAGCCTGTGGGAGGCGACTTGGGCTGAGACAAGAGAAATGAACAGAAAAGCTGCTGCTATGCTCTGATCTGACGGGACTGAGGCCACATATTCTGGGGTTTCTCTCCCGGTTTTCTGTGTAGTCTTCCCAGTATAGCACGTCTATCCTCCTATCCCACAAAGGGACTAAAGCCTTTTTTTTTTCCTGCTTGAAATATGTCTAAATCCTTTCATTCAACTGTCAAAAAAGTAAAATGCTGATTTTTTTCTTTAAAGAATGTGTAATGTGTTAATAGGTTTTTCTTTTCCTTTGATGAGTTTGGATTTAAATCCCAAATTGAGATGGCTAATGAAAAGATGTCTTGTAGTTTCATATAAATGCCTGATGGTCTTTTATCCACATTAACCATTGTCTATTTGAACTTGATGGACAGTTTTTCTTAAAAAGAAAAAAAGAGCAGGTTCAAAATTACCCCAAAGATCAGAATGAAATGCATGGGCAGCTTTACTCCATGCATATTAGCATTTACTCACTTATTCATTTATTCACTCTACCTTCGAACAGTTTCCTGTGGTTTTTGACTAGGAGGAATCTGTCTGAACAGTTCACGCTGTTAATGAAAGGGAGCTATTTTTTTTCTCCACATAAACGTTTGAAAGCCACTGACCTGCTTCACAATAACTCGAAATTGATGGGTTGAAATATAAAACTTCACAGGTGAACGATTTGTTGAGGACAAAAGACTGTGTGCATTTAAAACCATAATTAGGGACAAGCATTACCTACATCATGCACAACGAAACTGCATATAAACGTAAGATATTACAGCCTTATGCCACATTTTTACTTGAATATTACACCATTAGAAGAATTCTTTTATAAGCCATGAGAAGAGCTTGAAGGGAACTTTGCAAGCCCCAGAAGGAGGAGGCCCACATGTTTTGTTTTTTTTGTTTTTTTTTTTGTATATGTTGACAATGGTTTTGTTGCAACCCTGGAGTGCTGTAAATAAAGGGAAAGAAGAAACTTGAAATGCCACTGAGGAAAAAGTTGGTCTGTGTCTGTCTGTTTGCTTGTTTGCATGTCTCGTGGGAGCACGAGCTCTAGGAGGTCTTCTGTCAAAACCGGTCTTGCTTCCAAAACACAGGGTTTCCTCACGGGAGAAAAAAGGAAGTAAATCTTCTCACCAGCAGAGTGGTGAGCAAACGGAAGGATGACAGAGATGTGTGGAGTGCATAGCTTCAAGATGCATGCTGTCGGCATAAATTAAGTGTGGCTCCTAGCAGACAAACAGCAGTAGCACCAGAAAGACAGAGTTATTTGCAGGTTTAGAACTGAAAAGCGATTGAGAAAATAAAAAGACAAAGCAGTGTGTAGGGCAAAGCTCGGAGAGGGCAGCCTGCAGGGAAAAGAAAGGTGGAGAGGTTTTACTGTGGTGCGGGACGCAGAGCATGAAGGGGCTGGAAGAAAGGGAGCGTTCCAAAGAAAAAAAAATGTCAACCAGAAATGAAAAGTACAGGACAAAGGGACCGTGAATGTATGAGGAATCACAGCAAAGACAGCAAAAGCTGTGTTAAAGAACTGAGGTTGAAAAGAGATTGAAGGAACCTCAAAAGGAGCTTGAAAGCACCCTCCAACACAGAGAAGGCAACAACAATAGATAAAGATACACAAGTCACAAAAGCAACTTTGAAATATTGGCATAGCCCATGGGGTTTATTCTATTAATAACAGGAGCTAGATGACTGCTATAAATTCCCTGATGAGATGGATCGATGATTTAAAACTGAACTGACATTTCTATAAAAAGCTTCTGATTTATTCTCATATTTAAATGAAATTCTGAGTCAGTTTGGTTATTGTCAAACTATCCCCTTTAATGAAAGTATTGTTTACAATCTCTATTTGATTTAGCATCCAAAGTAGAAGTCCTTGGGTAGACCTGTTGATAGAAATGATGCCAGTAGGTAACATGCTCCTTTGATTAATTCTGTTTATACACTTACCCAGTTATTAGAGATAAAAGGACAGATGGTTAAATAACCAGCACGTCAAAATGGATGGTTACCCCAGCAGCATATATTTTGCACTTCATAACCTCCCTTCTGTGGAAGGTAATGAATTCTCAAGCATTCAGAGGTGGAGTTCGTCTGCTTATTTCTGCTTCACCCTGTTCCAGATTTCCCTTATCTTGTCTGTTAGAGTCAATCAAGAATTGCTCACTGGTAGCTGACAGGTTGTATATTATTTCTGGCATGGCACTGAGAGCCACATGGAAAAGTTCCATGCTGGGCTCTGCAGAGCCAATGGAAGCATTCTTGGGCAAATATCCTGTCTCCCTGCAGGGCTGGTTTTACCACAGTTATGTGTTCATTCACTCATCTCCTACTTATTGAGTTAAAATCTATGATCTGGCAGATAACTGAGCAGTTTTCCCTGCCCCCCTGGGATCTGGGTTAAATTCTAAGCACAGCTCCTCTGGGTTCCTAAAACTAAAGGGCAACGTAATCTAAATCCTATTGACATTTGGAGGGCGGAGTAATTACTTCTGAGCCAGGAGGTCCAGGAAGGCATCATGGAGGACCCAGATTTGGAATTGGTTGAAAGCACCTCAAAAGGCAGACGCGTGAATGAAACTAATACCTGGATATTACAGGTAGGATGACCGTAATGACCAGAAGTGCCATGTTTGGAAAGCAAGTGTTTAGGCAAGAGTCATTTAAGGCTGCCTAGAAGGCTGGACACTCTGGGAAAGCAGAAGAGATTACACTGTCCGAGTGGGTGGAGCCTAACCAAAGAGACCACGCCCTCCCCAGCGGACTCCAATAGTTCCTGGAAAGGAAGAGCCAGTGAAGGCCTTGAGTGCAGGAGTGACTTCAGTAGGATAAAATGTTAACAGTGTTTTGAATGAACTAGCACACATCCGCAGCTACAAAATTCAGTTAGCAGAATATTCTAGCCATCTAGGTATGAATATTATTGGAAATGAGAAGGGAACTCCTAGTTTAAAAGCTGCTGATGGCAAGAGCAGTACTCTTTCTACCTCTGGTACCTAGCACATTATATAAGGACACCAAATGCTTTTCTAGTGAGTAACGATTTAGCAAATGAATCAGGAAGAGCAACAGAGCAATGAGAGCCAAAGGGCAACCAATGCCAGGCGCTGTGGCATGGTAAAGAAGGACCAAAGCTGGATAATGGCCTATGGATTTTACAAGAAGGTGACTGGTAACAATAAAGGGAAAAGTAAGTGTTTAATCACTGGGTGGCAGGGAGTGGGGGAGGCAGAAAAGCCTTTACTCCTATTTCAAGAAGCTTGAAAGAAAAAAGAAAAAGACATACTCTTTGGTAAGAGGTAAATAATGAATTTTTTTTCTTAAAAGGCTTTGTCTTTCAAAAAGGACACCTGAGAAGGATTTACTTGATGGGAGAAAATCTAGTGTTCAGGGACAATGAAGGCTCCAGAAAGAGAGCAATTAACCAGGTAAAATTAAATAGATATAATCCAGTAATGAATATTTGTCAGGCACTATTATGAACTAAAAGCTATACGCTAAGCAATGAAGATATGAAAGAAGAAAATAAATAGTTCTGCCCCCACAGAATTTATAATCACAGGGAGAATCAGGTAGGACTAACACACAAGTACAATGCAATAATGACTTTAATTAAGGCATGTGCCAATTATAGTAAGAGCAGAGAAGGAAACAAAGAGTGCCTGGGGGAGTTATAGAAGGTGCCATGGGTCCACTGTCTCTTTTTTGTGTTAATTGAACTCTTATAATGCTTTTGCAGAAATCACCCCACTCCACCACGTCCACATGGCTTGATAAGATCGATCAACATCTCCAGCTCCAAGACAGGCATAGGAACCTGGGCCAGCCAAACAGAATAATACGTCCCCAGTTGTTCATATGTGGATGGGCATGTGACTCAGTCCAAGCCAGTCGAACTCCTTCCCAGAATATTGTTTAACTATGAGCAGAAAGAAGAGACACTATCTCTTTTCAAAATGACATATGCCAGTCGGCGGGAGGCCAGGGTGGCTCAGTCAGTTGAGCTTCCAGCTCTTGGTTTCAGCACAGGTCATGATCTCACAACTTGGGATTTTGAGCCCCGCTTCTGGCTCTGAACTGGCAGTGCAAGGCCTGCTTGGGATTCTCTGTCTCCCTCTCTCTGCCCCTCCCTCCCCCACCATCTCTCTCAAAAATAAATAAACCTAAAAAGAAAATGACATATACCAGTACCAAACAAGCAAGCCTTGGCTGCAGCTGTTCTCTTTACTAGCACAAGAGAAGAGACTGCCTGATAATGGGGTCAAACGGAAAAGTAAAATAAATAAAAAGCCAAGAGAAAAATAAAAAGAAAGATAATAAAAAGGAAAGATTTCTGATAATATTCTAAGACCCTTAAGACTTTGTGCAGGCAGCATAATTAAAAGCATTCATACAATAGTTCTTTTTTAATACTATTTTTCCAAAAGACAGAGAGACAGAGTGTGAGCTGGGGAGGGTAGAGAGAGAGGGAGACACAGAATCCAAAGCAGGCTCCAGGCTCTGAGCTGTCAGCACAAAGCCTGACATGGGGCTCGGATCACAAACTGCGAGATCATGACCTGAGCCAAAGTCCGACGCTCAACTGACCAAGCCACCCAGGCGCTCCAGAGCAAACATAGAATCTTATCATACTCATTAGTTTGACACAAGTGTTCTAAAGTATTGTTATGGATTGAATGTTTGTGTCCTCCTAAAAATCCATATGTTGAACCCCTAACCCTAATGTAGTGGTGTTTGGAGATGGGGGCTCTGGGAAGTAATTAGGGTTAGTTGAGGTCATGAGGGCAGGACTTTGGTCTGATGGGATTAGCGCTCTTATCGGAAAAAACACCAGCAAGCTTGCCGTCTCTCTCTCCCTACATGCACCAAGGAAAGGCCATGTGAGGATATGGCAAGAAGACAGTCATCTGCAACCCGAGGACAGACCTTGTACTAGACACCAGACCTGCTGGCAGTTTGATCTTGGGACTTCAATCTCCAGAACTGTGAGTCATAAATCTCTGTTGTTTAAGCCACCTGCCTATGATATTTTGCTATAGAAACCCTACCTGACTAAAAGATAAGTTTCAAATACACAGAACTTTATCTATTTTAAGTATGTGAATAACAGTGTCCAGTGGTGATTTTGGCATCTCTCTATTGCCAGATCATGCCATGGACTATCAGTGCTCTCTTTACTCCTGGAAATAGAGTCATTAATGCCTTTAATTCTAATGAAATTAGTGAACCAATTCCAGAAACTTAAGAACCAATTCAGAAAATACATCCTTAAGACTCTGCTTCTCTAGAACCATTCTCAGTACAGAGAGAGAGAGAGAGAGATTTTAAGGAATTGTCTTAAAGAGTTGTGGGAGCTAGCAAGTCAGAAATCTGTATGGCAGGCTGGAAATTCAGTTGATGTTGCAGTCTTGAGGCTGAATTCCATAAGGCAAAGGGCTGGAAACTCAAGCAAGGATTTCTATGTTGTAGTTTTTTGTTTGTTTGTCTTTAATTTCAATCCAAGTTAGTTAACATATAGTGTACTGGTGATTTCAGGAGTAGAATTCAGTGATCCAACACTTACATACAACACCCAGTGCTCATCCCAAGTACCTTCCCTAATGCCCATCACTCATTTAGCCCATCCCCCCACCCACCTAATATTCTCCAACAACCCTCAATTTGTTCTCTGTCTTTAAGAGACTCTTATGGTTTGCCTCCCTCTCTATTTTCATCTTATTTTTGCTTCCCTTCTCCCATGTTCATCCATTTTCTTTTTTAATTCCACGTATGAGTGAAATCATGATATGTGCCTTTCTTATGTCACAGTTTTGAGACAAAGAGCTTCATCTTCAGAGACCTGTCTTTGCTCTTAAGTCCTTCAACTGATTAGATGAGGCTCACGCACATTATGGAATGTAATCTGCTTTGCCTAAAGTCTACTGTTTAAATGTTAATCACATCTAAAAAGCACCTTCTCAGACATCTAGAACTGCTGTTTGACCAAACCTCTGGGCATCGTAGCCTAGCCAAGGGAACACACAAAATTAACCAACACCTCCACACAAAAACTTGTACACAAGTGTTCATAGCAGCTTTATTCATGATAATTCCAAACCTGGAAAAAAAAACCCCAAATGTCCATCAGCAGGTAAATGGACAGGTTGTAGCATACTCATACAATGAAATCCTGCTTAGTAATAACAAGGACAAACTGATACAAGCAACATGGACGAATCTCAAAATCACCATGCTCAATGAAAACCCAAACAAAAAAAGCATATACACTCTATAATTCCATTTAACGGAAATTCAAGAAACTTTCAAACAAATCTATAGTGACAGAAAAAAGTAGAATAGGACTTCCCAGAGACTGGAGGTAGAATGAAGAATGAATTATAAAGGGAGATAAGAAAAATGTGGGGGAGGTGATGGAACTGGCAGTTATCTTGATTGTGGTGATGGCTTCATGGTGTATGCAAATATCATAAGTTTGTGGTGGGCAGCCTCTGAGATGGCCCCAATTATCCCCACCTCCCAGTGTTCATAGCCTTATGGAACACCCTCTGCTTAAATGTGGGCTGCATTTAGTGACTCATTTTCTTTTTTTTTTATTTTTTTTAATGTTTTATTTATTTCTAGGAGAGAGAGAGAGAGAGACAGCGTGAGCAGGAGAGGGTCAGACAGAGAAGGAGTCACAGACTCCGAAACAGGCTCCAGGCTCTGAGCTGGCAGTCAGCACAGAGCCCGACGCGGGGCTCNCCTTATGGAACACCCTCTGCTTAAGTGTGGGCTGCATTTAGTGACTCATTTTCTTTCTTTTTTATTTTTTTTAATGTTTTATTTATTTCTAGGAGAGAGAGAGAGAGAGACAGCGTGAGCAGGAGAGGGTCAGACAGAGAAGGAGTCACAGACTCCGAAACAGGCTCCAGGCTCTGAGCTGGCAGTCAGCACAGAGCCCGACGCGGGGCTCGAACCCACGAACCGCGAGATCATGACCTAAGCGAAAGTCGGACGCTTAACCGACTAAGCCACCCAGGCGTCCCTCATTTTCTTTTTTAATTGACCTCTGTCTTCATGGTTCTAAATGGTTGGTCAAAATATTAAACATACCAATATGGAAAAAAAAGTCAGTTGATTCATCAAATACCAGAATATGTTGAGAGCATTCAGTAACTGTCCTATTGCCAAAACTATTGTTATGGGGGAAGGCAATAGCTTCTTTCGTGATTCTGATAATGGTCTGACTTGGTCACAGCGGGTATTATACAGAAGACTGGAGGAACTTATGGAGGAAGAGAGGTAGTTTTTTCAAGCTGCCCAACATCCCAGAAGGTGATTTTGTTTTTTCTTCCCAAGGGAATTAAAGATGAGATTGTTTTTTAATAAGTCAAATCTATTGCTTATTAACCTTGCTTTTTATTTGTTTAAAGATATTTATTCTTTATACTCATCCTGTGCTCACTGATGAACACACAGTACTTTTTTTCTCTTTCTAGATTCATTCCCTGAGTGAGCTCATGCACACACGCTAATTTAAATACCATCTTCTCTTTTACCTCCAGACTCCAGCCCTGACCTCTCTCTTGAGCTTTAGAATTATAAGCACACTAATTATTTGATATTTCTTGGGTATCTAATAAGCCTCTCAAATTGAGTATCATCAAAAGAGAGCTCTCGCTTCCCTCCTAAAGGAAATGCTTCTCTTTCAACTCCAGTACTACAGTACCAACAGTCACCCAGTGGCTTGACCAAAAGTTTAAAAATAATATCCAATTCTCACTTTTTGCTCACCTCCGCACCCAATTTATTAGCAAGTTCTGTTAACTTCATTCTATTAGGTATCTCTCCAGTTCTTATCACCTCATACTGTAGCTCCTGTTTTTCAGCTACAACTGTGACCCATTCTACACTGAGCAGCTAGAGTGAGAAGAAAAGAAAAAAAGGAAAGGAAAGGAAAGGAAAGGAAAGGAAAGGAAAGGAAAGGAAAGGAAAGGAAAGGAAAGGAAAGGAAAGGAAAGGAGAAGAAAAAAGTAGATCCTGCCATTCTTCTGCTTCCCATTTAATGATGAAATCTAAAATCCTTATCCTGATCTCCACAGCAAGCATTAAGTCACCACTACCACTCTCTCTATCTAGCCAACTCCCTCTAGTTCCCAGCTTTGCTAATCTTTGACCCACCATGGTCTATGATCCATAGACCCTACCATCTTTCACAGTCCTTCCCCTCCATCATCTCCTCATTCACTTGTTTGGACAGTTTGAAATCTATGATCAATAATTACAGTCTTTTGTATATACTTTCAAATCTCTTCTTCTCTCTTCCTACATGATATTTACTTGGTGAACTCTACTCTTGGTTACAACTGACTCAACTCTATACCATGTCTGCATCCACATAAACAAATGGGACCAGAGAAAAGCATATGCCCAAAAGGATGATTGCTCTAGCATCAAGAAGACTGTTAGCGCTGCCTGACAAGCCTGTTTTCTCTGGGCCATTCCCTTTCTCACTCCAGTATCTCAAATAAGACCAGGTGTCCTATTTCTCTGAGAAAATAGAGGCAATTTGGATGGATAGCCTTCCATCATTATATCTACTAAGCTACCTTTCGTCTGTGCCCATACATTCTGCCTTTTCTTATAACTTTGCATGAACTGTCCATTATTTCAGCAAAGCAAATTAACACCCCATTTATACATTAGATTCCATTTCCTCTCATATTCTAACACATTGCTTCATGACTCTCCCACTTCTTTCCAGCACCATCAGATTCTCCTTCTTCACTGGATCTTTTACAAAGGCACAGAAACATGTAATTATTCCCCCATCTTAAACAAAAAATTTTGTTTGATCTCACATGCCCCTCTAGTTACTGCTCTACTTGTTGTCTTCTTTTTTTATGACAGAATACCTCAAAAGAGTTCACTGTCTTCAGATTGAGCCCACTCTGATCACCCTTTGTAACTACTGTGTAGGGAAAACACACTCACTCTGTGTGCCTCTCTCACTCTCACATGACCAGCACATGCACATTTCTGACATAAAATGTGTGGGGTTTTATTCCCAAGAAATATCCCAACACCAACTGAGGGTCTTACAATTTAAATCAATTCTGACGCTGTCTACCTGGAAATAACATTAGAGCCCACAGGTTAAGGACTCAGTCCCACAAGACTGCCCTCCCCCTCTTCAGGTACCAGTCACAAGTTCCCAGGCTGTCACCTGTATTTCTGACAACCACCTATAAGTTGGGGTTCCCATAACCCTTTCCTCAGGTTCCATTACTTGCTAGAATAGCCCACAGAACTCAAGGAAATGCTTCCTTATATTAACCAGTTTATTTAAGGATATGATAGGACGCCTGGGGTGGCTCAGTCGGTTAACGTCCGACTTCGGCTCAGGTCATGATGATCTCACGGTCGTGGGTTCGAGCCCCACATCGGGCTCTGTGCTGACAGCTAGCTCAGAGCCTGGAGTCTGCTTCAGATTCTGTATCTCCCTTTCTCTGACCCACCCCTGCTCACGCTGTCTCTCTCTCTCTCTCTTTCTCTCTCTCAGGAATAAATAAATAAAATAAATAAATAAATAAAACATCAAAAAATTAAAGGTTATGATAAAGGATATAGATGAGTAACCAAATGAAGAGATACATAGAGAAAGTTCTGGAAGGGTCCCAGGTATAGGAGCTTCTATTCTCATGGAGTTGGGGTATGCTATCCTCCCAGCATTTAAATGTTTTCACCAACCCAGAAGTGCTCTGAAGCTCATGTTTTAGGGATTTTTATGGAGGTTTCCTCACATAGGCATGATTGATCATTAACTCTTCGAGCCCCTCTCCCCTTCTCAAAAGAAATGGGGCAGGCGTGGGGGATGGCTGAAAGTCCCAAACTTCTAACCATGACCTGGTCTTTCTGGTGACCAGCCAGAGCTACCCAGGAGGCCACCCAATGTCTCCTCATTAGGACAAAAGCCACTCCTATCACCCACAAAATTCCAAGGGTTTTAGGGGCTATGTGTCAGGAACCAGGGTTGAAGACAAAAGATAAAAACAAACAATGCCCTTCATGCTCTTATATCTTAGGAAATTATAAAGGGTTAGGAGCTCTATCCCAAAAACCAAAAGCAGAGACCATGTATATTTTTTCTATTATTTCACAACTACCATCATCACAAAACTGCTCTTACCTCGTTTACAAGTTACTTCCAAGTTGTGAAAATCCACTGCTCAGTTCTCAGCTGTCTTTCACCTGGCTTCAGCAGTATTTGAGACAGTTCTTTACCCCATCCCTTCAACTGTCCTGCAAACCATATGTACCTGCTTCTCTTATCTCTCTTGCCCTCTCTCTCAGTCTCCTTCAGAGGGTCCTCCTCTTCTCTCCAATCTATTAATATTGATGTATGCTGGGGTTGAGTCCTCAGACCATTTCTCTTCTTTTACAGTCTCTTCTTTGATGATCTCATCTGGCTTTATAGCTTGACATATCATCTATATGCTGGTAATTCTCAGATGTATAACCTTAGGTAGGGATATTTTCTCTGATCTCCAGATTCACATGCCCAAACACACCTACTGGATACCTTCACTTAGATGTCTGATACGCATTTAAAACTTAATGTGTCCAAACCTGAGCTCTTGATCTTCCCTCTCAAACCTTCTCTTCCTAAAGACTTCTGAATTTCAGAACATATCAACTCCATCCTTGCAGGAGCCTAGGCTGAAATCTTCTTTCTCTTATACCACACATTCCATCTCAGCATGTCATGATGTTACTACCTGAATACAAACTGCTCAGCCTCCTCTTTCTCTACAACCTACCGCCATCTCCTGTACAGGTTATTTAAAGAGCATCTTAATGAGTTTTTGTTTTGTTTTGTTTTGTTTTGTTTTGTTTTGGGCCTTATCTCTGCCCCTTTACAATCTTTTCTCAATGCAACAGCCCACATGATCCTGTTAAAACATAAGTGGTCATATCAAATTCTCTAATAGTATGCCATTTCAGTAGTAGGGAATACCAAAATTAAAAAAATGGCCTGTAAATCTTAAGTGATGTGACCCTTTTAGTGCTCTGATCTCATATCTTGCTATGTCCAAAGTCTGTCTTGTTCACTCCATTCCAACACATGGGTCTCCTTGTTGTTTCTAGAACAAGCCAAGAACCACAGGACCTTTATACTGGCAATTCCTCCTCCTACTTCACTCTTTCCCCAGCAGTTCACATGGCTCAATCTTTTATCTTTCTCAGGATTTTTTTTTCAAATGCTATTTAAAATTATAACCTCTTCCCCCTCATCCCTCAATACTCCTTACTCCTCTTTTCTGAACTATTTTTCTCCATAGCACTTACCAACTCTAATCATTCCTGAATTCAGTTCTCTGGAATTTCTTCGACTCTTTCATATCTGTGCATGTGCATATACATGTGTGCATGGGTGTGTGTACATCCACACATGTGTGAGAAGGGACAGACCACACACTGGATCTAGTGCTCTAATCTGAATGCAAATGGAATAGAGTGAGAGATTTGCTTCTGGACCTCTCATGATTTCTTAGTCAATGACATAAATTAAAATCTGAAAGTGTAGGAAATCATTTATAATAATAATTCTTACCACTAGTCTTGAAGATGAGATCATCTCACAGAAACTTTAAGTGACTCGCCTAAGGTCACTCAGCCAGTAAAGGAGGTTGAGCCACAATTTAAACCCATCAATTTGGGATCCCAAACCTCACAGACAAAATCACTTTTCTAGGCCATACTGTCCTAAAACTGTGTTAATTATGTAACATATAACATCCATGGGAAGGCAATGTACTACTTGAGTAAGAGGTATTTTGCCTATAACTGCTTTCATATATGCTCTGTAATGCAACCTCTTTGTCATTTTTCCATAATATGCGGTCCTTTGTATTTATAACCTGAAAATCCCAACCATTCTAGACAGAACAACTGTTTATGCCTTCAGCCCAACAAACTAATTTACCTTAGCAACCTGCTTTACTCTCTATACTCTGCTTATGATGCTCATAATTGCCATTCTAATAATTGAGGCTGAGATTTATCTTTCACAGTCAGCCAAGGCCAATAACAGATACAGACTTGCACGTTGTGACAGTGAATTGTGATTCACACCATCATAAATTTCTCCAGACATTATCTGGGAAATAGCTAAAGATAACTAAAGATAGGTCCCCAGAATATTCCAACCCCCTCACCTCCCTTCACCCACCCCAGATTGATGACATTAATTTTTGCTTCTCAGCAGGGAGGCAACAATAGACAATGTTGCTGACACCTCATATGAGATGCACCACAAACTCCAGTGGTGAAGGCCAGGGTCAGCCCTGTCTCTTCTGATCAGGTCTCTCCTTCCCTGCTTTGCACTTGGCACCTGCTCCTAGGCAGTTGGCTAACACCGAGCTACTCCTGAGTATAATTGCCTAAATAAACACCTTCCATTTTATAGAAAAAGAAAACTTTTGCAATAGTAGGGATTCCTGTGGTCTTGAATAGATAACAGTCATTTCATAGGTACTTCATTCCCCATCTCAGCATATGCATATGTGTTGAGCTTTGAGAGAAAAAACATTGCCTAATTTCTTTGCCCAGTTGAGCCAAGGAGCCCAAAAGTTTGCTATTCCCTCCTTTTCTTTGATTTTAGCTTTGGACTTTTCCTGGACTTATTTTAAATGTAAATATTTCTGAAGGAAGTGAAATTTTGTTCATCTCACTTTACTGCTGACTAGTTTACCATGTGTTCATATGACAGAAGGTATGAAGGTAGCATTAGGACACCTTAAGAGAGAGGTTTATATCTAAAAGAAAGTGGAAGTGCTAGCCCAGAAAAGGGAAATCAGGAATGTAAAAAACAAATCTGATCATTCTGTGAAGTTCCCACCACTTGTTAATTGGAAGAAGGAAGGAACGAATGAATGAAGGAAGGAAGGAAAGAAGGAAGTCCAATATAGTTTAAACTTAGCGCAACCTAGCAATTTTTTAATGTTATTTTGAGAGAGAGAGAGAGAACACGTGAGCACTCATGACCTGGGAGGGGCAGAGAGAGAAAGAGAGAATCCCAAGCAGGCTGTGAGGCTTCAGTGCAGAGCCCAGGATGGGGCTTGAACTCTTGAACTGTGAGATCATGATCTGAGCTGAAATCAAGAGTCTGACACTCGACCAATCAAACCACCCAGGCTCCCCAACCCACTAATTTTAATAGACCTCTTGGTAGTCCTCACTATCTCTTGAGAAAACCCATGAACACACACACACACACACACACACACACACACACACACACACACACAGACTCCCAAGTAGCCAGTGTCTAAGTGTGTTTACAGGAAGGGTATAGTTCACATGACTTCATGGTGGGATGGAGAGAATTGGAGTCTTTAGGCATTAGTATCTTCTTGCTTCTGTGGTCTCTACAGCAATGGTGCCAGATACCACGCTGGCCTCCAGTCACGGGATCACATGATCCACTCTTTTTGTTCATGAAATGCTCCTGAAGAGCTCCTGGACTAAGACACATCTTTGCTCCCATTGATTCATTAGGCCACTCTAAAGGCTAAGCCAGACCAGGCCAAGGCAATCTGTTCTGCAGCCCTACTTTCCAGCTACTTCACCCAGAAAGAACAATGTCCCTGGAAAGCTCCCCATGCCCCTCTCAGCTACTTCCAAGACCCATTATGTCACCCAAGAACCAAGTTGTAGGTGGATATCCCACAAGAAGCAGCCTCTTTTCCACAGTCCTAAGGTAAGATGACCACAACAGTTCCATCCTCGTAATATGCTGAACTTGGGTAGAAAAATCAGGACACCCTGAAACCTATACATTCTTCCCTCTTGTCCCCATTTTCACATTCCCAGGCCTAGAAGGAATGGACTTTCCCCTTTGTTATAGTCTTCTCTTATTGAATCCAGTCTCATGGCCTATAGGGGCATTTTCTCTATGCAGTTGGAGAACTCTGAGATAATTCTTCAAGGACTAGTTGTTGATATTCTAAAGAGAAAAATAAAGAAGCTCAAAATAATTCAAGAAAATGATCTGATTGGACAGGATATTATCTCACAGCATGATGTCACTTTGCATGTCAAAAGCTTAATGATTTCACATTCATTCTATTTACATTTCTGCCATCACAAATCCTCTTACATGGATATCTGAAGACAATTAGGGCCAAATCAGTACTCAAGATAGAAAAAAGCCAAGCTCAGTACTAATTTTCAGAATTATTTCAAATGTAAACAGAATTTCAGAGAAGGCAAAAAAATTACCTAATAAATATACTTTAATAAATATATCCTCTTGGCTAATTAAGTTGAAGTTTTAAGAGACAAGAGACAATTATCCAATATTTTCATGGAAATACAATGAACTCAAAGATTTTTTTCCTGCGTCTTCTAAAAGTTAAGTTTCAACAAGAAACTCTTATGTTACTTTTATTATCCTAAATTCAACGTTTCTTTTCTCTAATCATAGCTTGATTATTTAAATTTTAAACCTTACTGAAAGTTTCTTTTCACATTTTACTTGACCCTTTCCTTACCCACCATGGACTCTGAAAAATTATTGTCCCATCTCCAAGAACTGGCCTGTCTCCGCATTTCAGATAACATAGGGTCTGAAAAGTAGGTATCAGTTGTCAATTTCCATTGCACCTCAACCTTTCCCAGGATGACACTACTCTACAGAACTCACTGGATTCTTGCCTAAAGACCTGGGAGGTAATCTCCATGCTTTATACTTTTCCTCTGTGCTAAGGGCATAGTAATGCCTTGAATTCTGGAAATATACTCACTGGCATCAAGGGAATTACCTCAAACAGCCATGTGGAGGTCACACAAGCCCGATCACTCCCTATGGAACATTAGAAAAGACTTCAACCATCTTAACCTCTATTTGTCCCACCCCTATCAGCAGTTTACTTTGCTCTCATTGAAATTGTCTAAGGATTCACAAGCAGTTGGCTGTAAGGAGAAAAGATCTTATATAAATACCCACGTTGTTTTTTCTATTTCCTTCTCACAAGTACATTGGAAAGGACAGGATTTCACATAGGAAACACTTAATGATAATATTTGGGGAAAACCTGCTGACTTTGTAAGACACAATTGGCCAAAATTCAGGTCAGAAATACCCAGGGAAGTAAAAGGCTCCTAGAATTACGGGGATGAGGTTTCTGCAGGCAATGAAGCCCTCTGTAAAGGATATGGGATATTTATGCTTACAAAGGAAAAAAATGGAAACATTAGCAAGACTGCAAGCAGCCCAGGAGTGTGGTGCACAGGTGTGCCAAAAAGTAACTANACCCTCTGTAAAGGACATGGGATATTTATGCTTACAAAGGAAAAAATGGAAACATTAGCAAGACTGCAAGCAGCCCAGGAGTGTGGTGCACAGGTGTGCCAAAAAGTAACTACAGTGTGAATTTACAATGAGTAAAGGGAATAAGGGCCCTCAGACTTAACGATAATAGGAGGAGAAGAAGGGAAAAGAGAAGGGGAAGGGAAAGGAAAAGAAGGAGAAGATGAAGGCAAGAAGAGATCATAACTATATAGGAGGAAATTCAGCAAAATAAAATCCACAGTCTATGGTTGAAAGAATAATTTTCTGAGATGCCAGTTAAGAGAATCCTGAAAAAAATCCTTTACTAAAGGACTTTGGATACTGTTCTTGCTGTAATCATTAACATTATTGATAATTATAAACTGCTGAGCTCATGGAGTATAAAATCATTACTTCTTTTGTTTCCTAAATATTACAGAGGATGTTCATTTATTGCCTTCTCAAGGAATATGAAGAGAAATGTGTCTTTACTCTATTAAAATCACTGGAGAACAAGTTCTAATTGGCCAATATTGGAATATATGGAAGGACATGTTATATGTTTAGATTATTGGCCTTCTAAGCCAGGAGGTACCTTAAATGTTCTTATGAGTTAAGAAACAAAGACTAAATGACAACCCGAGGTTATATCTAGTCAGTTAGATGAAATTTTAATATCCAATTTTTATGAGTGATGATACAGACTATTTCCAAGAGTGTTATGGAGGGTAAATGAAGGAAAATCCCATTATTTTCTCAGCCCTATCTGCACATGGTGCCAGACTCTGTGCTAAGGACTGGAGATATTAAGTTGATTCCTCATGAAGTTCATGACCCAAAGGAGAAGACAAGCATGAGGCAAGCACTTACAAATAAATAACCATGAGCTTTGAAGACACACACATGATGATATGACAGCACCCAACTGGGTCACCTATTCTGAGGTTTCTAGAGGGTAATTGTAAACAAATGGGTGACTCAAAATCAAATAAGTATGTTAGCAGTAGAAATGCCATCTATAAAGATCGTGTCCTAGCCTACAACCAAAAATAGCTTTTGCCTCTTCAGCTCTTCAGAGAAGTTGAGCAGAAGAAGAAGGAGTGGCCTTTGGATTTGGAATGTCCCTGTCTGGACCCAGTGGATCCGTGATCCAGCATTTAAACATGGCACAGAGCCCAGGCTTACAGCTGACAGGTGTGTGTCCAGGAGGGCAAAAGGAAGGCCTGTTCTGTGTGATATTTTACATGTTTCACTCCTAAAACTCTTTCCTTAATGCAGATTTCAGATGTAAAATCACCAATTCCACTAAATCTTTGCCAGAAAAATTAATTATACCAGTTAGTGCTGACCACATAGCCAGGATATGATCTCAGAAGCTTCTGAAAAAGACGTTCTCTAAAGCCCTCCCTGAATTAAAGAGCTTCAACTTCAATAATTTTACTACTGAGTATTTGGGTCTTGCTAAGTGGCCTGGTCTTGGACCTACTCTGTTTAGTCCAACTGGGCCCTGGAGATGGGTCTAAATAAAGAATGTTCCATTATCCTTCTGAAGGTGTGTCAAGTGTCTTGGATTCATGATATGGTTGAGAGAGAGAAGCCAGAAATTACCACTAGGCTTGAGGTACTGAACTTCTTTTAGTTTAGTACGTAGGTAGGACAAGGAAGTCTTTTCTCCCTGGGGCTGCTTAGTTCTGAGACAAATATATATCATATCATCAAGGCTTCTTGATAGGAGCTTAAGTGGGGATTAGACCAAGAAGGAAGTAATGATGCAATGATGTGATCTAGGAGGTAATAGATTTTTTTTTTTTTAGTTTTTATTTATTTTTGAGACAGAGAGAGACAGCGTGAGCAGGGGAGGGGCAGAGAGAGAGGGAGACACAGAATCTGAAACAGGCTCCAGGCTCTGTGCTGACAGCTCAGAGCCTGACATGAGGCTCGAACCCATGAACCGTGAGATCATGACCTGAGCTGAAGCTGGACGGACGGGTAACCAACTGAACCACTGTAATAGATTTAACACCTTCTGTGTAGGGAGTGAGAGGGAGGGAATGTTTTTCACATAGCCCTATCAGGCATACACTGTGAAATAGCATGTGAGGATTTCATACTTAGGAACTTTTACTAATGAAGAATCTTCCACTCAATAGGACTGAGGTATCCATCACTTAGGAGAAGGCAGAGCCCAGAACTAAAGGAAAAATGTTCCTCTTTTGGATTTATGAAACAAGCTCTCAAAGCCCAATTTAGAGACAAGGTTTTCACTTGGGAAAGCAAAGCTTTGCACCAAAAAGAACGAATTTCTGTAACCCAAGGATCCAAGGTGAAAGGCTAGAACATAGAGGTTTAAAAAGTTAACCAGATCACACAGGAGGATGCTAGCTACTACAAAATAGCATTTTGACACTCCGCTGGGAGGAGAAAAAGCCCTTTCTTGTATTAGGGAAAGGTGCTGGAAAGGAGCTAGGGAGGGTTGAGACATTAGTACAGGGCCTGTTCCCTTCCTCCAGTTTTGGTTTGAAGTTTCCAAAAGACAATAGAACCACCAAGATAGGTTTACGAGTCTCAGGCCAGAAACTATGAGAGGAGACTCCTCCCCTCACCACCAACTGCTCCAAATTAGAGGGAGGCTCAGAAAGGAGTGGACAAAGGAACTGAAGGAAAATCTTAATCGTTCCTCACTTTAGACAAGCTACCCACAAAGCACATCATCATCATATTACTGTTCTTTTTTCTTTCTCTGCCTTGCTCCTAAACATTGGTCATTGGAGGGTGCACTTAATTAGTCTTCAAGATTCCATGTGAAGGGGGGCGACTGGGTGGCTTAGTCGGTTAAGCGTCCGACTTTCGCTTAGGTCATGATCTCGCGGTTCGTGGGTTCGAGCCCCGCATCGGGCTCTGTGCTGCCTGCCAGCTCAGAGCCTGGAGCCTGTTTCAGTCTGTGACTCCCTCTCTCTGACCCTCCCCTGCTCGCGCTGTCTCTCTCTCTCTCTCTCCTAGAAATAAATAAAACATTAAAAAAAAAAGATTCCATGTGAAGGAACTTCACTTAGAGCAATACTTTCAGTGTCCCTCCAGCCCCTCCTCACTCTTCCCCAGGGGAAGATGCATGGACTATTTTGTTGCTGAGCTTGGGAGACATACAAAGCTCTGTGACCTCCAGATTTTCTATTCAGAAAGTCTACCTCTTGGCCAACTTGGACAACTATGGTGGTACACTGCATGGGAGTGTGAGGAGAGGGACATACACGCACATAGAAATATCCTCCAGGACTTGGGAGTCAGGAGCAGGCTCCTCATTATCACCATGATAGTTTGCATTTTTCTGACATTGGCTCATTGTATATTTGATATTGTTCCTTTTTAAGGGGTCTTCATATTCAGAAACAACCTGTTTTGTAAACATACATGTGGTTGAGCACTATTCCTGTGCAGGCCTCTTGCATTAGGATTTTGTTGACTAGTGAACGAATGCTTAATGGTACTATATATTTCGTGACAAACCAAATGCTCTCTGATAAAAGCCAAGTGCTCTGTTGTGTTTACCTGGGAGCACAGTGGTACAGAGCACATAAAATGGATGAGTAAGCAGTTTTTCACTCTGATTTCATTACCACAGCCTTCAGTACTTTTTCAGGCATACTCTTGAAAACCTAGATGGTAAATTGTTGCTAATTTTCTATAAAGTCAGAAGCACCTATTGTCTGTGAGTAAAAAACTGACAAGTAAAGGGCACCTGGGTGGCTCAGTAGGTTAAGCGTCTGACTCATGATTTCGGCTTAGGTCATGACCTCGCAGTTCGTGAGTTTGAGCCCCACATCAGGCTCTGCACTGACAGTGTCTTTCTCTCTCTCTCTCTCTCTACCTCACCCCCACCCACCTCTCTCAAAATAAATAAATAAAACTTTTTAAAAAAAAATCTTACAGGTAAAAGAAATTACAGATTTCAAAATTTATAGATGTTGGTATCAAAGATCTTCAAAGGTACAGGATGCTATAAATTACAAATGCCTACAAGACCATTTTTGCTTGTTCTGGGAAGCCAAAGCCTGCTGTGGTAGCCTTAACTTGTCTGTCAAGAAACAATTAAGGAGATATACACCATCTTGAAATCTCCAAGTTAGACTAGAAGAAACTGCAGACAGATGGCCCAGGTGCAGCGCCCAAAAGAGCTGCACATGCTGCCTTGCAATAGAGGAAACTATTACCTCACTGAGTATAATTTAGAATTGTGTTTTTAATAAGTCAAAAGATTTCAACATGTTTGCCTTACCACACAGTTCAGTGTGTAGGTGTCTAGATCTTACACTGAAGCCCTTTAATTTAAGCAGCGGGGTTTTTCAAAAACAGATAATTCACAAAAGTAATGGAGATGACGGACTGATCTCCCAATTTTTCACAGCAGAAAGATCCAAGACATCTAGTTCACGAGATGGTGTTTTTACTGGCATCCCCAACTGACAATGAGAGCAACGATGAAGCTTAGAGTGCTTCCAAACCTAGTTCAAAGGTTCATGATTCATGGCATCCTTCTAATAGCACTGCAGGGTACCATGTGAGGTGTATACATTAATTGCCCCATTATAGAAAAACTAGTGTTAGAAAAGCTATTTAATTCTTTAAGGCAAAGGCAGGAGCTAAACCCTGATGTCTTGATATCTAAGTACCAACTCACATTCTCACATTGGTTGTACAAAGTGCAATGGAAAACAGGATTAAACAATTCATTTGCTCATTGTAGGCCAAATTAGATTTCTTTTCTACTTGAACATCCATTTAATACCATCCAGATCAAATTGCATGTTAAAGGCTATCTACACCAAAGAAACCACTGTACTTAGACTTAAATAATAAAAAACAAACCTAAAATATAAGACATTGATTGATTCAAGATCTTACGATGTTTGTTTACCTTAATGCTCCTAGTAACTGTTTCTCCATATTGAAATCTTGGCACAAACAACGGTTTTTGTTTTGTTTTGCTTTGTTTCTTTATGCTTTGAAGTTCATCGTGTCAAAAATACGCAAGTCACAGCATGGAGCTGAAGCTCTGTAGTTATGCTGACCACGTGACCCCCTCCAGTCTTGGCCCCTGCCACCCCACTCTTCTATATGTTATTCTCCTCCTCCACCTTCTCTGAATATTCTTTCTCAAGAGACCAATTTCTGAACCATGCTTCCTGGATTCCAATCCTGGATCTGTCACGTACTTGTATTTCCTCTTCCTTACCTGTATCTCATGCTTCTCATAAGCATTAAGAAGTCAGTAGTTATAGAACTTGGAATCGTGCCTGGCACATGTAAATACCCAATATATATTATCAATTTTCATATAACCATCATCATCTTCATTATCATCATCACCATCATCATCCCGCCATGCCCTCCTCTCAAATGTAGGCCATTAATCCTGACCTCAAGTGTCCATGTGCAGGAACTTCACCTAGAGCAACATTTCCAGTTCCTTCCAGCCCTTCTCCATTCTTCCTCATGGGGGGAAAAAGGAGTGGCTTATTTGATGGTGGACTTGGGAGAGAGGGACACTCCTCTTATCTAACCTACCTGCATGCATGATTGCCTGTGTTCTGATTTGCTTTCCTCTCCAAAGCCAGGGGTAAGTAAGTCTGTCTACTTACTGGGTGAAATTCTTACAAATGCTTTTGGCCTCAGAAAGAGAACCATGTTCTCTAATCAACTCTATCAGAAATCAAGGTAATGCTTCTATCTCTAACTGTCTGACTGTTACTTCCATATTGGTATCAAACTCTGCAGGGGAAGAGCAAAGCTACATGCTGATCTGCTGAAGCCTCAGCACAAGCATGCACCCAAATTCTGCCCTTTCCCCTGTGTGCTCAATCCGCTACGTCAAATTCCATCTCTCTTCTAATGACACAGCTGCATGTCTACTTCTGGGACAGATCTGCCCTAGCACTTCAAACACTGCCTGAAACAGAATTCACATCTTTGCCCTGACTATGACCTCCTATTCTGGACCTTAACATCTCTGTCATTCACGTTGTCTCGCAAACCAAAATCCCTGGTGTTTTCACTCTCTTTTGCTCACCTCACATGTTCAACTCTATCTCCCGTATATATCACACTTTCTTCCTTCCACTCTTCATTTGCCCTTCCATGTCCTCAATTTGGACTCTCCTCATTTTGCATATATAATAATCTCCTACTCTTTTGCACCACCACCAGCCTTTTACCCTCCTCTCCATTTATCAACTGCTATAAGAGTGATCTTACTTTAAAAACAAACAAACAAACAAACAAAACACCAAAAAACAAACAAAAAATCAATGTTACATCTTTCCTAGGTGGGTAAAGTCTGAAATCCTTGGGGTAACAGCTTCCATTATTTGAACCCTGTCTGACTCTCCAGCCCGACTCCTCATGACTAATCTCCTCTAGGAGAATAATCTAATCTTAGCCATTCTGCACCTTTGTAAGAATACTGAGATTTATTCACACATCTTATTTGGAGGTTTAAGTAGAAAATAATATATCTGATCAAGATAAAATTAATTTTATCATCACTAAAATTTCACCCCACCTAAAGATCTTTGAGTCCCTCAAATATGCATTGAAATTATAGTATCTTCCATACGATTTCACTCATATGTGGGATTTATGAAACAAAACAGATGAACGTATGGGAAGGAGGGAAAAAAAGAGAAACAAACCACAAGAGACTCTTAGCAATAGAGAACAAACTGAGGGTTGAGGGAGAGAGGTGGGTGGGAGATGGGCTTAGATGGTTGATGGGTATTAAAGAGGGCTCTTGTTATGATGAGCACTGGGTGTTGTATGTAAATGATGAATCACTGAATTCTAGCCCTGAAACCAATATTGCCCTGTATGTTAACTAAAATTTTTTAAAAAGTGTCTTAAGGGTTGAAAGATGCTTTCCTTTATGTCGCACCAATTTTAACTTCTCTGCTGCAAGTGAAAATAAATCCAACAAATTACTTTCGGGTCCCATGTCACACTGTCCTCAACATGGAGCTCCCCAGGCTCAAAATATGGTCTCCCAGACCTCTAGGCATTGCATGGTTGCCCTGTTTCCCTGATATCTTCACCTTCATTGTCCTTTTAATCTTCTGACCTCAAGTTAGATATCACTCCCTTCAAAGAGTCTTTCCTCATCTCTACAATTCTCCAATCATAATCTTCACAGCACCCATTACTGGCTCGATTAGGACCCTAAATGTGTGCTGTTGAAATTCCCTCTCTACTTTGCCTGTATGCTCCCTCTAAACTCATTTAAGTCAATATCTTGTTGACCAGGTAGTCACCAGCACTGTTCATCATGTTTGCACATAGCAGATGTTCAATAACAGCTTATTAAATAGATTAATGAATAAAGTACTTATATATACCACACATTATGGTAAATAAAGGAGATAGAAGAATGAAGTAGAAGAACACAAAACAAAGTAAAAGGTACCAATACAGACTTTAAGAAGCTTGCAATATACTTTGGAGAACAAAATTAAGTGAAACAAACCAGTTCTTTCCATGGTTTTTCCTTATGATTCAAATAATAAATATGAATAATAATTCTTCAACGCATTTTGATGCAGCAAAAAACGTCTGAAGAATTACATTTACTGATAATGGAATTCAAAGGAAAGTCAATACTTGTGTTTTTGACAGTTTATTTTAGAATTGTTTATGGCCTTTAGTGGCGCCTGATGGGGAAAAACTGACAGTTCTCTTCCGCAGCCGTAACTATCATTGTCTTTATTTTATGTGAGCCTTATATGTGTGCCAAAGCTAGTTTTATGTGCAATGCGTTTACATTTTGTTAACTTGGACAAGAGCTGTTGATCATTTTTCCTGTGCTCTTAAAATTCCACTGTTAGAAATACCTATAAATAATGTCACCCCATGTTGGAACACGACCTCTGAAATACGTCATCTCGAAGCTAATCACAGTTCCCGCTGCTGTCCCTGATTGCAGGCTTCAACTCTTAACAGCTTGATAAAGCTATGGCTGTGAGTCTACTGCTGGTTTAGTACATTACTAGAGCAATGTCACTGATTTTCTCCACACTAAAAAGTCATCTTTGAGTCATTTCACTTTTTGAACAGAACATCGTGAGCATTTTCCACCAAAACTTAATTAATCATATTTTAATCAGGGCCCTGTTACAACTCGCATACCAGACTGTTCTAGGAAAAACAGTAGGTTAGTCAGCCAGCTAATAAAGCTCAACTGGTAAATTGCTGAGTTGACTTCTTGCTGCACTGACGATACAATCAGACGTTTCTGGGTCCTCAGACATGACTCAGAGGCTGCAAATGTCCTGCAGGCACATTCATAGACAACTTACCGAGGACCACTGAGACACTGAGACTCTTTTTTTTTAACCGATGTCTCTAAACAAGTTGTAAGAATTGGGGGAAATCGGTTGCAAGGCCATTTAACCTGCTGACAGCATGATTGCATTGTGCTGGTTGGGAGCCAGGAAAGAGGAGAGTGGCCATGGTCAACCAGACATGTGTTCCCTAAAGGTTTGTGCCTGGACTGGCATCCAACCCATTATGTTAATTCAGCATGTCCAGCATTACTGTTTAGCTTTTAAGAGTACTAAGCATAACTGACTCGGAGACTAGAAATCCAAACAACTTCTAAAGGTTGCTGACAAATAACTTTTTCTTACTAAGCAGGTCTCCAACTTGTGAGGATTGCTGATTGATTGTCTATCTTCTCAAAACTTTGAGTCAAGGCAACAATGTATCTCCTACACAGATATGACTAACACACCACAAATTCAATGTCTCCTCTGTGCTATGTGTACTGTGCTATGTGTAAGGAGATAATAAAGAAAGAAGAAAATGGAAAGATTCTGAATATTTATCAAGCTAACAAACTCTGTAAATTTCAAATGCATATATAAAGCTTAAGAATTGTTATAGAGCCTATTAGGGGAATCATAGTATGAAAGACCAGTCCTTCATTATTTAGATAAAGTTTCTTAAACGTATCAAAATGCCTCAACAAGACATGGCACCTGAGTAGATGTGTCTGGAGGGAACATACAGGCTAAGTCAAGAGGCAATTTAAAAGAGCAACTAGATAAAACATGGAAAGAGCCTAAGTGTCCATCAATGGATGAATGGATCAAGAAGATGNCAAATAAAAAATAAATTAATTAATTAATTAAAACTTGAAAAAATAAAAAAATAAAAAGAGCAACTAGGGGCGCCTGGGTGGTTCAGTTGGTTAAGTGTCAGACTTCGGCTCAGGTCATGATTTCATGGTTCGTGGGTTCCAGCCCTGCATGCGGCTCTGTGCTGACAGCTCAGAGCCTGGAACCTGCCTCAGATTCTGTGATTCTCTCCCTCTGCCCCTCCCCCTCCCTCTCTCTCTCAAAAATAAATAAACATTAAAAATTTAAAAAAAAAAAAGAGCAACTAAAATGTCCTAATAGAGCCAAGTAACCATGGCCACAAGGGTTATGGTTTGGGCAGGGACAAGGTCAGTAAAGGCTTTTTAAAAGAAGTGATGTCTAACTCAAGACCAGAAGAGCAAGAAGACTAAGAAGGTGAAAATTTCACAGAAAAGAGACCATCCGTGCAATTGCTAGGAGCCAGAAAGATTGTGTTTTGAGCACGGTGAGCTCCAAGTTCCTCAAACAGGGTCCAAAAAAAGTCCACTAACTATACTAACCAAATATATTTCTCTGTTGGAGAAATGTGTCTTTTTGAGTCTCCATTGCGTACATTGCATTGGACAACACAGGAGACCTTGGCTAAATTGAATTCCAGTCTCCGCAGCAATGCATTGGCAGCAGGCTTCAGTGTAACACCTTCCCTTACCCAAACCTCCACCTCCCCTCTCACACATAAGATTTCCAGATTTCTAGAAAATTGTTAACCTTGAACCAAAATCCAGCCATTGCAAAGTTAAGAAAAATACCAAACTTTTTTTTAATCGTCCATCTTAAGATATGACTTCCTACACTGAGTGCTTTTTCCTCTGACGTAACTAAAACTCTGCATTACAAAATGGAATGACTGTCTCATTACCGACTACTTTCTCATCTAGAAATTAAGCATATTACTTCTAGTGGCATATCTATAATTGCTTTTAACTTGATACATTTGTTTTTCTTCTCTTCCACCATCAACTCAGTGAGACTTAAGCACTTCTCTTAAACTTCTTTGTATTTCTCATGGGCATAATAAAATTTCTTAAAAATAACAAGTAATGAATGAATATTGTTGATTGAAAAGACGTATGATATAACTATAATGGGTTTTATTCAGAGCCCAAGGTTGGAAATAAGCTTTCCAACCAGAAAGGACAGGAAAGCCTTGAGAATAACAGATACCTTCACACCTTCGTTTTGTATCTCAGCCGAAAGATTAAATAGTTTTTAAACCAAACTGAAAACCAGAACTGTTTCAAATATTTCAACACTAGATCTCAAAGCAAAACTAAGAGGATTTGTAATGAAGCATAAAGAATGTTGCTTGCATTACAAACACTGTTAAAATCAGATCGTAAAAGTGAAAACTTTGGACATTCATATTACGTAAGCAAAGACGTACTTATGCCAAAAAATACTACATTATGATCTTAATAGATACATCCCAGGGCCTGTGTGCATGTGTGCAATTAGTATTCCTACTTTAAAAGTATACCTATGTTTCATGAAGATACAGAAATCGCTATTAAGTTTGATTTAAAAATAGCCTGAGAGTAACAATCAAAATTAGCATTTATAGAGTGTGCACTCCCTGCCAGGTACTATTCTAAAACTTTACATATATTAACTCAATGTATTACAACAACCCTATAAGTTAGATGCCATTCAAATCTTCACTTTATAGATGAAGACCCAGAAGCACAGGAGATCAGGTAACTTTCCCAAGTCACACAGCTAATATGTGGCATGGAGAGAGTATAATCTCCACCTCCCACTTACCAGCTACACTAAAATATTCTAAAGAAGAAAGATTGGGGTTTTTGAAAAAGGAAACTAACCTCTTTATCCAAATTATTATGCAGCTCAGCATTCTAACAGATGGCCAGATGGAGGACGGGATGTTTGACAAAAGAAGGGATAGTGGAAGAAAATATTTTAAATGGGTCCAAAAGTTTCAATTGAATGAAATAAAATGTTTATTAGACAGAAACCAATTTAGAAAGAAATCTCTCATGTTGTTCTTTTTTATAGTTTAATATTTAGCACAGGAACGCATATCTATAGTTCGACCGATGGTAGAACAAGACAGTTCTCAGCTGCCTTCTCTTCTTCCTATCTCTGAATCCACAGTCTCAGACAGCCGCTGACAAATCTACTTTCACACTGTTGACTTCTATGTTTCGAATGCTATATGATTATTATTACTATTTTTCATTCTTGGTCTTATTGACTGATTTCTCCTGTGTGATATACGTCTTCATGATTGGTGAGTACCCGGTATTGCTGTTGAGAAGTCCAGTATCATTCTGACTCCTGGTCCTTGATAGTTGAACTTTCTCTCTGTGTCTGTCTTCCTCTCTCTCTCTCTCTCTCAGTCTCTCTGTCTCTCTCGAAGCTTTTAGAACATTCTCTTTTTTCCCCAGGTTTCTAAAATTTTATAACATTCTCACTTTATGCAGGTTTTCTTTGAAATGGGACTCCACGCACCATTTCAAAGTGGAAAAACATGTTATTCAGTCCTAGGAAATTTTCTTACGTTATTTCTTTGATGATTTTCTCCTTTCCATTTTCGCCCTTTCATATTGGCTCCATTTTAAATGTTTAACCTCATGGACTGATTCTCAAATATTCTTAGCTTTTTCCCTCCTGTTTTTCAATTCTTTACCTATATCATAGAAGATTTTCTTAAGTTCTGCTTCTAAACTTTCTATTTATTGTTCTGTTCTCATTCATGAATGCTACATTCTTTTCTTCTTCTGAAAATGGCTTTTTTGTTTTGTGTTCTTTTTCTCAGTTTTAGTTCCCTTCTGCTACTTGCACTATCTCCCTTTTCTGTAAGGCCTGGGTTTTGTTGGGTTTTTTTTGTTTTGTTTTGTTTTGTTTTTGTTTTTTTCTGATTGTTTTGGTTCCTATCTTTCCATGAGAGCCTTGCTCAGATTCCTGGCACCAGTGACCACCTAGTTACATAGAAGTAAACAAGTAAGATGCTAAAACTCAAATAGGAGCTTCTGGCTGGTCATATATAGATGTCACTAAAGGGTTTTCAGGCTAAAATCCCTCTCTTAATCGGGGCTCCCAAGTATCAGTTCACCAAGACTTTTCCATAAGGCCAATTGAATTCTCCAGGGAAATTATCTAATCTCCTGCCTGAGGGGTTCAGGTGGGTTCAAGGGTTAGCTTGTGTCTCTGTACTGTTTCTCAAAATCTTTGCTTAAGAAAAGAATGTAAGTAACTAAGTACATACAGCCCACTATATTTAACTGGAAGATTCACATGTGCAACTTTATTCCTCATTTGAGGAGAGTAAAATAATTTATAGGAAAAAGAAAACTTACCCTGTTTTTCTTGGGCAAAGATTATTTATAACTGAGTCATCATGTGAGCTATTCAGACCAATGCTTTGTAAGATACACATAGTTATCTTTGTGTAACTATGTGTAAGACACACATGGTTACCAACTATTAGGAGTAATGGTTAGGTTCAGCAACTCAAAGAACATAAGGATTACAAAGATTTATCTGTACCCCTTTTAATTGCTACTCTCCCAAAATATGAAAGCAAATGTTTGTTGTTTTTACAAAATGAATAAAGACATAAGGGTTTGTTTTTCTCGGGTTTGTGCGGCATTGCCTTCTTTAATTTAGATTCCATGTTGTGGCACCATTTGCATACTCCTTCCAAATGTTTTAATAATTTATATATTCTTTTATAATTAACCAAAATTCCTTTCTTACATCTCTATTATGTCACTCTTTGGCTCCATGGTTGTCTGTTCTCTGAAGCAGAGGAATAAATCTTAGGGTTAGAGCCACAGTGTTCAAATAATGAGTAACTAAATGCTTCAGAGATAGTTCTGTCTTCAGAAGAATCCTGATCCAGTGGCTCAAATCATGTCAGTGAGGACACAATTTCCCTGATCTCTCCACTCTTTTCTATCATATTAGCATTATCCGAGGTTTTATGCAAGGCTTCTCTCTACATTCACACCTGGACTGGCTCTTGTGACACACAATGACTTCCCATTCCAGAGCTCAGGGTCTGAAATCAGACCTTCGAAGAGAGTATTGATCTTTTCAACGAACATCTCCTTGCCTCTCTTGAGCTCTGACTGGGTTACACGCCCATCCCTGAACCAATCAAATACTGTGGTCAAGGACTGTGGGAAATGATGATTGACTAAAGCTGGTAACAACCTGCTTGAGCTGAAAACCACACAGCTGACAGCGGGGAAGGTGGTTCTCCCAAAAGGAATTCAAAATACTAGGAGGAAGGGGAATATTGAACAGCGACAAAGCAACAAATGTCTATTGAAGTCTGAGTTTAAAAGTATTCTTTTCACTTAGATAATTGATATATCAAAATGATAGGCCTTCCTAGAGTGTTTTTGCCTTTTTTTTTTAATGTTTTATTTACTTCTGAGAGAGGGGGAGAGAGAGAGTCAGCATGAGCAGGGGAGGGTCAGAGAGAGAGGGAGACACAGAATGTGAAGCAGGCTCCAGGCTCTGAGCTATCAGCACAGAGCCCGACACGGAGCTTGAACCCACCAACCATGAGATCATGACCTGAGCTGAAGTCTGACATTCAACTGACTGAGCCACCCAGGTGCCCCCTCAGAGTGTGTTTTTAAAATTATCTTCCAGAAATCTGAATATCAATGGAACCCTTGAAAGCAAGGGCAATGGGAAATCTAAACTCACAAAACTAATTTAGAGCACTGTTTGATTACTTGTTTTTTGAGTATCCAGGCCAATTTTACAAAACCGTTTAAAAATAAGTATGTATCTATTAAGTATGATGTTTTCTAGATTCAAAGGGAAAAAATAACTTTTCTTTATACATAACAATCTTCTCCATTCTTTCTTGCCCATATTTCCAAACAGCATTCATCAACTTCTTTCACACATTCCCAAGATGTAGGTCAGTGGTAAAGTCTGTTTCAAATAGTTGCCTTGATTCTGGGTGTCTTTCTATATAATTTAGGTCAGTTCTCCTTTCCAGTCTAGGAATTTACTACAAAGATTCATTATTAAAAGAACGTGTAATAATCAACCAAAAAGTAAGGAAATCCTGTCACATGCTACAACATGGATGAAACTTGAGGACATTATGCTAAGTACAATAAGCCTATCCCAAAAAGACAAATACTGCATGATTCCACTTAAATGAGATATCTAGAGTGATCAGAAACAAAAAGTAAAATTATGGTTGCTGGGAACTGCAGAGAGCGGGAAATGAGGAATTGTTTAATGGGTAGAGTTTCAATTTGCAAGGACAAAACAACTTCCAGAGACTGATTACATAACAGTGTGAATGCACTTAACCCTACTGAACCACACACATAAAAACGGTTAAGTTGGTAAGTTTTGTTATGTGTATTTTACCACAATTTTTAAAAGAGAGATTGTTTCATGAAGCACTGAGAAATTAAGCATCCAAGATTGGAAAATAAGTAAAAGATGTTTATGGGAAAGTACAATAGTGATCATCTCTTCTTTGAGCTCCTAGACCAATGGAAAGATGACCAAAAAAATTAATAAGAAAAAACTTAAGATAAAAGATCTGTCAAAATCGCAAATACTGATTTTAAGACTCCAAAACTAGTGTCAAGTTAGATTCAGACTAGAATCGTATGTATTTCATTTATCATTCACTCAGACTGTAGGCCTGTTGGGAGAAAACAAGGAAGGCAGGAGAGGGAATTTTGTAGTTTAGAATGCCCAGCCCAGTGCCATACTTGGATTAAGAACAAAACTAGTGCCTTTTGCAAACCATGAGAGACTCTTGAATGCTGAGAACAAACTGAGGACTGATGGATGTGGGGGGCAGGGGGAGATGGGCATGGAGGAGGGCACTTGTGGGGATGAGCACTGTGTGTTATATGGAAACCAACTTGACAATAAACTATTTGTAAAAAAAAAAAAAAAAAAAAATTAGTGCCTTTTGAAAAGTGAAGGAAAAGACATTGACAAAGCTGGGATCCAACCACTTCTCACCACTACTATCATGACCCATGGCCCCGTCTGTTTCACCTAGACTATTCCAGTATCTAACTGGTCTCCTTGCTTCTGCCCTTGTCTCCCTGAAGAAAGAAAAGCCATAAAGATCCCTGTAAACGTGAGTCAGATCACCTCACTCTTCTGCTCAAAACCCTTCATGGCCTCCCACTCAATCAGAGTGAAAACCAAAATCTTACCATGACCTGCAAATTCCTGTAGAGTTTAAAGCCACATCACCTCTCTGATGTTGTCTCCTTCTACTCTCCTCTTGGCTCACTCCATCCAACCACACTGGCTTCTTCACTGTCTCTTGAATAGAATATATAAGCTCATTTGATAGCTTTTACTATATAAATTATGGTGCCTCAGTTTGCAGTTGATTCTAAGACTGGTGTACAGTCCTATGGGAATAACATTAATGCATGAGAATAAGCATATATAGAGATAACCATGACTTTATTTTTTTTTAAGCAAACTCGAAGTCCAGTGTGGAACTCGAACTCACAACCCCAAGATCAAGAGTTGCATGCTCCACCAACTGAGCCAGCCAGAGGCCCCAATCATTATTTTATGAAAATTGAGTGCTTTATTTACTTTTAAAATCTTTACCTTTTTTTCACAAACTAAACATAGAATCAGATTTAAAGGTGTAAAAATGTACATAGATTTTCTTTAAGAGTTTCGTTTTTATTCAAGTTTTAAACTCCACATGCGTTGAAAACTACTAGATGTTGGGAGTGAGAAGGAGGCCTTAACATCTTAGCTGTATACCTCTACACTGTGTGAGGTTAAAAAATGAAACAAAAACTTTGGTGCTATGGTATTTAATTTGATAAGCTGTACTTACACATGCACTGGTACACACAGCCACACACAAACAAATTAAAGTACCTCATGGAGTAAACAGTGCAGTGTAGAACAATTAAGGAAAAACACCTATTTGAAAGAATCAGAAAGAAAAGAATATTTTTAAGTACTCTGCATAGCTATAGAATCCATGGCAAATGATTTTTTGGTAAAGATAATTTTTGTAATTTTCAGACTTGCAGTGCCTCATTTAAGCCACAAGGCTTATTATCAAGGATTGCTTGATTCTCATTCGGCTTAGTTCACCAGTCTGAGAACAGGACCATGTCTTACTTCTATTCTTAAGGTCAGAAAGGACTGTGATCAATCTGGTTTTGGGACAGCTGCATTTTAGCTTGGTGGCAAAAATTTATTGCACCAGCAGGCTTTTCTGCTTTGGCTTGTTAGAAACCCAAGCAATATCAAGAGCAACTCTATTTATTTGACTGAACTAAAAATAGACATTCGCTCTTGCTCTTGGCTCTAATTTTTAATTCAGTTTTCACCAGATGGATTAAGACTTGCTCTGTCACCTCCCACTGTGTGGTTTGAATCATCAATATGGAGCCTAACATGCCCTTCTTTCCAGAAAATTCCACTAGTCAAAGTCAGCAGTATGTTCTTTTCCTACATGATCTTCTGTCCCAAATCATGGGCATTGGTTCTATTAAGAACTCTGTCACCAGCTATCTTACTCCTCCTCTGGGAAACTGGGTGTTAAATTATTTTCACAAAGATACACATGGCATTTGTGTTAGCCATGGAAATCCTCTGCTCTGACCTCCCTTTGAGAGAATCTGCCTGGATAGAGGTAGCTGGGCAGACAACCTCCAGACGCCACATCTTCCAATCAGCTGGAATTTTCACCTGAAGCCACCTCCCCCTCAGGCTGCTACCAGCCAATGATTGAGCATAGCTGTGGCAGAAGAGTGGGGTTTTTACTACTCAACTCAGGATGCCCCTGCAGACAGTCTTTGCTCTGGGGGCCGCCCATCAGCCCAGCTAAGACTCTGAGAGCCACACTGCAGCCCGAGACTCCACCTACCCAAACTTTCTTATTTCCTCTTGTCACAGGTATCACATCAGCATCAAGGTCCCAAAGCTTCCTTTCCTACTTACTTCTCCTTCTTCTTTATCCTATAATACCAATGAGCTCAGAAGCATTTGGTAAATTGGGCAATGATGTTAGTGTAACTTGGACATTGTGATGATTCATATGCAATTTTTCCTGAGAGATTGGATAAACTTCAATTGGAAAAGAAGGAGCCATCACTCTGCTAGTGTTTAAACTCTGAAATTCCAGTTTCACTTTAGGAAAACTTACAAGCCGGGGTTGGCTCATTCATTTGGGTGTCTGACTTTGGCGCAGGTCATGATCTCACGATTTGTGGGTTCAAGTCCTGCGTCAGGCTCTGTGCTGACAGCTCAGAGCCTGGAGCCTGCTTCTGATTCTGTGATTCCCCTCTCTCTCTGCCCTTCCCCGGCTCATGCTCTGGCTCTCAAAAATTAAAAAACAAATTAAAAACAGAACTTTAAAATCTGCAGTTGCACCCCAAAGTGCCTTCCCAGGGAGCCTCACCTCATCTTTGCACCCCACACTAGTGGCAGATTTACCATTCCTGCTGGGCACACCTTCACAGTGGCACTGCTCCCATGGAACTCCACTTCTATCTCTAGTATCTTGGCACCACAAGCAAGGGGTTTACATTTCACTAGGTTTTACCTTCTGAGTACCCCTAAAGCAGCCTCCGGTCACACTGAACCAGCCAGCTCTGTCCAGGTTATCATCTGAGATACCAATTTTTTGTGGTTGTTAGCTCTTTGAACTAACCTGCAAGAGTTGTTCAGGCTGTTACGCTATTGCCTTTCAGAGCCAGGCCCATCTGCCTTTGTTTCCTAAGCCAGTGTAACAAACAACCACAAGCTCAGTGCCTTAAATATCACCCATTTCTCAAGTCACACTTTCCACGTGTCAGGTGTCCGGGCAGAACCAGACCTTCTGCTCAGGGCCTCACAAGGCTATTCTCAAGGTGTCAGCAGCGCTGTGCTTCTCATTGGGAATTCAGTCTTCTAAGCTCATTCAGGGGTGTGACATGTCATCATTGAAGGACTAAGGACCCTGTTCTCTTCTAGCTGTTGACCAGGAATGCTCTCAGCTCCTGCAGGTTGTCCCCAAGCCTTTGCTCTATGGCCTTTATGCTCTTTATGCTCTTCACAGCATGGAGGCTTACTTTCTTCAAGGCCTGCAGGGGAGCAACCTCCCTGACTTCTAGTCCATCTCCAGTTGGCTATGACAGAGTCTTATATAGTTGTAATGCACCCAGAGGAATGACTATCCCATCCCTATTTGCAGCATAACATAATATAATCAGAGAAGCCACTATCCCATCATACTCGTAGATTCTGCCCACACTCTAGGGTAGTTTCTGGTCACGTACAAGAGAGAATCTCAAAGCCCATCTTGGAATTCTGCCAACCACATAGTCCTTCTCTACTCTGTTTTGTGACGGAGAAGCTGAAACTCTGCAAACCACATTTCTGCCTTGCCATCTGGCTCCGTTAGTTTCTGCCAGTGATGGGCATGAAGGAAGATAGAAAGGCTGACAAAGAGAAAGGTCTTATCCATCTTTGTTTGCTCACTGTTCCTGTCAACATTTGCCTCAGCAACGGCCTTCTTCTCTGGGGCAGCAGTTGGGATCAGTCCTCAGTTTTTCAGCAACAACAACCTCACCATACCTCCTCAGAGATCTGAAAGCTTGTTCTAAGGGACACCTCCTCTAAGCTCCATCACAAGGGATGGACTCCCCGCCCAAACTCTGAGGTTTTAGTGTCAGCCTCACTTGGTCCCTTCTAGTGTCTACTGATCCCCCATTTTTGTTTCTTTTTCTCCCAAACTTAGGGTCAAAGCAGTGTCCTTCTGCCACATTTTTTTTGTATCACCTCAATTTCCCTTTACCTTTTTAGATCTGCAATACTTGTTCAAGTAATTTTTCATGACAATTTTTTTTTTATAAAATAGCTGGTGTGGTTTCTGTATTCCTGATTTGACCTCAACTGATACAATAGGGTTTGAATAGGTCTGCCCTCCTGCTACTTTTTATTTTATTTTATTTTTTTTTTAAATGTTTTATTTATTTCTAGGAGAGAGAGAGAGAGACAGCGTGAGCAGGGGAGGGTCACAGAGAGAGGGAGTCACAGACTGAAACAGGCTCCAGGCTCTGAGCTGGCAGTCAGCACAGAGCCCGACGCGGGGCTCGAACCCACGAACCGCGAGATCATGACCTAAGCGAAAGTCGGACGCTTAACCGACTAAGCCACCCAGGCGCCCCATCCTGCTACTTTTTAAAACCCTCTTATTTTGTGGGAGATAGTGTAATATACAGATTTTTCAGAGATGTAGATATTGGGTTATAGTAAAATTCTTTGTAATCTACATTTTTAATGGCTGGGGTTCTTCTATCATACGTATGTATAATAATTTATTCATCCAGTTCTCTATCCTAATGCGGTTATTCCACACATTTTGCTATTACATATAATCCCATAATAAACACCCATAGATGCAAATGTTTGCCCACATGTGACCTTATTCCTTAGTATGAATTCTTTGAAGTGAAACTATGAGACTAACGGGTAAAAGCATTTTTAAAGTTTTTGATACCAAATCCTCTTTCTGCAAGGTTATAATAATTTAAACTCTATCAGCCTTGAATGAGAATGTGTGTTCCTCCATGCTCATACCAACCCATTACTTTCTTCATCTAAAATTAGTTGGCATTTTCATAGATGGAAAATGGCATCTCATCTTAACCCATTGATAATCAAAATTTTTTCCATATGTGTGTTTGGCATGTTTACTCCTTTTGTGAATTAACAGTCATTTTTGCCTTTTATAACCCTTCAACCAGAATGTATATGGTCCTTTCAGCCTCAACAATACTTTATTAGTATTTGCATCATTTACCATTCTTGGCTCCTAGTCCACCATTGGTTATGGGAACATTTCTCTGTTTCTTTTAGTCATTATCATGGTCTCTTATTTTTCACCAATGGCTTACCCTTGATACTCCTTACCCTTTCCTATGTTTTCTCTGGATTTAAATCTGCATGGCAGAATTTATGCTATACAAGTAACCTCTTCTTTTGTTAAGACAAATTTAGAAATTGATTAATGGCTGTTAGACTAGAAGACCCCTTAGACTTCTTCCAGCACCTATATTTTATGTTTCTCTGATCATGCTTCAGGGTGTACTCTGGTAAGCTGCTTTCCCAAATAATTTGACAGCTTCTAAATACATAGTATCCATAACTTTTAGAGATCAGATCATTCTGATAAATTCTGGTGAAGTTAAGGGACAGTCTTATAAATGAATCATATAATACTTGATTACTTCCATGAGATTACAATAAAAGTCAAATATTTATTCATAGCACTCCCATGTAAGATATACTTATAATCAAATAGAGTTTTTATTGCTTGCTAGCCTCATGGTTGTAGAGAAATTATTAGACATCTTTAATCCTTAATTTTCCCATCTGAGAAATGGGTATAGCAATTGAATAAACAAAACACTATTCAGAAAATTAAATGATAAAATGTATGTCAAATCTTTAGCACAATTCTGACATAAGTCAACAAACATTTACTGAGTACCTGTTAAACTTCAGTTACGCTTCTAGACTACGGGCATATAAAACTTAATAAAGCCTAGGAAGTATTTATTTCATTGGGCTTAAGTTCTAATGAATAGAGATGGACAATTAAATAAATAATAAAATATGTAGTGTACACAATGGAATAAATAAAATGAAGAAAAACAAAGCAGCATTATAAAACTGTAGTAATTGAGATACCCAAAGTGACCAAATCAGAAGGTTATAGAATGTAGAAACAGTCTCACAACTAGAAGTAAATTTAATTTATGAAAGAGCATACAATGAAGATTAGTGCAAAAAGGATAGACATTTCAGCAAAGATTCTAGATTAATTGGTTATAACATGGAAAAGAATGAAATTTGATCTCTACTTCCCAAAATATACAAAAATTTATTTGAGGTCAAGTAAAATCTTTTGTTTAAAAGGAAAAGCTACAAAACTTTTAGAAGGCAATATCGGCAGGTCCTTGAGAGAACAAATGATTTCTTAGAACAAAATAAAGGCTAACCGCATTAGTCAGTGCTCTCCAAAGAAACAAAACCAATAGGATATATACATAGAGTGAGAGAGAGAAGGAGATTTAATATTAGGAATTGGCTCACCCAATTATGGAGACTAACAAATCCCAAGCTCTGCAATCAGCAAACTGGAGGCCCGGGAGAGCTGATCATGTAAGCTCCAGTCTGAATGTGAGTAGGCCTGAGACCAAGAAAGAGCTAATGTTTCAGTTCAGGCTGATAGACAGGAAAGAACCAATGTGCCACCGCAAGGCAATCAGTCAGGCAGCAGTTCCTTGTTACTTACGAGACTGTCAACCTTTTTGTTCCATTCAAGCCTTCAACTAATTAGATGAGGCCCACTACCATTAGGGAGGGAAATCTACTTTCTCAGTCTACTGATTCAAATGCTCATGCCATCCAAAAACATCCCCATACCCACACCCAGAATAATGCTTGGCTAAATGTCTGGGCACCCGGTTGCCAGTCAAGTTGATACATAAACTTAACCATTGCAAGTCCACCCTTTGTCGACCTGGCACTCATACACATCTCCTTGAATCATACTTAATCTCCAAATAAAGACAATAATAAGGTCATAATTTAACTTAACATAATACAACTGTTCTGCCTACAACCAAAAATACACTAACTCCTTCCTCAGAAGCAGAGGGACAGTGGTTGGGTGATGTTTACTCTTCTTGCTATTCTGTGACATAATTACTATGCTATAAAACTAACAGTGTCTAAATACTATGAGACAGAGTCAATACGTCTTATGTTACATGATGAGGGAATAAGAGAGGGAACAAAACAAAGAAATTACAGGTGTATTTATATATTAATGTATCATATTAGTACACACCATACAAACATATTCATAAGAAAATAAGGGGGGAAATATTCTTATAATTCTTGTTTCCGTAAATGGACATATGGTTGTAGCTGGTATTTATAACAACTTTCTTCCACTGCCCACCTCATATTCCCTTTGACCTCATGCAAGCATCTCAGCTGGTTATGGTTCTTTACCTGGTGGGTGACTCAAACCTTCATTTCTGAAGGGTCTGAGCCATAAGCAGTGCTACATGGATTGGGTGGTTGTGCTTTACCATTGACCTTAATCACAGGCAACGTAATACAAAGAGATACTCTAAGGGGTCTTTGTATTCCAGACATCCTCTTCTTATAGGCCAACCAAGCAGAAGGTCATGGGAACAGGTCACTAGGGGTAATAATAAGTGGTGCCGCTCTGATGTTCACTATTCCTGGACATGTGAATCCTGGCTATAAAAGAAAAATGTCACGTGTTGGGTGCTGATTCAGAGCATATATGGAGAACCTTGCCCCCACTTTAACAGTAAATCCTCTACAGAGCTGGAATTTCATCCTGTGCTGTGTTTATGCCAGCTGCAAGATGAGATTGTAAGCTTGATTTTCAGCAGTCTCATTCTTGTGAATATAGAAAATAAGGACCTCTTTCAAGGCACACATAGAAGTCTTCAAGTCATTTATGTGGTTCTTAAGCTGAGACTTCAAATCTCTGGATGCATCTCATTTTCTTTCACTACTTTACTGAGTGACATCAAGAACAATGACCCAATCTCATTATATTCATTAGTTTGACAAAAATATTTGAAAGCATTATATACACAGTCACTCAGCCCCATGCTTTTTATAAGTGTCTGATTAGGAGCATCCAATGATTATACATTGAGTATCTATATTTCCAGAGTATATTGTGCACTATCAGTACCCTTTTTACTGCTAGCAATAGAGTCATTAGCATCTTTAAATCTAAAGAGATCAGGAAGCCAATTCCAGAAACCAATTCAAGAAAACTTGAATTTTTACCAGAACAAATTCAGGAAATTCATCCTTAAAATTCCATTCCTCTAGAACCATTCTTTGTACCAAAGTCTGAATTAGTCAGGATACCCATGGCCCAGTCAAGTTGACATATAAAATTAACCATCACATAGCCATAAAGCAAAAGTTTGGTAAATTCAACCACATTGAAATTAAGAACTTCTGCTCATGATAAGATACCATAAACAATTTGAAAAACAAACCACAAATTGAGGAAGGACGATTGCAACAAAAGTGACACATCAGGATAACTGTCCAGAATATGTAAACAATTCCTATGAATCAGTCTCACTTATAATTAAAGAAATGAAATTAAAACCAAAAACAGATAGCATTTCACATGAGGGATGGGTAAAACCATACCAAGTATCAGTAAAATATGAAGCAACTCTTATATACTCTCATGGGTGGGTCAATTCCTATAATCACTTTAGAAAATTATCTCACATTATCTAGTAAAGCTGAATGTGCATGTATCCTCTGACCTAGCAATTCTCTTAGGAATACATCCTAAAATTTTAGAGCAACTCTTGCTCTTGTGCAATAAGATGTATACAGAAATATTCCTACCAATAATATTCATAAGGGCTAGAATCTGGAAACAGCCCAAATGTCCATGAGAATTAAAATGAACACATCAGTTATGCTGTGTGTATATACCGAAATACTATATATCAGCGACAATAAACTATAGCTATAGGCATCACCATTATATGGGGCATTGAGTCACTGAAGAATATAATAACAACAATAATGATAATAGCTAATGTGTAAGTTCTTTATTATTACCAAATTTTTCTCTAACTGCCATAAAATCAGGCATACCTCAGAGACATTATGGGCTTCTTTCCAGGCCACTGCAATAAAGCAAATATTGCAAGAAAGTGAGTCAAATTAATTTTTTTGTTTTCCAGTGTGGATAAAAGTTGTTTACAGTCTACAGCAGTCTATTAAGTATGTAATAATCTTGTGTCTGAAAAACAATGTACATACCTTCATGAGGGGTGCGTGGGTGGCTCAGTCAGTTAAGCATCCAACTCTTGGTTTCCACTTTGGTCATAATCTCATGGTTTGTGGGAGTGAGCCCCTCACTGAGCTCTGCCCTGACAGCATGAGCCTGCTTGGAATTTTCTCTCTCTTTCTCTGCCCCTTCCCAACTTGAGCATGTATGTGCCCTCTCTTTCTCTCTCTCAAAATAAATAAATAAACTTAAAAAAAATGCTTTACTGCAGGGCACCTGAGTGGCTCAGTTGGTTAGGTATCTGACTCTTGATTTTGACTCAGGTCATGACCATAAGGTCATGGCTTGTAAGATCAAGCCCCAAGTCAGAGTCTATGCTGGGCATGGATTCTGCTTAAGACTCTCTCTCTCTCTCTCTTTCTTTTTGCCCCTTCTTCACTCATACTCTCTCTCTCACAAAAAATTGTTTAGTAAATTTTAAGAAATACTTTACTAAAAAATGCTAACAAGCATCTGAAGTTTCAGTGAGTTGTAATGTTTTTACTGATGGAGGGTCTTGCCTCCATGTTGGTAATGACTGACTGATCAGAGTGGTGGTTGCTGAAGGCTGAGGTGCCTATGGCAACTTATTAAAATTAGATGACAGTAAAGTTTGCCATATTGATTGACTTTTCTGTTCACAGATGATTTGTCTGTAGTATTCAATGCTGTTTGATAGTAGTTTACACACAGTAGAATTTCTTTCCAATTTGGAGTTAATGCTCTCTATCTCTGTTGTGCTTTATCAACTAAATTTATGTAATTTTCTACATCCTTTGCTGTCATTTCAACAATCTTCATCAGGAGTAGATTCCATTTCAAAAAAAACCCACTTCCTTTGCCCGTCCATAAGAAGCAACTCCTCATCCAATCAGGCTTGATCATGAGATCGCAGCAATCCAGTCCCATCTTCAGGCTCCACTTCTAATTCTAATTCTCTTGCTCTTTCTACCACATCTACGGTTACTTCCTCCACTGAAGTTTGCAATCCCTCTAAGTCACCTGTGAGGGTTGAAATCGACTTCTCCCAAATTCCTGCTCATGTTGATACTTTTACCTCTTTCATGAATCATGAATGTTCTTAATGAAATCCAGAATCATGCATCCTTTCCAGAAAGATTTCAATTTACTTCTTTCATGAATCATGAATGTTCTTAATGAAATCCAGAATCATGCATCCTTTCCAGAAAGATTTCAATTTACTTTGTCCAGCTCCATCAGAGGAATCAACTATCTCTGGCAGCCACAGACTTGTGAAATGTATATCTGAAATAAGATTTGAAAATAAAAGTAGCTCCTCAATCCATAGGCTGCAGAATGGATATTGTCTTAGCAGGCATGAAAACATCTTGGGTTTACCTGGTGCATTCTCAATGACCAGTAATATTGTGAAAGGAATCTTTTATTTTCCTGAGCAGTAGATCTCAACAGTGGGCTTAAAATATTCAGTAAACATGCTGTGAACAGATGTGCTTATCATCCAAGTTTTGCAATTCCACTGATAGAGCACAAGCAGAGGATAGAGCCTAATTCTTAAGGACCCTGGGATTTGGGGAATGGTAAATGAATGTTGGCTTCAACTTAAAGTTACTACCTGCATTAGTGACTGCCATTACCTCTGAGAAGAGAGTCAACTTGTCTTTTAAAGCTTTGAAGCCAGGGATCGACTTTCTCTCCAGCCATGAAAATCCTAGACGGCATCTTCTTCCAATAAAAGGTTGTTTTGTCTACATTGAAAATCTGTTATTTAGGGTAGCCCCCTTCATTAAAGATCTGAGCTAGATCTTCTGGATGACTTGCTGCAGCTCCTACATCAGCACCTGCTGCTTCACCTTCTACTTTTGTGTTTTGGAGACATCTTCTTTCCTTAAGCCTCATGAATCAACCTCTGCTGTCTTCCAGCATTTCTTCTTCAGCTTCTCACCTCTCTTAACCTTCATAGAATTGAAGAGAGTTAGGGCCTTAATCTGGATTAGACTTTGGCTTTAGAGAATGTTGTGGCTGGTTTGATCTTCTGTCCAGACCACTAATGCTTTCTCCATATCAACAGTAAGAATGTTTCACTTTTCTACCATCTGAGTATTCACCAGAGTAGCAGTTTTAATTTTCCTTCAAGAACTTTTCCTTTTCATTCATGGCTTAGCTAACTGATCCAAGAGGCCTAGGTTCTAGCCTGTCTCAACTTTCAACACGCCTTTCTCACTAAGCTTAATCATTTCTGGCTTTTGATTTAATGTGAGAGACGTGTGACTCTTCCTTTCACTTGAACACTTAGAGGCCATTATAGGGTACCTAACTGGCCTAATTTCAATATTGTTGTGTCTCAGGCCATATGGAGGCCTGAGGAAAAAGACAGAGACTAGGGAACAGCCAGTCAGTGTAGCAGTCAGAATGCATAACAACAATTATCAATTAAGTTTGCCATCTTATATGGGCACAGTTCCTGACACTCCAAAATTATTATGATAGTAACCAGAAAGATCATTGATCACAGATTACCAAACCAAATATAATAATAATGACAAAATTGGAAATATTGCCAGAATTACCAAAATGTGACACAGGAGACACAAAGTGAGCAAATGATGTTGAAAAATGGTGACAAAAGAGCTGCTCAATACAAGGTTGCCACACAAGCTTCAACTTGTAAAAAATGCAGTATCTGCGAAGCACAGTAAGGTGAAGCACATTAAAACAAGACATATCTGTGTAATCTAACCCCCCAAAATGCTGTGAGCTACTTACAATTTTTGTTCTCATTTTATAGTTGAGAAATTGCAATCAGAGGGATGAAATAATTTGCCCAAGCTGACCCGGCTACCCAGTGAGGAGGTGAAGCAGGATTTCAAGCTTAGAGAATATGAATACAGTCCATTGAATGTAGTTAAGTATGCTCAAAAATTGACATTACTAAACATTGGGGATACACATAGATATGTCTATTACGCGAGGAAATACATGGGCATGATTCACAAAAGTGCAGCAGAAGGAGGGATATTTTGATCATTTCAAGATCACTAGAATTCTTTCATTTCTTAAGCACAGTGATGGGTATGTGGTTGTTCATATTATTAGAATTCTTTAATCTGTACTGATACATTGTGTGTATACATACACATGTGGGTGTGTGGGTGTGGGTGTGGAGGGGGGAGTGTATGCCCATGGTCACCTTCCATGCTATAGTTGAGTATGCTTTCTTGTTACTCATCTACTTTTATCTCAGACTTATGCAAAGTTTTTCCTTAGCACGTGTCTGAAACTCAAAGCCAGAAAGAAAATAGTTTCATATCACATCCCTTCCTTACTAAAGTGAATCAGAATAACCTTGTCCATAAATGGAGATGGAGAAGAAACAAAAAGAAAAAAATATGGGTGGATGATTAATGTTTTTGAACAATTATATTATCACAGAAAAAGGAAATTGAAGAGAAGAGAAAAAATAGATAACATAGACAGGAAAAAGTAGAAGTGAAAGAGATGGAAATAAAATGTTATAGAAGAAAGGAAAAGGAAAGAAAGAACAAGAAGAGGAAGATCAGCCAGTGTTTCTGTGAGTGAACTACATGGTTTACATATGAAAAGCTGAAAGAACCCACTTTTTGCCACTAGGCCCTTGTAAAAGATCGATTGATAGTGCCTACTAGGAGTGGTCTGGCATAATCCAATAATCCAGTGGTCTATAATAAATACTAAATGATCAATTTCTACATTAACTGTCATCAGCCATCATGGTTTCCTTTCATTTATACTTAAAGAATATATTTATTTAGTATATATGCAAAAAGAAAATTCAAAGAAATCAAGGAATGGGCTTAAGTAGATGTTTATATTGATATCAACTTCAGCAAATCAATCAATCTCACACTGGGAGGGAGACAGAAATTAATGTGTTCCTCGCAAGCACATATTTGAACATCTTATTTCCTTAAAACTATAGACACTGGAAAGAGGCATTCCTCGGACACCAACAAGCAAATTCATAAACTATGATATTTCGGGCCCTGGTTTATTATTGTATTGGGTATTTTTTAAGATAATAAAAACCAACAACCTATGAAAATTTTCAATCTTATAATAATCAAAAAATACAAATATAAACAACAATGAGATTTCATTTTAATACATCTGATTCAAGCACAGATTTTTTTTTTTATAACACCTGGTTATAAAACCGGGTTTTTTTTTTATAACACTAGTTTTATAAGAGTAAAAGAAAATGTTCCTTCTTGCATAGTAATGCTGGACAACAAGTATAGGAAGCCTTACAGACATGTCTACTTTTTGTATAATTTTATATTCAAGAATATGCCTTAAAGAAATTATCATGAATATGTCGAAAGTTCTAACCACAAAAATATTTATTTCAATTCTATTATAATAGTCGACAATGGGACAATGTAGTAGAAGTATCCTACTACATGAGATTAAGTGGTGGCATATATATTGAGTGGAATGATACTCTTCTAACTTTTTAAAGTTTATTTACTTATTTCGAGAAATAGAGAAAACGAGCAAGGGACAGGTAGAGAAAGAGGGAAAGAGAGAGAATCCCAGGCAGGCTCTGCACTGTCAATGCAGAGTCCAACACGGGGCCCAAACCCACCAATCGCGAGATCATGACCTGAGCCGAAATCAAGAGTCAGATGCTTAACTAACTGAGCCTCTTTAAATTTAAATGGTCGTAAAAAATAGAAAGTAACACCAAACATTAAAATATGCGAAATGGAAAAATAAATAATTTTTTCAATTCATACATACAAGTCTATTGTCAGAAAGTTGGCTTAAAATAAAGATTTGAAGAAATGAAGCAAGCAGGAAATGAGATGTGAAATATGGTTGACAAAGAAAACTGAAAGCCTGACCAATTGCCTAAGTCCAGTTATAGTTGAATGGCTGAAAATAAAGTCTAACTTCTCTTTCCAAAACAATCTCTTAATGAAAGATAAATCATTTTCCCATAAAGGGAATACAAGTGAGTAATAAATGATTAATAATATTCAAATAACCTTGGGTCATTGATAATTGAAAGAGAAATTTAATGAGAATGCAGTTTGCATACTATCCCATTGAGACTCTCTGAGCATGGCTGATGTAAGAAACTGAAATGATCAAGTGATCAATGATGCTGAATCCCAAAGGGTGAGCAAAGGACTGGGATGGCCATAGCTCTGTAGTCACAGATGATCATTCATGAGAATGCCACTAGCTAATCTCCATAAGTGATGCATTAGTCCTGGGTGATTGATCTAGAAATTTGCTTAGGGTAATTCTAAATATTTATGCATTTTATTCCAAGGAAAGAAAAGTTTACCTCACTTGCTCCCTAATGGAAGTTTGCACATTCTTCTCCATAGGAAACAGAGTTGGGGATGGAAAGCCAACAGTATTCAGGATTGTCAACCCCTCTCACACAAGTGTAAAGAGAAAATTATCATGGACTAAGAAGGAAAAGATTTTCACATCTGAAAGACAGAATGCTTGAAGAGGTGATGTGTGTTACAAAAGACATTAAAGTCATGAAGGGCATGCATTTGTTGACCATAAACACAAACCACCAAATCCCAAAATACTAAGAATGAGCCAGAAAGGAGGTCATTCTGGAACAACTTTACTAAACATATGGAAATCATTTCCCCCCCCCCAATAAATAGTGTGAAACAAAAATTAAATAGTCTAGGAAGAGATTTGTTAGAGTTCTTTTGTCCATGGGTTTAATATTTTATAAAAAGAGGGTGGTAATGTCAGTCCATGAAGACCATCAGAGCAGGAAACGGCCAAGCTCCTTCCAACACACCTTCCTGTGTCACTGACAGTCACAAAGTAGACTCCGTGTGGAGCCATCTCTTGTGTTTTTACCTGCACTGGCTCAGTACATGGTACCTGGTGGATACTCAATGGATATATTTGCTCAATGACATTAAACAGAATCTGTATATTCCAGCACCCTCTGAACCACCATTACTCTCCAGTCTGCTGTGTCATTCATTGCTCTTCGAGAGAAAAAACCTGAAAGTCAAAGACCTTTATCAAAACTACAATCACCGAAATACTTCCTAAACTCAGTAATAATATAAAAGTCGGATATTTCTCCCTTTAAAGAAATATTTAAAAGGTCAATATAGAGTCATTAAAGTACTCTTGAGTTTCTGAAGAAAAGGTAGTAAAGTAATGCCAAATTCTAGTATTAAAAGGAAGCACATAGCAGGTATTCAGTTAATTTGTACCTACTATTCTAATATAAAAACCTCATTTAGCAAAGACTCCCATCATGTTACATCTCTTTATTCATCTAGTAATTATATGATGAAAGTCTATAACTTACCTGTCAGGTTTTCAAAAAAGATCTGACAACTGTAAAGCTGTAACTTGAGTTCCATCTTATCTTTGGAGAAATAAAATTTTGAGAAAATAATGCCCCCTCTTTCTTCTTCTGTCTACCATTTTATAAGAAAGGCACCCAAGAACATCCCTTGCAAGTTCATCCCAAGCAAGTTCAAAAGCCATGACTACCTCTGCAAGGCTGCCAAAATCTGTCGATGAGAGGAGACACACAAACTGCTGTAAAAGACACTAACATGATGGTTTTAGCAGACGTGCATGTAAAAAGTCTCAAGGTATTTCTCTTACCCGTTCCAGAGATCTTTCGAGTCTTCCCCTGAACCATAAGGAATGTGCCATGTATTTTATCGCGTTTCTTCACTGGCCTTTTGGAACCCACTCTTGCAGCTGCAGAGAAAAACAAGAACCAAGGCCTTCTCAAGGTCCCTTGCTGTCATTTCATATATTAATCAAAGAAAAGCCCCTAAAGAAAGTGTATCCTAGAAATCTAAACTCGCTGTCTCTGTAACAGCCTCATCACTGCTGGGAACTAGGGGTGAGTCTAAGTCCTCAGAGCTAAATTCCACACAGGGGACAAAGTTAACAAATCAAAGCAGAACTTTTACTTCTTGAAATGATGCCTAAACGTAGGAGGACAAGAGGGTTGAAAAGTGGATGGAAAAAATATTTTCTCCCAATGACTCCCATATATAATATTGTTTTTACTGTGGAAACTAAAAATCCAAGTCCACACAAGAATTAAAGAACAGCACAATGAACATTGGTATATTCCTTACTGGTATAAGTCTTTCCCTACAGGTATGTGCAATCATTTCTTTCTGCCAAGCCATCCAAGAGTAGGCTGTGAACAAGACATTTTACCCCTAAATACTTTAGTGCATATCTCCCACAAGCAAGATATTCTCCCACACAACCTGATATCGTTACCGGACCTTCAAAACACTGAATTTAATAAGATCATCCAACGTCTAAGCCAGACTCCAATTGTCTCTAAAAGTCTTTCATGGCCTTTTTAAAAAAATTCAGCGCCCTCTGTTGCTCATGGTCCTTTAGTGAGTCCAGGCCAGTGGTTTCACAGAACATCCCACCTTCTGTTTGTCTTTGTGCTGTGTTGTTTCCGTTTGTGTTTGTTTCCTCGTGATTAGATTTAGACAAAACATGTTTGGCAAGAACCCCTTGTAAGTGATGCTGGATGTCTCCCACTGTATCACATTTGGAGACAACTAATGTCAGGCTGGCCATTGGTGCGACGCCGAGCTCGACCATCTGATACCGTGGTCGCTGCCAGACTTCCCCTTTCTAAAGACGCATTTTCCCCACTATAATTAGCGAGCAGTGTGCGTGTGGTATTTGCACCATGTGAATACTCTGTCCCTCAATAACCAGGCACCCGATGATTTTGGTATTCAGTGATGTTCCTCTCTGAAATCAAAACTAACCTGGGAAGACAGAGATTGTCTGTCATTCTTTCTGCATTTTTTTAGCTGGCATTCTGCTTTAAAGAAGAGACTTAGGGATGCCTTAGGGGTGCCTCAGTCAGTTAAGCATTTGACTCCTGATTTTGGCTCAGATCATGATCTCGTGGTTCATGATATCAGGTACCATGTTGAGCCCCACGTTGGGCTCTGTGCTGTCAGGATGGAGCCTGCTTGGGATTCTCTCTCTCTCTCTCTCTCTCTCTCTCCCTCTCAAAAGTAAATAAACATTTAAAAACAGAAAGGAAGATATTTTATTTTCTCTCTTTCTCTCTTTCTAACATTATGGAATCAAGGAATTTTGATATTTGTTATGCTTCATTGTCACTATTGTTGTTTTTGAAGTTCATATTATTCCAAATTTGGTTACTAGATTCCTTTCCAGTCAGCTCATGGATTTGTTGACATGTCTCCATCATTTTGTGAGCATTTTCATGCTTTCTAGCCAATGAGATATTCAGGTTAAACTCAGACTTTTCCAACCCCAGGTCTAGAACCGGCCACTTCTCCAAGGAGCCATCATTCAGTTCTCCAGATAATGGGCACGAGATGTGCTCATGCTGAGAAGGCATCCAGTCTGAACTGAGAGCACAGAGATAGAATTCTGCTAGGATGTCAAGCAACTTCAAAATTTGGAAGAAGGTAATAATTCTGGCCCAAATTTCTGAAGAAATAAAATTAACAATGAATTCTTGTTATTTTCACTCCTAATATGTATAATGTGCCCAGTGTTTAGGGCTAGAGGTGGCCAATAACTGAAAATTACTCTTGTTAATAAAAATAAATGTCAATAATAGGAGCCCATGAAGTTATATCAGATACTGATACCAATTGCATAGATAGTATCTTGACAGTAACCTTATCATCCAAGTTATATTTTGCTCAAGCCCATTACAAAATTAACTTAACTTCTTGGAGTTCACACTGACCATTATGGGCCAAATGTTCCAGAACCTTATCAAAATAAAAAGGACAACTAACCTCAAGTTGAATATCTTTTTCTTTTTTTAACTTTTAAATGTTTATTTTTATTTTTGAGAAAGAGAGAGAGCCACAGTGTGAGCAGGGGAGGAGCAGAGAGAGAGGGAAACACAGAATCTGAAGCAGCCTCCAGGCTCTGAGCTGTCAGCACAGAACCTGATGTGGGGCTTGAACTCACAAACTGTGAGATCGTGGCCTGAGCTGAAGTCAGACACTTAACCAACTGAGCCACTCAGGCGCCCCTCAAGTAGAATATCTTCTGAAGGTAATTTTCACATGAGTAATCCACAACTCCTTTACTTCACCTGTAAATTCATTGCTACTACCCTAACTTAGCTGCTCACTACCTCTCACTTGGACTTTAACATACCCTGCCTAATTGATTTAACTTTTTCATGCTCTGAGTCTTTGCAAGGTAATCAGCATGGTCTTCCTTATTTTTTTTGATTGGAGTATAGCTGACACACAATGTTACATTAGTTTCAGATGTACAACATTTTGATGCAACTTCTCTATACTTCTGCTGTGTTGCCCACAAGTGCAGCTACCATCTGTCACCCTACAAACCTCCTACAGTATCATCGACCGTATTCCTTTTGGTGTCTTCTTTGAACCTAATTTGAGCCTGTCAGTCCCCTGCTCAAAATTCTTAAGAGCTCCCATTCACCTCGCTGCACCTCACTGCTGTGCTTACACTAATTAAAAACAGACTTGCATTCAAACCACTGGGGTTCAAGTCCTGGAGTTACTACTTACTAGCTTGTAACGTATTTCTTAATTTCCTTGTGCCTCAATTTCCAGATGTATGAAACGAGGACAATAATTGTGCTTACGTCACAAATTGTTATAAAGATGAAATGAGCAAATATCTGCAATACACAGAAACCAGTGCCTAGCATATGCTATGCTGTATCAGGGTCAGCTCTGTAAAACCAGGGCACTTCTTTCCATATTCTTTTTTTTAAGGGATTCTCAGGGCACCTGGATGGCCCCGTCTTTTAAACATCTTGACTCTCGATCTCAGCTCAGGTCATGATCTCAAGGTTTGTGAGTTGGAGCCCTGCTTAGGGCTCAGCACTGACAATGCAGAGCCTGCTTGAGATTCTGTCTCTTTCTCCTTGTCTCTCTGCCCCTCCCCTGCGCATTCTCTCTCTCTCTCTCTTCTTGCTCTCCCTGCATATTTTGTTTAAAATTTTATCATGTTCGCTTCGGCAGCCCATATACTAAAATTTTATGAAAATAGGGGCCCCTGGGTGGCTCAGTCGGTTAAGCGTCCAGCCTTAGCTCAGGTCTGATCTTACTATTTGTGAGTCTGAGCCCCGCGTCGGGCTCTGTGCTGACAGCTCAGAGCCTGGAGCCTGCTTCAGATTCTGTGTCTCCCTCTCTCTCCATCTCCCACTCGCACTTTGTGTGTCTCTCTCTCAAAAATAAATAACATTCAAAAATAATAATAATAATAATAATAATAAATAAAATCCTATGAAAATACATGGCATTCTGCCTTATGTCATGGGGATTTTTGCTTCTTTTCTGAAATAATTTATTTGCATTATTTGTAACTACATAAGAAAAAAAGCGCACTCAAGTTGTGGAATCACTGCTTCCCTAAAAGCACTGTTTCATTCCTTGAGACACAGACCAGTAGTATTACGTTATGCTGTGAACATATTGCCTTTGTACAAAAGCATAAATTCCTAGATAGTATAATTACATCTTGTCCATTTTTCTATCTCTCCCGATAGCTAACAAAGTTCAACAAACGTACTACGTGCTAAAAACAATATGTAGGAAGTTACTCGCTGTGCATGAATCTGTCTCATGACACAGATTCAGAATTTGATTTGATTTAATTCAGAATACGGGGGGAAAGAGAAGGATGAGGTAGGTTCAGAAGTAATAACTATTGAAGACTTAATTGGGTTCTCTCTAGTTGAAGATCCTTCATCTTGAACAATTTCAATTCAGAGAGCTTCTTCTGCTTCTTTTCAGTACCACAAACTAAATAAGGACACGAATTTGGTAAACTGAACATTGTTATTTCATTTTAGTAATTGGCAATAGGCAAGACGCAGGAGTCAGAACTTACCAGGGAGAGAGTCGATGTCATTTGGGCAGGAGCTCAGCCCCTGGTTGGCACAAGTTCCAGTGGGAAATGGTAATGAGGTATGTTCAGATTCCGACCATCTGGAACTATAGGAAGCTTCTAAATTTGATTTGTGTTGGAGGGACAGCGGTCAAGAAAGGAACATGCGCACAGTGCTTTGGACCTACTCCAAAATATGACCTTTTTGGACCCCCAAAAGATGGCTGTCTAGAAGAAAAATGTGAGCAATGTTCCCCTTGCCCTAGAACTGTTGCCTAGAAACCCGTCTGGAGAACGCACAGTGTTACCCAATAAGTATCTACCCAGAATTCCTAATCTCACAAGCAATAAACCGTTTGACATTTTATCTTTACATTAGAACCAAGATGCTCTACCAAAAGAAGCAGTGCCTCTGGAAGTTCTGTAAGCTTTCAGCAGTGGGAGTGCAGCCGAAACAAAGGAAACAGCTAAATAGTGTACAGACATTTCACTCCCATGTAGTAGGAACGTCAGCAGAGCCTTCTCGAAGCCAGTTTCCAGCAATGCCGGGGAGGGCTCAAAGATGTGGCTTTTGGCTAGTTTCAGAAAGGCACTAATAGCATTTGTACAAAATAATAATATGGAAGTCCAATGGAGCTAATACACTGCATCCCAAGCCAGTCTTTCTGAAACACAGTAATAAGATAAGAGGTCCTCTTACCCTTATTCAATACCACGGTAATGCAAAGAACCGGACTGGCCGTAGGAGGGATATAGAGAAGGAAAGATCTGGCTTAACTTCTCCAGCCATGGCTGAGCTCATCTCAATGGTTCTGGCCAAACAGTGTCTTGTCAGCCAAGTTCTCAGATCTTAGAGATCTGAGGGGTTTGACTGTGTTTAGAAACTGGTGGATAGGACAGAATGGCCCAGGTTTCAAAATCCGTATGGGAACAAATATGAAGCATAATTACCTTGTTTTCTGCAGCAACAAAAAAAAATGCAAAGAAAAAAAGAAAATTTAAAGAAAAAGCAGTGCCTCTGTCTACAACAGCATTTGAAATAACAGGCCTGTTATTCATGTGGTTTTCTCCTTCCTACTTCTCAAGGGTGAATTGCTGTGTTAAAGCCTTGAATGCCGAGCAATAGACGTCAGTTGCAATGTGCCCAAAGCAATAGCCTCTGTACGGGGAGAGCAGTTTGGAGAACTTGAAAGATGACAACTTCCTTCACATCCTGAATCCTCTGCTCACTAGTTTTGTACCCTTAGTTGAGACTCCAAGCCTCAGTTTCCTGATCTGTAAAACAGGGCAAATTCTGCTCCTGTCTGAGATGGTGAAGGTAAATAAGATAATACATGTACTGCACTGTAGTGATAAGTGTCAAAGAAATGTCTGCCATTATTTTCCAGTCTTTCTATTTGAGAGTCTAGGTGAAACCATGATAAATAGCAATTTTATTATCCGATACGGTTTATTTTTCTCAACGAGAAATATATGTGACTGCTTCTGTAGTTTCCACCTTAAAAATTAATTCCATGGTGATTCACAGGATTAAGACGTGTAATTCCCTACTATTATTGAAGCCTTGCTTTGTCCCAAGCGCTTTGAATAACTTGTCATATTCTCATTTGATCCTCATGGCAAAGCTAGGTTTATGTTTGTTTTACTAAGGCACAAACTAAAGCACAAAAGGTTTAAACAATCTGCTTAATGTTGCAGATTGTCAAGTGGCAGCCCTGGTTCTCAACCCCAAGTGGTCCGGCACCAGGGCCCACGCTCTCAGCAACCCTTGCCTCCCTGGCTACCTGCCATGACAGCCATACACTAAGTTCCCAGAATGCTTTTGTTCCCAGTGAGAGAGACAATGTATGCCGTCACCACTCGGGTAACAACCACTGTCAGAACTCTACTACTTCAACAACAGACATCACAAGTCATTTTCAATGAGAAAGACCACACCTCATTTTTAGACGAGATGTTTTAGAAACTGTCAGAAAATATTCTAGGCTTTCACCTACTTTAATACAGCATTTGAAAGTTCATGAGGGGCGCCTGGGTGACTCCGTCAGTGTGGCCTCCAGCTTCGGCACAGGTCATGATCTCCCAGTCTGTGGGTTCTACGGCTGTGCTGACAGCTCAGAGCCTGGCGCCTGCTTCAGATTCTGTGTCTCCCTCTCTCTCTGCCCCTCCCCCACTCATTTTCTGTCTGTCTCCATCTCTCAAAAATGAATAAACGTTAAAAATTTTTTGTAGAAAGTTCATAGGACTATTAAAAGAAAGCTACCTTCTTAGCCAGAGAATCTTGTCCGGCATTGAATAAAGAATCTCCACGATTAGACTGTTCCTCCATTTTTCACCGCATCAGCAGATTAGCGGGTCAGTGGCACCGCTGAGGCGAGTGAGTTCTTCCTCCGCTCTCCACCCAGCTAACTTGCTCATGCTTCAGATCCCTGCTGGAAAGGCACTTCTTCAGAGAAGACTTCACACACCCCTGCCTAAGCCACTCATTCACTGAATAGACCTCGTAGCGTTCAAGACCGTCAAAAATCAATTCCCAAATGTGTACTCCAGCCCAGAGCAAATGAGACCAAATATTCATCTTTAAATGACTAACAGGCACTCTAGCCTGACACACCTTAAACCGAACTCCCCTCTCTGTCCCAAAACTTACTCCACTCTCAGCCTTCTCCATCTCAATTGATAGCTCCTCAACCTTTCCGTTGGTCAGGCCAAATGCCTGACAGTCATCCATGACTCCTGCCTTTATCTCTTTAAGTCCCATTCAATCTATCAGGAAATCTTGTTGGCTCTACCTTCAAAATCCAGCCTGAACGTTACCACTTCTTAATACTCTTACTACTACCAATCAGGTCCAAGCCACTATTATCTTCTGGATGATTGGTCTCCTGCCTTCTCTTTTTAGTTAGTTGTTGTTGTTGTTTTTTTTTTTAACACAACAGGCAGAATGATCTTCTTATAAATAAGGTGGTGTCTAAACTTTGCTACAAACTTCCATTGCTCCCTGGCCCTGTCTAAGTCAATGTTACAATGGCCTATGAGACCATATATGATCTTCTGTTCATTACCTCTGACCAAGTCCTCTAAACCACTATACATTCTCTTCCAGCCATGTTAGCCTTGGTGTAGTTGCTTGAACTCACCGGATATGTTCTTGCCCCAGGGCCTTTGCACTTGCTACTCTCTGCCTACAGCTCTTTCTCTTATTTTCTTTTAATTATTCAACATAGACCTGCCTCATAGGAAAGGTCTCTATGCCTATAGTATTCAAAAATGCAGTTTCCTCCTCAATGCTGCTTCTTTCACTTCTACTTCCCTGCTGTGTATTTCTTGATAGCACTAACCTTCCAATATACTATAAAGTTATTTTGTTTGTTGTCTGTTTCTCTCAACAACAACAAAAACCATTTGCCAAATGGGCAGGAATCTTCTTCTGTTTAGTTCACTAATGAATCCCCAGCACCTAGAACAGTGCGAAGCACAGAGTAAGTAGTCCACACGTATTCGTATTCGTTGAATGAATCAAATCAGACCACCCATTATATGACCACTTAACACTGTATCTTTTTGTAACCTTTTTCATAATTATAATTCCTTTTGTTAATTGTGAGCTTGTTTACTTAACATATCTCTCTTCTGCTAGATTATGAATAACATGAGGTCTGAGACTGTGTTTTCATCCCCAACAATTAAGAGCCTGCCATTAATTAGTAGATGCTTACTAATACTTGTTGAATTAATGAACTAGATTAGGCAGCGGTTAGTAGTATTATGTTCTGTGCAGCCTCCATATTCCTGACAGTATTACAAACAGATCACTGGCTCCAAGAAGTGCCCTGATGAGACAATAGGGTTTCTAGGGATGTTAGGAAGAGACTGCACACCTAGATGAGAACCCAGTAGGTGACAAGGGACAAGTATGCAAATAGTTACACCTAAGTACAGTTGACCAGTGTTGCTTATGTGTTGGGTTGGGTATGGGTGTTTTTTTCTTTTTTGTTTTGTAATGACTGAAACTATATCATCTTTCTTCCAAGACTTGTATCTGCGAGTTATCATAACTTCTGGGAATAAGAAAGAAGAATGTTACCCTTAGGGGCACCTGGGTGGCTCAGTCAGTTAAGCGTCCAACTTCAGCTCAGGTCATGGTCTCACAGTTCATAGGTTCGAGCCCCGCGTCGGGTTCTGTGCTGACAGCTCAGAGCCTGGAGCCTGCTTCACATTCTGTGTCTCCTTCTCTCTCCATTGCACTCCCACTGGAGCTCTGTCTCTCTCTCAAAAATAAATAAAAATAAAACAATTTTTGAAAATAAAAAGGAATGTTACAACATTATTTCAGGTTAGTCCAAGTAGAAAAACCGAGTTACAAACCCGAACTGTCTGAGGGCTAAAAGAAGAGAAATAAAACAATTTTTCACCTTTAAGGGTAACCTGGTTTTGCACTTTTATTTTTAAAAAAGAGTCCATATATATTTTTTTCTTTTCATTTTTTGTGCACAATTACCTCTCTCAAGAATTTCCTATGAACTATCATGGCATGAAAATACATTAAACTTGGAAGTTAGAAAAATGGATTTTACTAGTTTTTTTCATTGGTGTTATACTGCCATCTAGTGACCACAAAAGTTATGGCTCACCTGTGCCACTGAAAGGCCAATAACAGCTGCCGGAGGGAAATCAGCAAGTAGCTGATGCAGCTTGTCCAAGTCCTCTTCCATTAGTGTCCCTTCCCAGATAAGCCTCTGGGTCAGAGTGCCCCTCTAGACTAAGGCCTGCTGCTGACATGTCTCAGCATGAAAATGATTTATGTTTATTCTCTTCTGTGTACCCAGTAGGCAGGGTTTATATGCTTTATAATCACTTTAATTGGATTCATGAAGGAAATGTCCTCTTACATTTATTAATGTCTCTTCCACTCTGACTTCATAGCAATCTGGGAATGTTTCAGACCAGGTGGACGTCAAACACGTGCTAACCATTTCAATACGGAGAAACTAGGAGGCCATTGCGGTAAGAGACGGACGTAAGGCAGCCACTTCCTAGCTAGATGTATGTGAACACAAGTATGTCTGCATCTGTTCCGGCAGTGATTGTAACCACAGAAAGCCTAAACTACATAAAAATTATTTATCTTCTAGGGGCGCCTGGGTGGCTCAATCGGTCAAGCCGCCAACTCTTGGTTTCGGCTCAGGTCGTGATCTCACGGTGTGTAGATTTCTATAAAATTTATAGAGAACTCTTCTCTATCTTCCAAATAAGTCCAAGCTGCTGGTTTATTTGCTTTTCATTCCGCATCACACTTACTTTGTATAATAAAGGTGACTTGGTTGATCTGCTTCAGCTTTTGCTCAATAGTTTCCACATTCATTTCTAAAGATATCATAGGAAAAAACATATGACACAATGTAATCCAACTGGGATACACTGACTTACTTGATTTTTATATAAACAAAACGGGATTGGTGTGCACTTGTAAGATCATCTTGTCTGGCTAACATCTGGCCTGAATATATCTAGAAAATAAGGAGGCATCCAACTTTAAACCTCCAAGGGAAAACTCCCCAGGAAAATGGAAGCACATTACAAGATGGAGCAGAGAGCGGTGGTGCAGGCTTTATAACCTGGCAATCTATTGCCGTCAAAGAAGCAAGGACTTCTCATTTTTACTCAAGGGAGTGAAATGCATGTTTCTCATGAAAAGGATCATCAGAATTATGGATGTAATTCTGCATACTGTCTCATTCCATTCAGGCTGCTGTGACACAATACCATATACTGGGTATCTTATAAGCAACAGACATTCATTTCTCATAGCTCTAAAGGCTGGGAAGTACAAGATCAAGATACTGGGAGACTGGGTGTCTGGTGGGAGCCCACTTCCTGGTTCAGAGGTGGCTGTCTCTCACTGTGTCCTCCCATGGAAGAAGGGACGGGGACCTCTCTGGGGCCTCTTTTATCAGGGCACTAATTCCATTCGTGAGGACTCCATCCTTGTGACTTAATCACTTCCCCCAAACTTCCCTCCCCGCTTACCCCACCTTGCTAATCCCATCACACTGGGCATTAGGATTTAACATATAAATTCTGGGAACAAACATCCAGTGTGCAAGGTATTTTCATAAGAAGGGACATTGAGCAAGGAGTTTATAGAAACTCCAAAAGCAGAGACCAAATCTTTTCTATTTAAAGAAATAATTCATTGGGGTGCCTGGGTGGTTTAGTCAGTTAAGCGTCCAACTTTCGCTTAGGTCATGATCTCGCGGTTCATGGGTTCGAGCCCCGCGTCGGGCTCTGTGCTGACTGCCAGCTCAGAGCCTGGAGCCTGTTTCAGTCTGTGACTCCCTCTCTCTCTGACCCTCCCCTGCTAACGCTCTCTCTCTCTCTCGTAGAAATAAATAAAACATTAAAAAAAAAGAAAGAATTCATTAATAAGAAGTAATTAACTGATTTTATTTTGCCTTGTCTTGATAGCAAATTTTAAAAGAAAACTGATGTTAAGTATTTACTAAGGATATCATCATAACATGATCAGCATTCATACCCTTCTTCATAGTGTTTGAGGAGAACCTGGGCTTTGCTCCATGTTTGATTCCCGGCTGTGACTCAAGCAGTATGGAGATCACTCGTACACGCGTGCCGTTTGTGTTCTCACTTCAGGGCATCTTCTCTCCATCCCTGGCCTGTCCTCTAGCCATGGACCACCTCTAAAAGGCCATCCCGATCAAGTGGCATTAACTATAGGAGTGCTTAATCCCAATTCTATGCCAGGCATGTCTATTTCACTACACTGACACAGACCTGCAGAGAAGGAAGAGCACTAACCCCCAAAAGAAAGAGCCAATTCATTATCCCGGATTCGCATTCTCCAAATCATTCTAGGGATGTTAACAGGGGTGGTGTGAAAAATGGGTACCAAATCAAATAAGTTTGGGAAGTGCAGTATTAAATGTTAGATAGCCCTCCGTGATATGCATCCCCAGAGCTCTCCTCTACAACTATTTCTCCAGGAACCAGAGAGGCTTGTGAAAATCAAAGATATGCTCAAAGGTTAGACTTTTCATTTGGATTCTTCAGGTGCAAATACAAGCAAGGGTTAATTCCATTTTGTACTTAGCATAATATGATGTATGATTCTTTTTCAACCACATTTTGGTAACAATGTTAAAAATCACTACAGGTATTAAAAGTTAGGAAAAATCAAAAGAGAAGCGAGCAGCGGCCAGCTTCTCCACCATATACACGTAATAACCTTTTGGAATACCCAACCTTGCTACAGACAGGGAAGACTCTATTTCCACTCTCAATAGAGCAATCACTGTCCTCCTTAATGACCACTCCCCTGGGCTCCCACAGCACATTGCACAAACATAAGCTATGGAGACTGTCAGCCGCATCATTCTCAGTTTGAGGCCCATATGCCCCACAACCTCTTAGGGGCCCTTAACGATCTCTAGCACATGGATATATCTAGCACAAGATGACGATCTCATAAATGTTGCCTGGATGAAAAGGGAAGAGATTAAAATTAACTGGAAAGACTTAGTTTTCACATCAAGGAGATCTTTCCAAGAAAAAAGACTGTTAAAACTGAAATAGATACTGTCCTAGTGGAATGGTGAAATCATGAAATAGGAAGCCTGATTCTTAAATCAGGAAAACAGACAAAAAGCTTGATGGGATGAGCCTTTTCCACTAAAACAGAATACACCCAGAAAGTGTGCAGGCAAGGTAATGTTTAATTTTATCAGCAGTTTCTCCCCTGAGCGAATCAGAGAAGAAAAAAAAATAGTAACAAAAAACTTGAAATGTTGTCATCAACCTACCTTAGAAATAAGGTTTACAGAAGTATTATTTAACTTCCAGATAAAAAAATAGATAGCTATAGACCTAACTTTACACCTTAAACAACTAGAGAAGAACAAACTAAGCCCAAAATTAATAGAAGGAAGGAAATAACAAAAATCCGAGTAGAAACAAAATGAAACAGAGTAAAAAGATGATTGAAAAGATTAATGAGGGATGCCTGGGTGACTTGGTTGGTGAAGTGTCTGACTTTGGCTCAGGTCATGATCTCATGGTTGTGGGTTTGAGCGCCGCCATCAGGCTCTGTGCTTACAGCTCAAGACCTCGAGCCCGCTTCAGATTCTGTCTTCTTCATTCTCTGTCCCTCGCCCACTCATTCTCTCTCTCCCACTTTCTCTCTCTCTCAGTAATAAACATTAAATAATTTAATTTTTTAATGTTTTATTTATTTCTGAGAGAGAGAGAGAGAGAGAGACAGCGTGAGCAGGAGAGGGTCAGAGAGAGAAGGAGATACAGAATCGGAAGCAGGCTCCAGGCTCTGAACTAGCCGACAGCACAGAGCCCATACAGGGCTCAGACCCACAAACCATATGATCATGACCTGAGCCGAAGCTGGATGCTTAACCAACTGAGCCACCCAGGCCCCAAAAACATTAAATACTTTAAAAGATAAAAGCGGGATAAGTCAGAGAAAGACAAATGCCATGATTGCACTTACATATGGAATGTAAACAACAAAACAAATTAAGAAACAAAAAGCAACCAAATAAACAAACAAAATAATTTTTAAATACAGAGGACAAACTGATAGTTGCCACAGGGGAGTGAGGCAGGGAGATGGCTGAAATAGATAAAGGAGATGAAGAGGTACAAACATCCAGTTATAAAATAAATAAGTCACAGGAATTAAAACTGCAGCATAAAGAATATAGTCAATAATATTGTATTAATGTTGTTTAGCAACAGATGATGAATATACTTATCACTGAGCACTGAGTAATGTATAAAATTGTTTAATCATTGTGGTATACATCTGATACCAATATAATACTATATGCTAATTATACCTTAACTTAAAAAGATCAGTTGTGTTTCTACACACTAACAATAAACTATCAGAAAGAGAAATTAAAAAATAATCCCATTTACAATTGCATCAAAAAGAATATAATACCTAGGAGTAAATTTAATCAAACAAGTGAAAATCTACACTGAAAACATAAGACACAGATGAAAGAAGGAAAAAAACCACACAAATAAGACATTCTATGTTCATGGATTGGAAGAATTGATACTATTAAACGGTTCATACTACCCAAAGCGATCTATGGATTCAATGCAATCCCTTTCTAAATTCTAATGGCATTTTTCACAGAAATAAAACAATCTTAAAATTTGTATGGAACCACAAAAGACCCCAAACAATCAAAGTAACCTTGTGGAAAAACAAGGCTGGAGGCATCACACTCCCTGATTTCAAACTGTATTACAAAGCTGTAGTAATCAACAGTATATTATTGGCATAAAAACAGACACATAGATCATGCAACAAATTGAGAACCCAGAAATAAAATTCATGCATATATTATCAATCAGTTTCTGACAAAGGAACCAAAAATATCCAATGGGAAAAAGACAGTCTCTTCAATAAAAGGTGATGGGCAGCCACATGAAATTGGACCAGTATCTTACACTGTACACAAATATTAACTCAAAATGGATTAAAGACTTGAACCTAAGACGTAAAATTATAAAAATCTTAGAATAAGACATAGGGGGTAATCTCCTTGACATCAGTCTTGGCAATGATCTTTTGCATTTGACCCCCAATTTAAAGGCAACAAAAGCAAAAACAAACAAGTGGGAATACATCAAACTAAAACGCTTCTCCACAGCAAAGGCAACGATCAACAAAATGAAAAGCAGTCCACTGAATTGGAAAAATATTTACCAATCACATATGTGATAAGGGATTAATATCCAAAATATATAAAGAACTCATGCACCTCAATAGCAAAACAAAACAAAGCAATATGATTTAAAAATGGGCAGAAGGTTTGAGTAGACATTTTTTCAAAGAAAACATACAGATGGCCAACAGGTACATGAAAAGGTGGTGTCATAAATCCTCAAGGAAATGCAAATCAAAACCACAATGAGACATTATTTCACATACGTTGTGATGACTGTTATCAAAAAGACAAGTTATAACACCTGTTACAAAGGATGTTGAGAAAATGGAAACTTGTGCATTGTTGATGGCAATGTAAATTGGTGTAGCCACTATGGAAAATAGTATGGAGTTTCCTCAAAAAGTTAAAATAAGATCTACCATATGATTTAGCAATCTCATTTGGATATATATATATCAAGGATAAAAGTGTGAGATATGTACACACACACACACACACACACACTGGAATGTTCCTCAAACATGAGAAAGAAGGAAATCCTTCTGTTTATGACACCATGGATGGATCTTAAGGACATTATGCTAACTTAAATAAGCCAGGCAAAGCCAAAAAAAAAAAAAAAATACTGTGTGGGATTACTTAGAGATGGAATCTAAAAAAAAGGCAAATTGATAGAAACTGAGGATCTAGTGTATTACATGATGACTGCAGTTGAAAACACTGTGTTATATGGTTAAAATTTGCTAAGAAAGTAGAACTTAAATGCTCTCACCAAAAAAAAAAAAAAGATAAATAAGTGAGCCAATAGATGTGTTAATTAACTAGATGGGGGAATTCTCTCACAATGTATACGTATATCAAATCATCAATGATGTACACTTTAAATCTCTTACCATTTCATTTGTAAATATAGTTTAATAAAGCTGAAAGTGAAAAAGAGTAGGTAATTTTGGGATCCTTTACTAGCTGCTAAATGATAAAATGTGGTAAGGATTCGAGACAGTCAGAAGGACACTTTGAAATATAATACCATTAAGAATAAAATGGCAAATAGAATCAGAGCAATCTTTTCAGCCCACCCCTCAGATAACACACCCTCTCATTCCAAACTCCCTTTGTTACCTTCTACATCCTTACTTGGTCTTATTTTCTTCTTATCACCTATCATTGCCGAGAATGATACACATTCCCTCTTAATTTTCATTCTTTCCCCTCCATATTATGGTCTCTAAAGCTTAGAAAAGTATCTGACATAGCACAAGCATTTAATAAATAATAATTGAACTGCAAAAGAATGCTTTACTATAGATTTGAACGGGCAGAAACAAAGTTATATCCAAAAGGTACTCTTGTAGGTAATAAAACAGACTTACATGTACATCCAGTGTGAAGAACCATCGGTCATTTCAGCCACACCTGTCACCACTCTGCTACTACCACTGCAACTCCCTACTACCTCTACTCTTACTACTGCTTTTACTAATTACTGATAATAACAATAGTAAACCTCTCTTTTTTCACCAGTAAGCCTCTTAAGTACTTAATATGTGCTAGGTGTTATACCAAATACTTGACATGTGTTAAGTCATTTAATCTTCCCAAGAATTCCATGATTCTTGAAATTATTGAATCAGATTCACATGACTCAGAGAACTCACCAATGTCAAGCTTTTCTAATAACTTGAAGATTAGAAGCAATCAAAGGGCACAAGCAAAGCAGGGAGTAGTCTGGGACATCCCAAGTATGAATATAAATGAAACTTCAATGAACTGTGATACATACAATGACAGAGGTACAAGGTTATGAGAACATAAACATTTTGAGTCGTTCAGAAAGAGGAAGAGGAACAGCGTGGCCTCACAGCATGCCGTGGCTACGGAGTCCTCGTGCGTATGCACGCATGGGGGGAGTACATATCTTATAACCCCTCGTGTTCAAGACAGAAGCAGCAACAAAATTCAACTGTGCTGTAGTCCTCTGTTTGCCCTTCAGAGAGGACCCTCAGGGCCACTTGTCACCAGCTCACGAGCCAAGTTGGACAGCAGCTCTTTTAGAAGCCCAGGGGATGCCAGAGTGAAGCCCTAAGCAGTGGAAATCAAGTAACCATAGCTGCATTTATATGAGTCTTGAAAGTTTTCAGAACACATTCACTTACTTTTTAAAAAGTATGCCCTCTATGGGTGGTTCAATTGGTTAAGCGTCCTACTTCAGCTCAAGTCATAATCTCGCAGTTTGTGGGTTCGAGCCCCAAGTCAGACTTTATGCTGACAGCTCAGAGCCTGGAGCCTATTTCAGATTCTGTGTCTGCCTCTCCCCTGCTCACACTCTGTCTCTCTCTGTCTCATTCTCAAAGATTTTTTAAAAATTTTTAATAAAAAAATAAGAAGTATGCCCTTTTTTGATCACTTATCATATATTATCTTGTTAAGTGAAGTAAGAAAAAAGTAAATGAATATGACTTAAAATACGAAGACGTGAATTTATAATATGTACAGAAAAATGGATTTCCTTGAATAAAGTAAGCACGGGACTTATAGAAACCAGGATGATAAGTTGTGAAGATATATCTACCTTAGACATAGGCAAAAAGCACTCACCATTTATTATTTTTTTCAAAATGATATATTCTTATTTCTCACAATGCTGTTTCTTACAAAAGTTTCACACACTGAGATGTAATTGAAAAGATATATAAAACTTTTGAATTCTTTAATTCTGAGATTGTGCATCTGCGACCTAGAAGTATGATCCAGGCTATAGAAGAAAGTATCTCAAAGCAAAAGCAGAGAACACACCTGAAGATCATTAATGTATATATATAATGCAGGAGATGAAGCACAGACCAGAAGTCAATATTCCAAGAGATTAGTTAAAATCTTAAGTGATCTTAAAGTCTTAACCTTGGAAGCGCCAGAAATCTGCAGGGGAGATTTATCTGCATCATATGCAGTTGAGCATGTGCTAAAGCAGCTTCCATATGTCATCTCCAGTAACAGAAAGGACTGCCATTGCCCTGCTAAGAAGCACACAAATTTTTTATCCTTATGCACCTGACTTTCTCAGAATTACTAAGCACTATATTAATTAATTTAAAAGTTGATTAAGACTCCTTTACTCAGAGCACCTGGGTGGCTCAGTCGGTTAAGCATCCAACTTTAGCTCAGGTCATGATCTTGCAGTCCATGAGTTTGAGGCCCACATCAGGCTCTGTGCTGACAGCTCGGAGCCTGGAGCCTGCTTCAGATTCTGTGTCTCTCTCCCTCTCTGCTTCTCCCCCTCTTTCATTCTGTCTCTCTCTGTCTCTCAAAAATAAATAAACATTAAAAAAATGTTTTTTTACGGACTCCTACAAGGCAGGATGGACAAGAAGATACACCAGATCTGTAAGAACTCAAGATGACATAAACTATAATTAATCCACAGGAGAATCTAGTTGTGAAGGACTGTGGGGAAGGTTTAGATGAACCATCTGTTTCCCTTAAGTTTAAAGTTAGGATCCAAATCATAGTGTTTTCTTTGGGAAACTCCTAGGCTGGAACACACATATCTCTGGAAAAAGCAACAGTTTGAAACTACAAAGTGCCCTTATTATCACCAGCAGAAGCTGTCTGCCAGTGAAGGAAGAACAGGAAATCCACCTGTCCCAGGTCCTTCAATGACAGCAGACAGAAACCATCTGCTGCTGTTGAGGGGAGGGATATAGGCAAGAAACCCAGTTACCAAAAACCTTGTACTGATACCAGTTCCCTGAGAATAAACAACTGTACTCCAGACTCTGTATCAAGTAAGGAGGCAGGGACTGTGTGCCAGTAAGGAGGATCAGGAATTTTGAAAAAGTCTTATCTCTAAGATCATCCATGTAGGTCTCCCTAAGGCTGAGACTGGTACAGAAAGACCAAGGAACCTTCTTCTCATGACTCCAAGTCTTATGCCAAATGCCAAAGAATAATCACCTACTATTAGCAGAAGACATAGAGAGCGACCCTCTCCATCAGGGCACAGTCATGCCAGAGCTGCTGAAATCTGAGAGTGGAACAGAAACACTGAGAAAACTTTGGTGCTCCAGGCCTCACCCTAAGCACAAGACAGCAGCAGTACCCTGCAAAAGGAATATAAATACTCTGATGCACTAACACACCAATAAAACCCAACTCAACTCTAGTCTATATTGACTTGCTTTCTTCCCCACATATATACACTGATGGCTTTATAGAAGAGGCATGCCATTACTGAGCATAAAAATTATTTGTCTCCATCTCTATTTTGTGCACTTTTACACATAATTCCCAGCACTCAAAAACAAAATTATACAACATTCCAAAGAGGGGAAAAAATGACCCATTGTCAAAATATAAAATAGTGACATTGTCAAGAGATAAAAGAACCGATAGAATCAGATCCATAAAGGACCTAAGTTGTTGGCATTACCAGACAGAGACTTTAAAATAATAGCATTAAAATTTTAAGTGATCTTGGGGCCTCTGGGTGGCTCAGTCAGTTAAGTGGCCGACTTTGGCTCAGGTCATGATCTCACAGTTTGTGAGTTTGAGCCCTGCATTGGGCTCTGTGCTGACAGCTCAAAGCCTGGATCCTGCTTCTTATTCTGTGTCTCACACTCTCTCTCTCTCTCAAAAATAAACATTTAAAAAATTTTTAGTTTTAAATGATCTAGTAGAAAAGGTGGACAATCTTTGTAAACAGATGAGAAATTTGAGTAGAGAGATGAAAACTCAAAAAGAGAAAAAAAGAAAAGAAGAGCCTAATGAAAATGCAATGAGTACAAAATATCATTCCAAAGATGAAGAACTCCCTCACTAGGTTGGATATAACATAAGAAAAGAAAATGCACCTGAAGATGGGTCAGTAAAAATGATCCAAACTGAAACAGAATGAAGAAAAAAAGGTCAAAAAGGAAAAGGGCATCTAATGTTTGTGAAACAATATTAAATGGCCTAAAAGAAACAGCCTATTGAAATCTCAGAAAAGAAAGAAAGAAAATCAAGGCAGAACTATTAGAAAAGACAATGGGCAGCAATTTTCTAAAATTAATGAAGGACAAACAGGCCACAGAAGAAGCTCAGAGGACTCCAAACAAGGTAATACAAAGAAAATCTCTTTCAAAAGAGACAGTAAACACTGTTCTTTCTCTCTCTCATGGGATTGTTTTGAAACATAATTAATATTTGTATATATATATATATATAGCAAAACTTTCCAATGGTTAATGAGTATTGTTGGGGTTACAACCAAAGTTACCTCTTCCTGTGCGGTTAAATCCATTTGAGAATCACTGAACATTAAAGAAACTAGTAACTCAGTTGTCCCTACTGTCTGTCAAACATTCCATTATATTCTTCATATGCTTTACCTCTTTCAGCTACCACAAAGCAGTCATTCATTCTATGAATACTTATCAAACACATACATTTTGTGTCAGGCCTGGCATCTCTGAGAAAGTAACATAAAATGTAAAGCCAAAGGATGAGGTAAGACCCTGTGCAAAGGCAAAAGTGACTAGTGAGGGAAGGGGGAACCTGTTTCTAGCCAGAGGAATCAGCAGTCTCAAATGTCCTCAGATGGGAAGCAGCCTGGCGAGTTCTAGGAACTGACAATGGAAAGGCTACAGTGCACCAAGCCGGGGGAAGAATGGAATGACTCAGAATGAGGCCTGACCATGAGGAGGGTCACCAGTACTCTGTGGAATGAAACAAGGCACTGAGCAGAACGGGACCTTAAGTTCAGAGCTTCCTGACTCACTAGTCTCTCTCCACTTCCTGGGGTAGTTCCCAACTTTTGTAGAGTTTTATATTTTTCAGAACTCTTCCATGTTCCTTAGGGATTTGAGGGCTTCTAACCTGGACGGCTGATCTGCAGAGCTCTGGCCTCCTCACTCCACTGTCTGTAACCACTACTTTGCTGCTGAAACCTAACTAGTGGCAAGAGGAATAAGCAAAGCAATCTTCCAACTTGGAGTGAATCAAATGCTTGACTTACTAGGGTTGCGAAAAAACGGGGACTTTACAGACCCATTAGCTACTTTCGCATGTTTCTTGTTTCCTGCCCCCACCACACCTCAAGACCAAAATTTATGTAACTAAAGGATTCTGCATCAAACGTTTACCATAAAGCATGCAGTTGAAGGTCATCTTTATCTCCTCTTTTCCTTTATTTATCAATAAGGTGGGGCGCCTGGGTGGCTCAGTCGGTTGGGCGTCCAACTTTGGCTTAGGTCATGATTTCATGGTTTGTGAGTTTGAGTCCCGCATCAGGCTCTCTGCTGACAGCTCAGAGCCTGGAGCTTTCATCAGATTCTGTGTCTCCCTCTCTCTCTGCCCCTCTGCTGCTCGTGCTCTGTCTCTTACCGTCTCTCAAAAATAAATAAATAGTAAAACAAAACAAAACAAAACAAAAACAGTAAGGCAATAATGAAAATTATAGGGCACAGTCATACAGGCAGCTGGTGGCTGAGGGCTGACACACACAGCTTTGGAGAGGATTTATTGCCAAGCTGTCATATAAAAATATACACTGAAGAGAAAATCACTAAAGAAATAATGGACTTGAAAGACACATTGGACCAGATGGATTTGACGGATATATTTAGAACTTTACATCCTGAGGCCAGGGAATTTACTTTCTTCTCAAGTGTGCATGGCACATTTTCCAAGATAGATCACATACTGGGACATAAAGCNTTCTTAGGTACAGAAGGGAGAGGAAACACTATCAAGTGTTATAAGCATTCGTGGACGCTCCAAAAGACCTGATGTCATATTAATGAAATGCCTTTACAAGCCTGTTTGTCATGATCTCCGAGCCTGCACTCTGGATCTTTCACCCCTGCGTCCTCAGATCTTATATTTAATCTTCCAAACTTACCTCTGCTGAATTTCTAATCATGTTTTCATGTGTGTTCCCACTGTGATGGTCTATGTCATAAGATATCATAAATGAATTTCTGGTGCCAGCCTAGAAATTTGGCTCTTGAGTTCGGACTTTTCTAATGGTCTATTTTGCACACCATTCAGAAAGTATCTATGTGCAAACACAGAAGGCGGCTTGTGTTTGGGCCAGGACTAGACGTTGAGTCTCACTCACCCTGCCACAGTGGCTTGGCAAGTAGGACCCAGGTCCCTCTGCTAAAGTTCTCTGTCGCAGAGATTTTTTCTTCACTTCCTTCACCCTCGCTTCAGTATCTTCACTTCCATTCCCAATGTTGCCACCCCAGACAGATGATGACCACATTGTACCTAACATGCAACCAGCTCCTAACAAGTCCGTCTGATGTGATCCCTGCCCGTTCCTGCTCCCATTTCCTCAGTTTCTCACCCCACACCCTGTGAGTTTCCTCAGGAGCTCCCCACGTCCTACAGTCTGATATTTAAGACACAAATGAAGACAGCCTTGTCAATGAACAGTGCTGTGGGGCCTACTGAGCTAACTAGGGAGATGGGACTTCACCACCCAAGGCCTCCTCAAATTTTAAGAAACAAGATAGAACTATTAGATTGAAGCCCATGGAAGTACAGTTAGAGAGTACGGAATAGGAGATCTCTATCAGTTAGAGTCCAGCCTAAGGAAGGCAAGAAACTACACCCCGTGTTTAAACAGCGAGAATTTAATATACAGAATAGTGTAGTAGATGAAAAGTTGTTAACTAGGTAACCTAATGGGTAAAAAGAGACATCACAGAAGTAGTAACTGCAGCAAGCAATTGCCATCCATAGGACTAAGGAAATGAAAAGAGGAGCTTGAAATTATTAAACGTTAAAGATTTGGGGCGCTTGTGTGGTTCAGTCAGTTAAGCGCTCAACTCTTGATTTCTGCACAGGTCACGATCTCACTGTGAGTTTGAGCCCCGCATTGGGATTCTCTCTCTCTCCCTCTCTGTCTCTCCCCCCTCTCTGTTCCTTCCCCACTAGTGCTCTCTCACTCAAAAATAAATAAATAAATAAATAAATAAATAAATAAATAAATAAATAAATAAACTTTTAAATAAATAAATAAAAGAGACTTGGGAGAGGTGCCCTGTGCTTGATATTTGCAATTTCCTTCTTTTATTTCTAATTCCATGATTTTTTTCCTCCTCAACCAGGACCTCAGTTACTTGGAGTTCTTAACTGATAAGGTGACCAAACCTTCATGAGCAATGGGTCTGAATCTTCAGGAGTGTGCTTCCATTTTTGTAGTTTTCCATTAACTTTTACGAATAAATGTGAAAGTACTAAGAGGCACCAAAGAGAGTCTTTCTTGTTCCAGAAAGTGTTGATCTCAGTCCCCCTCCACATAACACCAACCAATTTCCCCTGCCTTCCCAGATACAAAGTCCAGGATCTCTCTCTTTTCATGGTTATCAGTTATGTGTTTGGCTGATGATGAACATTCTGATTAAGATAATAATGCTAAAATACCACATATATTATAACAAATAAGAAATAGGAAAATAATTATTAATAGAATCAATCTTTTAAAATGAGTAAAAAAAAAGCAGAAATGGAGTTTGTCTCAGTAAATTAATACAAATGATCTCACTAATGGAAATTGATTACCAGTTGACTAATTATTACATAGTTTAGTTATATATTATTAGCATAACTTTTTTTATTACAAGTTTCATTTGGCCATAATATTAAACTATACAAGTGTGCTCACCCCTCAGAGTCTGGGTTTCTCCAATAAAACTATTAGCTTATAATGCTAACAAGTTGAGGAGCAGGTTGTGAATCTACACGTTAATCCACGGAAAAGCAATTCTGTCTGTTGCAAATTCTAGGCTACAGTAGAAATTCTGGTTTGTTTCACCGACAACCATTGGATAGCCATGCCAAATTTCCTTTACCTGAACATCTGTGTGGGTGATCTTCACCAGAAATAGAGTGAGATATGTTGCCCTGATTCCTTTTTTCAATTTGTACCTTTTTTAGGCAAGTTAAGACAGAGTGTTTCTTTAATGAAACCATTTAGAAACAGGTGGCATGGTAACATTGATAATGATCTGCTAACAATATCCAAACTCAATAAAAGGATAGTGAGAAGTTGTAACACTACTTCAATATGAGAAAATACTTAATCTCCTCTGTTGATTATTTTTAAATTTGCCAACAACAATTTTAAAAAGATTGGTGTATTTTTTAATAAGATTTTAGAAGAGCACAGATATATACCAAACTAATTGATAGTAATTTATTAAGTTGTCCCTAAGGCTTTAGCTTTCTCTCTTTGAAATGTACAGCTATGCAAAGATTTGGACCTGGAATCAGTGGTTCTGCATGCCAACTGTCTCTGGACGTCTAATTCATATGTCTAATTCAGTACAAAGTTAAAGCAACACAGTTTTTTGGGGGGGTTGTGTGTGTGTGTGTGTGTCTGTGTGTGTGTGTGTGTAATGCCAAATGCTAATATAACATAAGAGTTGTTTCCAAAGAGAATTCTACCCTAAGCAGCAGCATTGGGTCGAACGGACTTATTCTTTGACTTGTGAACAGCGAATATCTAGCTAACTACAAGTACAAAAGATTTTAAAGTGAACCACAGAAATATACTTTAAACATGTATAAACCTCCATAGGTTGTCTTCACTTTAAATTGACAGTGACATTGAACTGTCTCTTCCATATTCTTCTTCCTTGACATTGCAAGTTTCAAAATAAGACACCACTGGTTTCAGACTTTTATGTCGATAGCAATGGCTGTGTTAAAACTATGCATGGTCGCATAGAAAGGCAGCCAGAGTGGGGCGCCTGGGTGGCTTAGTCGGTTAAGCATCCGACTTTCGCTTAGGTCATGATCTCACGGTTTGTGGGTTCCAGCCCCGCGTCGGGCTCTGTGCTGACTGCCAGCTCAGAGCCTGGAGCCTATTTCAGTCTGTGACTCCCTCTCTCTCTGACCCTCCCCTGCTCACGCTCTCTCTCTCTCTCTCCTAGAAATAAATAAAACATTAAAAATTTAAAAAAAAATAAAAGAAAGGCAGCCAGAGTTTAGAGATTTGAACACTGCTCTTAGAATGGAATTAGGTTGGTTTCAGTTTCCACTCCCTCACTTGCTGGCTGCGTGAACAGAAACAACTGTCTTATCCTCAGTGCTATCCACAGGAAACAGATGACATGCATGTTTAAAGGGAAAGTGAAAACTATTCTTGAAAATAACCTTTAATGGTAGAATTTTCAAAGTAATAGTTTGATTTTAAATATCACTGTAAGACATTCTTTCTACAATTCATTATTTATAAGTTAAAAGAATCCATCTTGGGGTACCTAAGTGGCTAGGTCAGTCGAGTGACTGACTTCAGTTCAGGGCATGATCTCAGTTTGTGAGTTCGGGCCTCGCATCAGGCTCTGTGCTGACAGTGCAGAGCCTGTCTGGGATGCTCTCTCCCTCTCTTTTTTCTCTGTCCTTCGCTCTCTCCCTCTCTCTCTCTCTTTCTCTCTCTTCTCTCTCAAAATGAATAATAAGAAAAAGAAAGAATCCATCTCAGAGGAGGGAAAGGGGGGAAGGTAGATACATATCTCTTATATGTTATTCATCAGACAGATATTTAAATGACCAAGTTTTCTTTTTTTCCCAAGAAAAGACTCCCTGTAAGTTCCTCACATCCTACCTTGGCATCCTATAATATGGTAACCCAATCACACACAGCTAAATCCTCAAGAACAAAAGTTTTGATGTGGACGTGTCCCACTAGAACAGAAGCTCTTTAAGGGCAGGTTTGGGTCCACTGGGCGCAGCACTGTGTCCTTACACGGGGAGCAGTCCTGGGGATACAATAAATAGCTGTGTGACTAAAGCCTCCATCATTTGAGAGAAGGACATCCTTTTCAGCCAAAGGACAGTATGAGGTACATTAGGTGACTCTGAGGTGAGAGAAGGCGTTAGGTGAAGTTCAGGAATGGAGACTGAGGGGTGAAACCTACCACCCTTAACATCTCGGTGATAGAATTATTCAGAATTATGGCAAATCTCACATGCCACTCTAGATTGACAATTAATACACATAATTGCACATTTCACAAAGCAGAAACCACTTCAAAGTGAAGCACTTAGTTTATTATAATATGTATATATTCAAAAGATGGTGTAACACACTTCTGGGTGTAAACTATGTAACATACAAAGGAAATATAAGTGAATGTACTTATATCCATGGCACGTTATAAATTGGAATCAATCTTTCCTACAAAAAGCAGAAGGGATGGTTGGACAAATTATATTTAGTGAATAGATGTTGAACTTATTTGAATTCTACACATTTGGACAAGATCAGGGAGAAAGATATACACACACATATACCATAAATCAGAGATAGAGCTTGCCTCAGAATTTCTTACCTAGACACCTAAATTAATATTTCCCTGGGATGATCTTACAGTGTGATATATTTCTCTTTTTTTTTAAAGTTTTTTTAATGTTTTATTTGTTTCTGAGAGAGAGAGAGACAGCATGAGCAGGGGAGGGTCAGAGAGAGAGAGAGAGAGACACAGAACCCAAATCAGGCTCCAGGCTCTGAGCTAGCTGTCAGCACAGAGCCCAACGCGGGGCTCAAACCCACGAACCATGAGATCATAACCAGAGCCGAAGTCGGACGCTTAACCAGGTGCCCTGATATATTTCATAATTATATTTCTAATAGGCAGACAATGTAGAATAATGAGAAGGTCAAGACTTGGTAGCAAAAAGGTCCAGGTTTAGTGCTGTCTCTGCCATTTTTTATAATCTTTGGCAAACCAGTTAAATTCCCTGAGCCTCAGTTTGTCATCTGTAAAACAGAGGTATTAATACATGCTTAGCAGGTTAGAGTGAGGATAAATAAGGTAGGAAAAGTAGCTGGTACAAAGGGGGTACCCAGTGATCCTAATCCCCATCACTACATACCCAGCCACCTTAATAGTTTTAAGATGCTCTTTACCTGATAATATAGTCAAATAACTCATTCAAATGTTAGCTTTTAATAGAGCCAGGCTGCTAAACTAAATTATCTCTTCAAGTTGGTCAAAACGAGTAAGCTGATAGCTTTATCAAAAAGCCCCCAAAGTTAAGCAGACCATTATAGCAGGTTTTATGGAGGATTACGATGGGTTTGGTTATCCTCTTTGAAGAGAAAAGATGCCACGACTGAACACAAGGCCTCCTGGGGCTCCCGGGCACAGTGCACAGAAACTTATCGAAGGTGATCACTTCACTGAGTAAAATACACCTTCCCTTAGCTTCAAGGTGGAATGCTGTTACTCTTGCCACTGTACTCCTTTCCTGGTATACTGAAGTTTCAGAAAGAAAGCAGCAACCATTTATGATCTATAGAGAAAAAGCATGTGTGATACTTTAATCTCATAACCTATCCCTCTGGTTTACCAGAAGCCTATTGAAATGGGTATTAAAAATCCAAAGCTGACTTCCCTATCTTGTCCTAAGAGCTCTTTGCATGAAGAGCTTAACCACTTTCGCTTTCGATGGATGGAAGCACTATCTCAATACACCTGAAGGGCTGCCCACAAGTATATAAAGGTTAGGATTTAGGAGCCACCACCTTGCTTCCTGCCACATGCCAACTGATCCAATTCCAAGATCTCCCAATTACTTCCTCTCGGTGCTACATGCCTTATCTAACTGATGCACTGACTCCTCCATATTTCCTCCCACTTTCTAGATGCCCTGATTGCCACTGTTGGTACTGCAAAATGATTTGGCAATTTCTGCACTACTTGAGCCATTCCTGGTAGGACACACCACAGGAAGAGATTAACAGCATTTGAGGTTACATATGTGGAAGTTATATGTATTTATGTTATAAGCATTTGCGTTCCATTTCTGGATCTGGTTCTTGTGACATTGGACAGGTTACTCACCTGGAGTCAGCCAAACTGTCAAGTTCAAGGGCACAGCCTTGCAGGCTTCCAAGTCTGCTCAAGACTTCTGGCACCAACTACAAGAAGTTAGAGTCCAACTACAATCTTAGAGGGGAAAGTCCTCACGAGATCATCCTCACTTCTGACATCAACTGCAAGTTTGGGCGTTTCCCAAAACTACCTCAAGTACGACAGTTCACCACGAGAAGGACTCGGAAGTCACTGAAAGCTGTTATATTCATGGATGTGGTTTTTTAATAAGGAAAGGATACAAATTAAAATTAGCAAAGCAATTTATGCACAGGGGAGAGTCCAGAAGGATTCCAAGTGTGAAGCTGCCATTTTCTTGGAGACATGTTACCCTCTCAGCATCAGTGTATGACAATATGCACGGAGTACTCACTCAAGCTTCCACGTTCAGAGTTTTTATTGAGGCTTCCTTACATAGACAAGATTGATTGTTTGGCTTCATGGTTGAACTCAGCCTTCAGGCCAACTGCTACTTTGAAACCCATGACCTCCACCCTAAATCATATGGTTGATCTCTTTGGCACGACCACCACCTTAAGACTGTCAGGCATGGTCTGCCTCCACCCTAAACAAAGACATTCTATCAGGTATGGTATAGATCACCTCCCAGAAACCAAGGGCAAAGGCTAGACCTCCCCGTGGGCAAGGCCAAATTCTTTACTACATATTTTTTAACATCTCTGAGAGTCAGTTTTCTCATCTATAAAATGAAAATAATCATTTTGGTCCCATTATTTCTAAGCTCTAACTTATTTTTAAAATGTAACTATTCTCTAGATTCATAAACCCTGCCTTATAAGAGAATCCTTTGAGTTTTCTGCTCAGTTAGAGTAATTTTTCTATGTCTGGCCCAAATATTGTCAAATAGCTTCTACTTTCCTAAAAAAAATTTTTTGGCAATTCTGATTACCAAAGGAGCATATATTCTTTCCACTGTCAGGGGAAATAGTATAGGCGGGACATGCACTGGATGAAGCATTGGTAGAAGAGCCTGCTTCCAACACGCGTTCGCTGTATGATCTAGGGCAAGCCATTTAACTTCTCTAAACTTCAATGTCCTCATCTAAAAATGGAGAAGTCCCTGGGCCATCTCACAGGGTTGTTGTAAAATAAAATCAACTTATATACATGAAAAGCCTTGTTAAGCAAACTTTATTGAATGTAATAATGGTGAAGTCAAGCCCTCAGGTGCTAGAACTTCTGTCCCCCCAGGAAATCGGACCTGAAGTGCCGAACAAAGTGGCTGGTGTGCCAATATGAAGTGTCCTTTAGGTCACGTCCAAATAAGTGGAACAGTTTGTAAGTGGATTGCCAGACTTTCTCCTCCATCTCCCCACAGCACTTGCATGTATTCTCTATCGCTTGTATACATAGTGTTTGCTCCTATACTCTCTCCTTAGCCCTCATTCAGTTATAAATACCCAATTGGATGGTAAGAGCTCCAGAGATTTTTTTTTAGAATATATAATACTTTGACAGATAAGGGAGAGATTCCATCCCCCTCATAACTTTTTGCTTTTTCAGAAACTCTGAGACCCCTTTGGGCGGGGCTCGGTCACCCTTCCTCACTCCCTGGAGTCCTGGGAGAACCAGCCCAGTTCCAGCCAGTGCACAGTGCCCTCAATCTCTGCTTCCTTCTCTGCCCTGGTGACCTGGCTGAGCCACCAGGAGAGAAGAATTCCCCTTGAGTCTTAGCAGCTACCCCCAGCTTCTTTTCCAGCAGGTCCTGTCCAGCACCTCACACCTCCACAGAGCCAAAACACCGCAGAAGAGGAGGGAGGGTGCACTCCAGGGCCCCCAGACACTGTCAAACCAAAAGTCTATAAGCAAACATTCCAGAGCCAACAAAGCTTCAACAAAACTCCACAACCCTACCCCTTCCCCTTCCATCTCCAAGACCTATGATGTTTTCTCTCCTACTTTCAAAGTCCTCCCCGCCCCCCACTCCCAGCTCTGCCCCAGCGCCCCTCTCCCACTGGCCTTCTAAAAGTAGGAAAAATGAGGGGTGCCTGGGTGGCTCAGTCAGTTGAGCATCAGACTTTGGCTCAGGTCATGATCTCACAGTTTGTGGGTTTGAGCCCCACATCAGGCTCTGTGCTGACAGCTCAGAGCCTGGAGCCTGCATCAGATTCTGTGTGTCCCTCTTTCTCTGCCCCTTCCCTGCTCATGATCTGTCTCTCTCTGTCTCTCAAAAATAAATAAGTGTTTAAAAAAAATTTTTAATAAAAAATAAAAGTAGGGAAAATGAAGAGAGAAGGAAGAAAAGAGAAAGTAAATATTTATTATATGCTGCCTTTACATTCCACAAGGTGACATTCTTTCCTGCTCACCAGTACTTCTGCAAGACTCCAGTGAGTGGGATAAGATGTAGCCCAGACCTGGTCCCCAAAAAGCAATGTCCATTCGCAGGGGGAGAGAGGGAGCCACAGAGCCCCAGCTCTGACATTACATTACCCTCCACAGAGAACTGTTTAATGGCCCCTGACTTGGCTCAGGCTGCTATGGGCCAACCCAGAAATTCAATTTCTTCCATTTTGATGAATGATTTATAGGCCTTGAATGGTTTGGTTCCAAAATACAAGGAGACCAATTTTCCTCACCTGTGCTCTACTGCAGCCAGAGACAAACGAGACTTCATGAGTAAAAAAAAAAAAAAAGGGGGGGGGGGACAGATGCAAACAGTGAATTGCTCCTGAAAGGAAAGTCTGTTGCCCTGCAAAGGCCAGTGCCTCTTTACTACAATTGTTCCAGAAGACTAAACAGAAGAGACTGTATGTCTTCATCTGATGTGGCCCAGAGCCAACCTGTCGGAAACTTCATCTGTTCATGTAAGAGGTAGGAAAAATATGAAATTAGAACATAGTTTTGGTCTGTAACTTAAAGAGGCAGGCACAGACATTATTTCTAAACAAATTATTGCTGCGTTTACTACTGCAAGCAGTCAGACTCTGGCAGAGATCAGAGGGCACACTCCTTCTGGCTCCGGTGGGGGGAGAGTTAACTATGGTAGAAGATAGACTTGAGGGAACCCAACAGACACGGGGCGGCACTAGAGCCAGAAACAGCAGAGCCACCTATCGCCACCCTAAGCCTGGGGCGAGGGGACGGACCTGCAAGAGAGCAGCTGTACAGCAGCGGCTGCCTGACAAGATCTGTGGAATTTGGTGGAAGAACACAGCCAACCCACAGTGCCAGGGAGGGGAGATAGCCTGGGGTATGCCTACATTCCTCCTGACCTCCAGTCTTGACATCTCCCATTGGTGTCACCCAATCACAAGTCCAAAGGCAAAGGAGAGCATGGATGCAGTCCAGGACAGAGCACGAAAAATAGATTTGGAGCTGGAAAGAGAAACAAAGAAATAGTTCAACAAGGATCCTTTATACATCCTAGCTTATGTGGGAATAGACCATGTGTTGTGTATTGAACTGCAGCCTCCAAAAATATATGTTCAAGTCCTAATCCCTTGTTCCTGTTTATGTGGCTTTATCTAGAAACGGAGACTTTGCAGATGTAATCAAGTTACAATGAGGTCCTACTGGATTCGGATGGGTCCTAATCCCATGACTGGTGTCCTCATAAGAGGAGGAGAATTTGGACACGGGCCCAGGGAAAAGACCATAAGACGGCAAAGGCAGAGATTGAAGCAAAGCGTCTACAAACCAAGAACCGTCCAGGATTGCCAACAACTGCCAGACACTAGGGAAAGGCGAGGAGGAATCCGCCCCTAGAGGCTCTGAAGATGCCACAGCCCAACCTCTCCCTTGATTTTGGACTTCTAGTCCCAGAACTGTGACTTAGTAAATATCTATCATTTTAAGCCATCCAAATTGGTGGCAGTCTATTATAGCAGCCCTAGAAAACTAGAAGACCGTGTATACAATAGATGAGAGACCCTGTAACAGCATCAACGAGCCGGTGACACTTCGCTTCTAGGAAAATATGTCAAATGAAAACCTGTTCCCAGAAGTATTCATTTCAGGAGGGATGAGTTATCTTTATCTTTTTTTATGTTTATTTATTTTTTAAAAAAAGAGAGAGACAGACAGGGCATGAACAGGGGAAGAACAGAGAGGGAGATACAGAATCAGAGGCAGGGTCCAGGCTCTGAGCTGTCAGCACAGAGTCCGACCTGGGGCTCAAACTCACGAACTGTGAGATCATGACCTGAGGCGAAGTTGGACACTCAACAGACTGAGCCACCCAGCGCCCCTATCTTTATCTTTTTAAAATGAGAGGTGGCAGTGTCACTAGCATTCACTAGTGCTCATCAACACAGTGAAATTTTTAGGTGACCAGTACCTAGGTGATATAAGATGTTCCTATACCTTGTATGGGACATTTTTGTGATGATACTAGCTTTCGTAAAGACTCGAAAGCAGCTGTTCTCAGCTAGAGTCGCTTTTGCCCCCTGGGAGCCTCTTGGCAGGTCTGGGGACCTTTTTGGTTGTCACAGTTGGGACATGCGACTTGTATGTAATGCATAGAGACCAGAGATGCTACTAACCATCCTGCAATGCACTGGCCAGGCCACCACAACAAAGAATTTTCCCCTGCAACTCAGTAGTGTTGAGGTTGGGAAGGCCTCATCTAAAGGAATATTCCAGGATTGTAAAGTGGGGAAATGATTTGTAACTACAGAAACAATTAGTGAATGTACATTAATCCTAATGAATATTGTTAGTAGCAGGCTTACAAAAGCACATCCCAGAGATGCTAAGTGACCACTGGTCATTAGCAACCACAAACATAGGCTTCACAATTGACCTTTCACTCCTTAACTGACAGCGTTTTTAACTGTTCTTTGGTTTCCTCATCTGTGAAATTGGGATCTCTCTAGATTCCCACGGAACCCGCCTCCCTAGATCCCTAGATTCATCTCCCTAGATATCATCTCCTTAGATTCCCACAGATCCCATCTGTGAAATGAGAATCTCCTTAGATTTGCTAGGGAGAGTATGGGAAAAAATGTAGGAAATGTGCTTTTGCACAGTAACTTCTCCAACAACGCCAACTATTATTATTATCATCGCTAATATCATCGTGATTATTATTACGATCACTACCACCTGAGTCCCGGGGACGACATTCCACCACCTTCACTTCTGAGTTGTCTCTGTTTTGAAATGACCTGATTCCATGAGATATCTGGGGAAATGAATTGCTGATCTTAGACAAAAATTCTAAAATCAAACCCAAATCCAATTCTACAGAAACATATCAAACTGCCACTAAATGGTAAATGGAAATCTCACTTCCTTGAATTACTCCATATCATCACCAAGACAGACTCAAGTTTCTGTTCATGATTTCTTTATTTTGTAAATAAAAAGAAAAAAATCCCTACTCTATATTTGTGTCTTTCTTGGTTTAGCCAGGACAATTCTGGATTTTTCACTATTCAGTTATGTGTATAAGGAATGTTTCTATTATTTTATGTAAAATTAGCCTGGTTGTATATACTTTAAATACACTTAAGTTTGTTTGTGCAAACTTTTAAAAAGGCAGAACCTTGTGGGGTACCTGAGTGGCTCAGTCAGTTAAGAGTCTGACTTAGGCTCAGGTCATGATCTCATGGTTCATGGGTTCTAGCCTGCATCAGGCTCTGTGCTGACAGCTCAGAGCCTGGAGCCTGTTTTGGATTCTGTGTCTCCCTCTCTTTCCGCTTCTCTCTCTCTCTCTCTCCTCTCTCTCAAAAATAAATGAACATTGAAAAAAAAATTCAAAGCAATTTTGAACCATTCCAGTCCTTGCAGGCTTACCAAATCTACAACTCTTTTGCCCCTTTATTTCACACACCATTTGTTTCTTGCACCCACCCTTCAGTCCAGCTACTGTTTAGAGCTCAGAGGGCATAAATGCTTGTTGGAGCAAAGGGACCCTGGTTCTCCAAAAGGAGATTCCAGAGAAAACCATTCCAAACTGAACCCAACTGGGGACAGAGAAGGAGCGCAGGAATGTTCATTTTCTTTCCTTCATGTTCTTGATGACCACAACTGAGCTCATCCTGTCTTATTATATGTAGACCTTAGCTACATTTTCCTGACAAGTCCTGTGATACTTTCTCTCACATACGCTGTAGCCCACTGTTAAAGGATGCCAAAATTAACCAGAGACAGACTTCATAAGGAGTATTTGTTGAGACTTATGATGACCCAGGTGTTGTGCTAAGTGGTTCTTCGATGATACATACATATGGAGGGAAAAGAAAAGAATAAAAGGAGCTCCTCTTAAATGTGACCAACTGGTAAATGGGAAGTACCAGCTGGTTCCTACTAGCAGCAAAGACTTAGTCTCAGTTTCGGTTAATATTGGCATCCTAAAATATTTAGTCACTAGCTAACCAACATGTCTTTGCCTGGTTCTTGTATCCCAAATGATTATCTTTAAAGAGGCGCGTGGGTGGCTCAGCCAGTAAAGCATCTGACTTTGGCTCAGGTCATGATTTCGCCATTCATGAGTTCGAGCCCCACGCCAGACTCTGTGCTGACAGCTCAGAGCCTGGAGGCTGCTTCAGACTCTGCGTTTCCCTCGCTCTCTGCCCCTCCCCCGCTGATGCATGTGTGTGTGTGTGTGCGCGCGCGCGCGCGTGAGCGCACCCTCTCTCTCTAAAAAATAAGTAAACATTTAAAAAAATTAAATATAAAAAATAAAGGGAGAGAGAAGGGAAAGGAGGAATGGGGGAAGGGAAGGAGAAGGGGAAGAAGGAGAAAAAAAAGAATTGCAAGACCAGGACAAAACTTAACATTCAGTAATTATGAGAAGTTCACATAAACTGCAATATTTTAAAACTGAGAGTTTGTGTGGTCTGAACTCTACAAAGAGCATTTATACTTGAGGAATCTCTGTGGCTACATGTTACTGCAAAGCAGCTTCAGGCGGAGCGTCTTTTTCTCACTTGGACACTGTTACATACTTCCTTTTGTCTTTTAGCAAAACAACCTCCTGCAAAAAAAAAAAAGTAATATCCCTTTTAAAATTCAGAAATACTTTTCTCCCCCAAGAAATTATGCACAGTTTTCCCACAGAGGCATCTTAACTGCCTTGCTACCGCTTGGCACACACATTTGTAAGGAAACAGACGTCCTCATAATTGCATACGTGTCCGCAGCACAGTCGTTTTGAAAAACAGTCTCATTGTTTTTCAACACTATTGTGATAACTAAGCAGGAAAACTACTTCCAAGTGCCCTCTAAGCCGTGGAGAGGAGTTTAAGGACAGCTTATTTCAGCTCACTCGAAGACGTGGGCATTTTAGCACGAGGTTCTTAAAAATGAAAAAGAAGCAAGTCTGTTGAATATTGAAAGTAGACGAAAGCAGAAGTGGCACTGTCTGCCCATCTGTCTCTTCTCCCACATCCCTGGTCCTGGGACAGGGTCCCCTCCGAGTTCTGCCCCCTACCCTCCAGCCCCCCCCCATGTGGCTGATACCGAACTNAGAGGGGGAGGGAGAGAGGGGGGAGGGAAGGGACATGTCCTGCACCAGAAGGATATGGGTGGGCTCAGAGTGTCCTCCCACAGTCCAGATTTGACACAGCGGAGCGTTCCTGCCCCACTGCCCTGCTCCCTCTCGCCCCAGCTCCTGTCCCCCTTTATGTCTCCCCATAAGGTTTCTATGTCTGGCTCAGAGGCTTCTTTACATCCCTAAGATTCACCCTGTGCGGGTGTGGCGGCGGAGGGAGCATGTCTNACATTCTCTGGCCACGTTTTGCTGGCCAGTATGAAGCCATTTCTGAGCCATGGCGCGTTTTAATCACAACCTAAAGATTTTCCTGTGCCTCCCATTTTGACCTTCCCTTACGTTCTACAGGAAATTTCCTATTCATAGACTTAGGAGACTATTAGGAAAGGAACTTTAATATCTTAATGACAACTATACTGTCTTCTAGTTACATATGGGGAGACCGAAGTTCGGTGCCCATTCACCAAGCCTGTCACTCAACAAGCTGAGGTTGCTGCTCAGGTGTTTGGGCCAAGGCCAGGGCTTTTTCTTTTCCACCACACAGCCTGCTCTTCTGAGGTCATCCTTTCTAGTGTTGTGTTTTCTTTCTTTTTTTTTTTTTTTCAAGTTTTTATTTATTTTATTTTGAGAGAGAGAAAGCTCGAGTCAGGGAGGGGAAGAGAGAGAGAGAGAGAGAGAGAGAGAGAATCCCAAGCAGGCTCCACAGTGTCAATGCACAGCCTGATGCAGGGCTCAAACTCACAAACCATGAGATCATGACCTGAGCCAAAGTCAGAAGCTTAACCGACTGAGCCACTCAGGTGCCTCATCCTTCCCAGTGTTTAATCTATCTGGTTGCTGTTTCTCATATGTGTCAATGGTGAAGGAAGCAACCTAACTGTTCATGCAATTTCTGTTTTGTCCAGGAGACCTGGTTTCAGATAAGCAAGTATGGATTCCAGAATGAGGATCTAGGTTCTTGGGGTCAGGGCCAGGGTTGGGGGAGTTATATGGCTGTAGAGAATGTCAAGGGGGGTTCTCTAGAGGGCAGCCCACCCTGGGAAGGGTTGAGATTAAGGAAGACCCCTTCTGACGAAGGCCCCTTCCAGAGGAAAGGCCTGCAGGAAGGAGGAGGGAGAAGACAGTCTGCACAGCTTGCTCTCAGCCTCTTTTCTGCCTAAATATGGCCATGACCCAGAGAGATCCAGGAGGGCAGAGGAAGAGAGAGCAAAGGAGGAAAGACAGAGGAGGCAGAAGAGAAGGACAGACACCAGGCAAAGGGAAGTTATGTAACAGAAAAAATGTATCTGGGATACAGGTGATCAGGAAAATAGGAAAGTAGAAATGCAAGAGAAATGGGCACCATATATTAGGCTGCAAAAACTCAAAAATGATATCAGGTTTGAAAATGATTCCTGTCACTCATCATCAGGGAAATACAAATCAAAACCACACTGAGACACCACCTCACGCCGGTCAGAGTGGCTAAAATGAGCAAATCAGAGAACTCTAGATGCTGGCGAGGATGTGGGGAAACGGGCACCTTCCTACAGTGTTGGTGGGAATGTAAACTGGTGCAGCCCCTCTGGAAAACAGTGTGGAGGTTCCTCAAAAAATTAACAATAGAACTCCCCTATGACCCAGCAATAGCACTGCTAGGAATTTACCCAAGGGATACAGGAGTGCTGATGCGTAGGGGCACATGTACCCCAGTGTTCATAGCAGCACTCTCAACAATAGCCAAAACATGGAAAGAGCCTCAGTATTCATCAACTGACAAATGGATCAAGAAGATGTGGTTTATCTATACAATGGAATACTACGTGGCAATGAGAAAGAATGAAATCTGGCCATGTGTAGCAACATGGATGGAACTCGAGGGTTTTATGCTGAGCAAAATAAGTCAGGCAGAGAAGGACAGATATCATGTTTTCACTCATATGTGGAACAGGAGAAACTTAACAGAGGACCATAGGGGAGGGGAAGGGGAAAAAATAGTTAAGGAGAGTGAGGGAGGTAAACCGTGAGAGACTCTTAAATACTGAGAACAAACTGAGGGCTGATGGGGGTGAGGGAGAGGGAAAAATGGGTGACGGGCATGGAGGAGAGCACTTGTTGAGATGAGCACTGGCTGTTACATGGAAACCACCTTCACAATACACTATATTTTAAATAAACAAGAAAATGATTCCTAAGTGGCAAAAAAAAAATTACCTTCTGCCTTTCCATTTGTTGAGCTACAATCTCAAAGCATCTGTCTGTAACAAGAACATTCTCCAAGCACGTAAGAAGGCCACATACAGCTCACGTGGATGGGAGATTCACTGCTGCCTCAGTCACAAAGTTAGAGTCTGGTGCTGTGATAGCCTCGGGACATCTTCTCACTTCTGCATGGGTGAATAAGAGGAAGAGGAGATAATATGACCAAGTTTGTGCAGGCAGGAGCCTGCAGGCCTGTTCAACTTGGCAAAGGACTCCCCCAAAAATCCAGTATCTAATCCTCCTTTTCACGTCCGCCTGTCAGCTCTGCATATCTGTTGGTGCCTCCCGTGGATTGACAAAGACCACGTGTGGTGGTCGGGACCCTGAGGTGTGCACATTAAGCCGGCGTTTTCTCACTTTAATTACACCCATACTCAGCTTTGAAATACTTCTGTGTATTTAATATAAGAAAATCTATTTTAGGTTTAAAGCAAAGAATGCTACACCACCCACCGCCTTCATCTCCCCTAACCAGACCCCAAATCCTAGCGGTTCGTGTAGCCAGATAAGCCAGAGCAACAAATCTGTGAAGCTCTGGTTAGACTCAAGGCTATTTTCTCACCCTCTTGCTCTTCAAATGTAAGGTTTAAAATAAACACAGAGGAAAAGCTGCGGTGAAGTCTCTGGAGAAAAGGAGAGCTGTAGACCAATGACTGTGGGCAGCTGCTTTGAGATTGTTTCATCGCAAAGGCAGGGAATGGGAGTGTGCCTGGCAGTATCAGGGCTGATTTTTAAGGAATTTCTAGAATAAATATTAGTGTAAATGTGGGTAAGAGGGAATAGCAGTTTTAGACAGAGAATTCACTGAAAGATTGTAAGTCATATAATCAGGACAATAAGAAGAACATATTTATTTTTAACATTTATTTTCGAGAGACAGAGAAAGACAGAGTATGAGCAGGAAGGAGAAGAGAGAGGGAGACACAGAGTCAGAAGCAGGCTCCAGGCTCTGAGCTGTCAGCACAGAGTCCAACACAGGACTCAAACTCATAACCCTGATAGCATGACCTGAGCTGAAGTCGGACTCAACCGACTGAGTCATCCAGGTGCCCCAGGTAGAATGTATTATTACGATATTAACACTCATAAAATTTGGTTACTCAACTGCTGTTTCAGCTACTCACAAAAGTCGTTATATCATTTTCTGGTTTACATATTTTATACATACGTTATGCTCTGTCTTCTAATAATCACCTGCGATGTCTTGGTAATTCATTAAATGCCCCATTCACATGTCAGTTTTCCTAAGTCTGTGAATTCGATTTCAAGCAGATCAATCTGAAGACACTGAGCCAGTAAGTTTAATTCTCAAAAATTATGAAGAAAATAGTTATGACAAAAAGACTGTATTTCTTCCTGTTGTGTGGCAAATGCAGTAGGTAAATGTGTGTCGAGGGAGTTTACAAAGTAAAAGTGCAGGGTTATTTGCATCGATATCATCAGGAAGTGTTTTCTTCCAGCTACATTTCTAACTGTGTCAGATTGCGTGCTACAGATGAGGCTCTGATTTTACTTACAGGTTGATGTTGGAACACCTTAGTTCAAATGTATGCTGTTCGCCTGTCCCCGTGCTGTCTCCTCTCTGAACATGCATCATTCCTCTGACAAGTCCCTGCAGACAGACATGCACAAACAATCACCCAGAATTCTGGGCAGTCTCTCCATCTTTGCTCACTGTCATCGCCGCATGAACACTTAACTGATAACATTTCAGAAACACGACGTTTTCACAATGCAAATTGGACTCTGACATCACAAATCTTGAAGTGTAAATTTGTTATGGTTTTGTCTCTCTTTTTCATTTTATCATATGACCTTATCGTATTGCTGATTAAATATAGCAACGATTAGAAATAATACAAATAGTTAAATCATATTTAAGTTATCCAAATATGACTATAGTTGATACTGACATTATTACTAAAGAATACCCTTTGGCATGAAGTCCAGCCAGTTTTATGCCTCATTATTTCTACTTTCCACTGAGTACCATCATCAGACTCAGGTGAATTGTGCTTGCCTAACTGCTCTCGGTCTAACATAGGCATGTTTCTAGCTTATCTCTACCCCAATATTACACCATCCTTCTTGTAATAACTAGGCTTTCATCTCATTCCCAAGTGCTGGTCCCACATGGGGGTCTTTTGCCTGGGTTTTTTCTGTGGTCCCAGCTTCTAAGTAGCAAATCTCATAACTTAACCTAGCAGTGATGGCAGTAGTGATAGAAATACCCACACTTCCTTGAATAATAATAATACAGTGTTGAGTAATAATAAGAGCAATTCCATTTTTGAGCACTTGCTATATATCAGACAGCTTTCTAAGTGCTTTACATATGTTAATTAATTTAACAGGTGCTCCACGGGCCCCCTCCTTTCCTGCCTTCCTTCTAGGATTATAGACTGACCGGGAACTAATGTCCAGGAGCAGAAGCCTCCCTATCCATGGATAGCCTCCTTGAAACTAAGGGCCTGTGTCCCTTAGCTTGTCCCTTTATTAAAGCATTGTCTTCATCAATTTTCTGCCTGATTTCAGGAACCCTAATACTTCATTTTATACTCTCTCACCCTCCCTTGCTGGAGTCGGCTCTGACTACAAGTTCTAGACAGACAGGACCTCTGCAACCAGAACCTGCGGCTGGTCAGCTTCCCAGAAGTCCCTGCCCCCGTTGTCAGGAGGCAGTGAGGATGCCACACCGTCCTCTCCTCACATGCCCCGTTCTGCTGTTCAGTTCCTGGCCATGCCCTGCTAAGCCCTGAAATGTGTCTCTTTATAGCATTAATGTTGGGGTCAAGCATACTATCTGTGCCAAGCATCGCCATGTTCACAAGGAACTGGATCAAACTTGATTCATAGCAATTCCACATAGCAAAAAGCCACAAACCAGAAACTTGTATTCATTTGCAAAATGTTTTAAAATTATCTTTAAAGGGTCCCCAGAAACCCAAAGTATAGTGATCAGCATACGTGTAGTCAAAGGAATATAAAATAAAGATATGTTTAATCAAGAATACAGTCCTTTCCAGTTCATGTTAAATGAGGTAGGGTCGGGGTGCCTGGGTGGCTCAGTCGGTTAAGTGTCTGACTCTTGATTTCGGCTCCGGTCATGATCCCATGGTTCATGAGTTTGAGCTCCACATCCAGCTCTGTGCTGGGAGTGCAGAGCCTGCTTAGGATTCTTTCTTTCCCTTTCTTTCCGCAACTCCTTGCCCCCTGCTTGCGCTTGTGCATGCGCTCTCTCTCTCTCTCTCTCAAAATATACAAATAAACATTTAAAAATTTTAAAGAAAGGATATAGGGTAAAAACAGATAGACTTGGAGTCAGGCAGACATGAGTTTTAATCTTGGTCTGTCACTTACCAGTTCTGTGAGGTAAAAAAAAAAAAATTAACTTAAATATTGAGTCTCTTTCTTCATCTGCCCAACAGGAATGCTGCAATAGTTCCTAGCTTACAGCTTTGTGGTGGTGTTTCAAAATACTGTATTTCAAATGCCCAACACAAAAGGAGCTTGCCTGGGATTCTATCTCCCTCTCTCTCTGCCCCTCCCATGCTTGCTCTCTATCTCTCTCAAAATAAATAAAAATAAACTTTAAAAAAATTACTGATTCTCAAAATATTTTTCAATGACTTAAATTAATCACATAAAATTAAAGTTATACACCACCCTGGAAACCCATGTTATAATTGAATTGATTCACTGTCTGAGAGTCTAGTAAAAAGAAGCAAAGGGCAAAGAATTAGAACATATGCAAGCACCAGAAATGATATTTACCTAAGAGCAGCAAGAGTAGGATGCAGTGTATTTATATTCCAACCAAAGGTTCAAGTACATTCTATCTTGACATTTCTGAGGCAGAAACTCCAAAGGCTGTCCAGTTCTCTCCACAGAAGAAATTCTCATGAGGATTTTGAAAAGAGAAGTTGAGTCATATGTTGGAACAAATGATGATTTTTTAGCCTCCCACAATACCAAATCACGGAAAGATTTCAGAGGTTGTATAAATAAAATATAAATATCAAAGTTCATGGTTCCTTTTCTGCAAGTATTGTTTATCTTTGTTTATGCAAAGAATTGAAAATCAAAATGTGAGTAGAGATTAGCTATTTCTTCCATAATATGTCTGATTTTCACTGTCTATGAAGGGGAAAAAAGCAGACTTTAAAATGTGTTTGTTATTTCATGAAAATCAACTCCCCAGCCCCCTCCCTTTCTGATTTGTATTACCTACAACAATTTAGCCCTGTTGTTCAGAATCCAGATCTCATTAATCTTCAGCCCTCAGATCTTCCACGTTCTTACCTGCTCTAACAGTTACTTTCAGACTAAATCAAAAACTTTCTTGCAGAGTTTTCATTTTTGCTAAATTTATACGAGGCAACAATGTGACATAAAACCTCCAAAAAATGTCCGTCCATCTTAGACTGTATTAAGAGAAGTATGGTACCCAAAATGCGAGCACAGCTGGTTGATTTTTGGAAAAAAGCAAAAGCAAAAACAGGAACACCTAACATAGTATTCTACCTCTTGAAAATTTTAGGGATCCAACACATAGTACCCATTTCTTCCATTCCTGAGTTCAGAACCAGCTGCAAAGTAAGACACAGGAAACCAACAGACAGGTTAAATAGCCTTATTATTGATAAACTATTTGGAGAAAATGACATTGGATCTGTGATACAAAGAGCCTATTAATATTCTATGCCCACAGGCTCTTCCTGTCCCTGCATACCCAACCAAAGCCTACCTCACACCTAAGGGAGAGTCTGGAGCTGCCTCTGTCTAGGGCAGAAAAGAAACAGAAAAAGGAAGCTTACAGTACCCTTTGATAGATTTGTTCACCCGATGAGGTTAGCTTACCTGCCATCACCTAACAAGTGATTAACTTCACTGTAGGAAGGAGTGAGTGAGACGTGGGAATAGAAGCCAGTTTTATTCCAGTGGGGGGGGGGGGTCCTGCAGCACAGAAACACTGGCCAAGAGGAATTTCCCCCTCAACAGCACTCGATTCTAAACCCTTCATTTGATAAATCAGAGCATGTTGAGAGCATGGCCAGGAAAGTGGAGACCTTTGAAACCCTGTATCATGACAAATGGATTCAAGACTACATGGAATGAGCACCTCCTTTCCAATAGCTGAATGTGTAGCTGACTTGGTTTGGTGGCAGAGACAGTCATCTGCTCCTCCGTATTTCCTGCATCCTGCTCAGTTAGGCAAACATATAGGACTAGTCCTGGCCAACAGATTGTGAGAAGAGCTGGCATGTGTCATTCCCAAGCTAAGTCAATAAAAGATCCAATCTTGATACTTCAGTCTTTCTTTCCATCTGCTTCAGGGACTTGGGGAGGTCCCACATACCAGATGGTGCACCTCCATCAACCTAGGTCTTAAATGAATGACAGAGAAGGAGTTCAAGAGTGTCACGTCATGGCCTTGGAGAATAAAAGCAGAAAAGCACCTTCCAGAGACCAGAACCAATTCTGAAAGCAGGACCATTCTCCATCCCCAGAAGAGGAGGCCTAGAATACCCACTTGGCAAGACTGCAGAATTGCTGTAGACCAGTGGCTACTATGCACCACTCATTCCTCACCATTTCAAGTAGGAGTGTTTACAACATTATCTTGACCCTATTCTATTGTATGTTGGGTGTGAAGGATGCATATAACCTGTTTTTTTTTTTTTTGTCTGTAGATTTTTGGAGCAAGAAGGACCACATGCTGCTCTGATATAGAGGTTATTGTGGGATCACTCAAAAATCCCAAACTTGAAACTCAAAGTCTTGATTTATGTTGTCTCACTTGTGGAGGGGTTAAGTTCCTTCCATATGTGGACAAAAGGAGAGCAAACCTGTGTTAGCAACCAGAAGGGAGAACTACAGTAGTGACAGTGTTGCTCACTAAAGACTGTGATCCAACAGGCTATGGGACTAGCTCTGGGCAATAAGCCATGGGCGGAAGTGACTTCAGGTATCTCTTACACGTATCTGAGTCAAAAATACACATTTATTGTGCTTAAGCCATCATATATTTGTGGGTCTGGTATTGCAACAGTTAACATTACTTTAACAAAAACCCATACCTGGATATATTGATCGACCAAACCAACACACACACACACACACACACACACACACACACACGCATGCACACATGCACACAAACACACACACACATACCTGTACTCAGTCACTGCGTTGCTCACACCTGCTCATATTTTAGGCCTGAGCTTACCTGTATCAAGAGGCTATTTCTGAGCCCCCCTCAGCTGGTCTGATTTAAGTTTCTCTATCATTCTCTGCTTTTGCACACCCTATTTGTTCCTGCCATTTTACTTATCACAATGGATAATCACATACTCATTCCTGTGTACATGTATTTAAAGCCTGTGTCCACAACTGATCCATAAGAGCTATGGAGTCAGAACCTTTGGTCCACCACAATAACATACACAGAGTTTGCCCTGTGCTTGGCAAATGGCCATCACTGGATAAATTTTTAAATGGTGAGGATTTACAAGTGAGAGCCCATTATCAAGGAAATACACTTTTTAATCACAAGACCACCACTCTAGACCAAAAATCATAGAGAGTTAAAATAAAGACCATGGGGATAATTTTTTTTACCTTTATTCATTCAGGATGCAATTCTAGACCAATCTACAACCAAGAGAAAACCCTAAACTTTTAAGTAGCGTTAACAGGCCGAATAATATAACAGTATCGCCCTATATGTACAAGCAGGAAGTCAATTTCCATTCTCATTGTAAAATCCCTTTCTAGACATTTATATTTCCTTCCCATCCAAAAAATGCATTAACAAGATCATGCTTATATAGTGAGTCAGCACAAGACAAATGACAATTTATACTGAACTATTTAAGTCTTGCGGTATAATGCTCACAACATCAAACTGTAGCTGTTGACCTTTTCAGTGGCATTCACTCTGTGGGTTGGTCACCAATTACATTAAAAGGACTTCATTAATTTTTAAAAGCTACAATTACTCAAAAAGTTCTGGATCGTAAATAACACACAGAATATGCATTTAAGTATAAAATGACAAGATCGTTTAAACCTTTTCTATAGTCCTCCATGTCATTTATGTAGGAAAATGAATGTTACATGAGAAGAAACAGACCAAGTTCTTATATTTTTACCTAAAAGTCTAAGTGTTTATTTCAAGTGATATCTATTAATACTTAAATGATTAAAAATAAATCAATGTTAAATATTGCACAAGAGCTAAAAAGAAAATGGCCACATTACATCATACTACATTGTATCGATAGATTGATTAAAAGCAGCTAATTAGAAGCTTTCTTAAAAATTTAAAGTTTCTGACATCATTTTCCACCATTCCATCAATTCTTCCTTTTCTTCTTCTTTCCTTTCAGAAAATGACTCCAGTTCAAAATCAACCTAAAGGAGAAAATCAAGAATATGTTGTTACCAACTGCATGTGTACTTTTAAAAGCTGAAATTAAAAAAATAATAATAAGTGCAGTTTTAGATCTTATAGGATAAGCTCAGGATAGCCACCTGAATTATAATATATCCTAAAAATCTCCTGTGATGAACAAAAGATACTTTCAGAGGAAAAGAAAAAAACAATCAAAAGCCATTATGTTTGAAATGTGCTTTGATCGAACAGCCTTGCAGGATTATTTAAAAGCAGATTATTTAAAGTCAGTTTTCCCTCCAATAAGAAGATGTAATTTATAATCGATTTTCTACCTTTCTACCTTTGGCTATTCAAAATTTGTGCTCCCCAACCTCAACCCTTCTCAGGCCCTCTGGATACCTCTGTCCTCATTGCAAATAGAACAAAGAGTTCCTTGGAGCACCTCAGTGACTCAGTTGGTTAAGCCTTTGACTTCAGATTTCGGCTCAGGTTGGGATCTCACGGTCATGAGATCAAGCCCCGTACGTGGAGCTCCTCACTGAGCATGGAGCCTCCATAAGATTCTCTCTCTCTCCTTCTGCACCTCCCCTGCTCACATGCACAAGCATTATTCCTCTCTGTGTTGCTCTCTCTCTCACTCAAAAACTAACTAAATAAATAAATAGGAAAATGAATCAGAAATTAAAATGATATTTTACATCAAAGAACTAAGAGTTCTTTCATCTGGCCACTTAAGCCCCTAGTTACTTAGGAATTACACTCACTACCTCCTTAAAGTAACACTGGAGAAAGCTAAAATCCAAATCATTGAATGTTTTACAATCTCTTTCTGGGGCTACTTTTTTCCAGGTTTCATTTGCCCAAATTTACTTCTTGATTTTAATACGTATACAGCCGAATGTACACATACACACAACGAAAAGCAAAGCACCAGTTAAAGGACTCGAGATATTCTGTTTGCACTTCGACTCCAAACTGGTACATGAACAAAAATGCAGTACATTCTTTACAAGCAAGCCTTTCGACTGGAAATTCTGCAGGCCATTCCCTGGTTCCAAAACTGTAATACAAAGATAGCAGGAGAATCCTCACCTTCCTAGCAAAATACGCAGCACCTACTTAAAAAAAAAACCTGCCGTTTTTGATAGCGCTTGGCAGAGGGTCTTTCTCATAATATGTGCTTAATAAAAGTTTGGTTAGTGCCTAAAATCACCTTGCATGCATGATCAATTTCTCCAAACACTCATTAAGTAAAGTATTATACTGGATGCTAGAAATAAAAAAATAAAAGGAACAGAAATCTCAGTTAAACTGAAATCAATGTGGCAAATAAAAGTTTAATTTTTTTAAGTTGTATTTGATTTTCTTGTGGATGTCTTCAAAAAATTGATAAGCAATAAGGGAGCCTCACATTCAATGGTATAAAAATCAACCAAGGAGCCCTTGGTCAAGTCACTCAACTTTGCTAGGCCTCATTTTTCTCCTCTGTTAAATGGGGGTATTAGTGCTACCTATCCCATCGGGTTATTATGAAACTAAATATAAATCACTTAAATATGCCTGACACATATTAAGTGCTTAATAAATCTTAGCAATTATGATTTCTTACCCCAACAGCAGGGCTATAAGGGACTGCTACTTTCTTCGTTATTGCCAGATAGCCTGGAGCTGAAGCCGTGAGTTTATAGTTTCCAGGTACAAGCAATCTCCAGTAATCACCATCCTTTGCTGTAAGGAAACAAAATATCAAATCACATAATTATGCCATTTTAGGAATACTCGGTGTACCTCAGTGTAATTTCTTCGATTCCCTATTTTTAAAGTAGATGTTTACGGAATTTTTAAAAATTCCATTGAAATGAGTATTACATTCTCCTAGAGGAAGTAATTTCTAATAGTAATTTGACAGATATCAATGTCAAACTGTCAATAAATCTTCTAAGATAATGGATCCTCATAATCATGTCAGGTGTGACACAGGTCAAAAGATAATATAAAGCCCCCAGTCAGGGGTTTGGGGCATTTGATGCTGGGTTTTGATTCCGGCCAAGTACCTTGTCAGGAAGACCCAATGGTCTAAGTCAAGATCGGTGCTTCACAAAAGTGTGGTGTAAGACAGCCTCACCAGAAACCTGAGGTACCTGTTCGGGGCTTTTTGTTTTGTTTCTTTCTTTTAGGTTTTATTTATTTATTTTACGATTTTAAAATTTTATTTAAATCCACGTTAGTTAGCATATAGCATAAAAATGTTTTCAGGAGTAGAATTTAGTGATTCATCACCCTGTGCTCAGCCCAACAAGTACCCTGCGTAATGCCCATCACCCCTGTAGCCCATCCCCCACCCAACACCCCTGCTGGTTCTTGGTATTTGAGTTTCTTATGGTTTGTCTCCCTCTCTCTTTTTATCTTATTTTTCCTTCCCTTCCCTAAGTTCATCTGTTTTGTTTCTTAAATTCCACATATGAGTGAAATCACATGATATTAATCTTTCCTTGACTGACTTATTTCGCTTAGCATAATACACTCTAGTTTCATCCACGTTGTTGCAAATGGCAAGATTTCTCTCTCTGACCGCCGCATAACATTCCATTGTGCATATGCACTACATCTGCTTTATCCATCAGGGAGGAAGAACCCTGAGGAACTTGTGAGAAATTTCTATTTCTGAAGATTCAGACTACGTTGTTCCGGAGTGCTTGGAGGAACAGCATTTTCAATAAGTTCTCCGGAGAATTCTTAAGCAGAGGTAAGGTTCACATGCTTTCTCACCCCACATGTCCACAGCCCCCTCCTAACCTAGGTTAGGTTCCCTACAATCACTGAAGCCATGTGCCTTCAACTCATCTGCTTGTCCCTCTTGGTTATACAAGCCTGGCAAGCCACCCCCCCCCCAGATCATTTCCGGCCCTCCACCTGCCACCAGCTGCAGGGGGCTGGAGGAAACACCCCATGCTCACCAGTTGTCGCCACGTACACACCAACCGAATGGAGGGAACTACCTGCCTTCCTTCTAGTGCCTTCCATCATGGTCTTTTCATTCTCCCATCCTCCTAGACCAGTGCATATCAATCACCTTGAAAACTTGGCACTCTGCTAATTCTAATTCACTAGCCCTGGGGGGAGGCCTGAAATTCTGCATTCCTAACCAGCTCCAGGGCGCTGCTGGTGGGGGGGGGGGGGCTCTGAGTAGCAAGATCCTAGTGGACATTTCCCACTTTCTCCCTTTTCCTAACACCGCTGAGACATCCTCTTCATCCTCACTCCCAGTCGATGCTTTACATCTTACTTCACTATGAAAATGAAATCGGAAAAAAGAAAACCCCACGGCCACCTCTTCCAGTCTTCCTCTGACCCCCGCATCTCCTTTCAGCAGATGCATCACTTATCTCCTTCGCTTTAGAGCAACATGTCTGAAAAGATTTGTCAATACTCTCTTTTTCTACTGTCTCTCCTGGTGTCTCTTAGACCCTCCGATCAGGCCCCCACTGGTCCGCGGAAACATCCTGTCGGGATTCTCCACACTGGCTCATGCACAAGGCTCAGCCTACCTGGCACTCTGGATCAGCCTCTCCATCCTGAAATACTTCTGGGCTTCCAGAACAATGTGCGTGGTTGTCTCTCTACCTCGGATTCCATTCCTGCTTACTACTCTGCCCTCAACGAGGTGGAGTGTCCCACAGTCTACTCAGATTTCACTCCTACCTATGTGCATTCCCCACGTTAGATTCTCCTAAAATACTTGTAACATGGAATGCAGAGAAAATCATATCTCTATGGCACTAGGGTTCACCGACAGAAGAGACTTCATGTGGCCACAAGGGGATCAAGGTCTGGGCGCCCCTAAGGGAGCAATGTCTTGGCACAGATTCTGGTATATTTATTGGTTGGCAGGGCAAGATGTGCTGGCCACATCTTGTGGGGTTTTAATACATATTTGTTAAATAAATAAATGGAGCTTTAAAGGGAAAATGTTAAGGATTCTTAAAATATACAAGTTATAAATGAGGAGGTTAAGAAAAGAAGTAACGGTGTAGAGTGGTTTGGAAAATAAGGTAAAGGTTCATTAATTACAAGGTCTAGAAATAAGTTGAGTAGATTATACATAAACACATATTGTTGTTGTTGAAAAGATGCCAACAGGGGCGCCTGGGTGGCTCAGTCGGTTAAGCGTCTGACTTCGGCTCAGGTCATGATCTCACAGTTCGTGGGTTCAAGCCCCGTGTCGGGCTCTGTGCTGACTGCCAGCTCAGAGCCTGGAGCCTATTTCAGATTCTGTATCTCCTGCTCTCTCTGACCCTCCCTTGCTCATGCTGTCTCTCTCTCGGAAATAAATAAAACAAGAAAGAGAGAAAGAAAGAAAGAGAGAAAGAAAGAAAGAAAGAAAGAAAGAAAGAAAGAAAGAAAGAAAGAAAGAAAGAAAGAAAGAAAGAAAGAAAGGATGCCAACAAAAGCCAGTTAAACTAAAATGAGCTGGATAAATGGAACGGGGCTAGGTAGGTTTTCCAGGAAAATACATCCTTGTCCCCAAATGGAGAAAATGGAAATGGGGTTTGTAACTTAGAAATAGCCAACATCCACCTCAATTCTGTTAACACCCGGTTTAACCCTGAGTGAGTCTCGATTTTTCATACAGATTAAATAAAGAAATGCATGAGAAATCCTAGACACACAAAACACTGGCATTTTTCTTTCCTACTCTTTTCACTCCCTCCTGAGGTCGACCAGTTAACAGCTTATCAGCACTTAAGACACTGATAATTCAACTTCAGCTAGTTCGTCAGCCTGTGCCTCAGGAACCCCACGGAATCTCCAGCAGATGGCGCCACGCGGCAGTTCCAGGCTGAGACAGCTGAGGAAAGGGCGCCATCTGCTGCACCTCAATTTCTAAGCCAGCAGCCGTCCAGAGTAACCGCCAGACTTGCTCCCACAAAGGAAATGTAACTAGATCAAAGCTTGGGGGAGAGGGAGGTAAAGAGACAGGAGGCATTCCATCATTTTGCTTAGAATAGCATAAAAATGGTTAACTATGATGACAAGTAATCATGTTCTGTGTATAATGCTAGAGCCTCCAGATCGTGGCAAAGAACACCCACCAGATGTAACATCATGGTCTATTCCTTCCACGGAGATGGACGCATTGGCAATTGGGTTACCTTGAAGGTCCCGGACGAAGCCTTTAACTCCTCGGTGGATCTGCGAAGGTCAAGAAAAACCACAAAAATCATATTAGAAATGAACTGACAACACATTTCGTGTCAAGAATCTCCTTACTTTCTAGCAAAATACTGTAGATCCTCATTGTTGAAGGATCCAAATATGCTCAAGAGGCTGCTGAATTTTTTGGAACACTCTTTACACTGCTTTTTCGCAAGTGGACAAATGAGGGGGGAAAAAAATCCCCTGCGAATTGAAATCTCGTTCTGAGTCAAAGAAAGACATTAAAGTACCTTCCGAACCGCCAAAGGGAAAACCAAAACAATTGTCTATCACATCTGTAAAGCAGGTCCGGTCTGAGCATATTTCATGGCTTTGTCCCGCTTACATTTGGTCACCTGTGTATAGGTTGTATGGCCATTGCCAGTTAAGAAGGACATTACATTACGGCGCTTTAATGCACGTTCGTGTTGAATAAAAAGACATACTGTGACTGCTCTTGCAATCAAACAATATTATTTGCTTGAAAACAAGTGACATGAAAGATCTGTGAACTTCAAACCTGAAGATTAGATTGAGAAAGAAAATGAAAGAGATGCTGTTGAGAATAATGCCCCCGAATTAAGTGGCAGTCAACAACTAAAGCAACGCAAACTAGAAAAGGGCTCTTTTCCTTCATTTTGAAACACTGGTTCAACTAAATCAATATGTGTTTGAAGTGACAGAGTCACTTCAGGTTCCTGAGAAAGTGCTTCTGGAATACCAAATGGTAATTCAGGAAGCTTAATTACTGAACAGAAGATTCCCGAGCTCACAAAGGTTCAGTTTAATCCGCACTCAACCCAGCCCTAGAAAGGGAGTTATCTTTTGCTACTGAGGATACTGGAATCTTTCCTACAGAAGGCAGAATAAGTCCCAGGTATGCCTTTGTCACCAGAGAATAAATCCAACAGTGGTACAATGTCTATGCAAAGGGATGCCCCTGATTATCAGCAAATCCTTTTGCATTTGCTATTTTTTTAAAGCAAAACCTCTAAAATTATAAAAATCACATGTCCTCCTTTTTTCTAAAGGCAACTTGGGGATCTGAAGATTTTTACAGAGAGATACACATAGAGCAGAAAATCAGAGAAAAAATACAAATTTTCTTGAGATGAGGACTCATCAAAGAAATTAAGAAAGCTTGCAACCAAGCAGTTATTTACCGACATGTACTTTATTCATCATGAGGCATTATAATCCTGGTATTATCAATATTATGAACCTTAGAGAAATAAAATTTTAAATTTCCTTATCATTGAAAAACAAGTCAAATAATCACTCCAAAATCATATAATTCACCAGCATTAGGCATAAATATACCCAGTTAATATTCATTACTTTTTTCTGCCGCTACAACCCATGACTTACGGTCTGCAGTTTAACAAATAGTGAAATAAGTATCTGTTTCTGATAAGCCAGCTTGAGAGCAAACTTCTCTGAAAAATTCCACTGTAGTAATAAATCTCAATGGAAGTGTTATAGGCTCTGACAACTCTACATGAATGCAGATCGGAAGATGCTGTCACTTTATGGCTTTTGCAAAGGAAATCACAGAGAAATTCAAATTTCACTCATGTCTGAAGAAACTATGTGCTACACCTGTCCCTCCTGTAATGCTCTCTCCTTAGATTCTAGGACATCAATCAACCAAAGCTGGGGAAAAAAACCAGAAGATTCTCCATTGTTACTAGAACTATGCATAGTAGTAACCCTTAAGCCCTCCTATACTTAAGTGTTACCCAGAGTGCTTGCTGAAATGGAGACTTGGGGGTCGTACCATGCAGGGAGTGGGATCCAGTGGTGGAACAGGAAACATCTTTAACAAGAACCCAGGTGATTTTGATGCAAGCACCCATGAACCATTCTTTGTGAATTTGGGGGGGAATTTTGAGAACCAGACTGTTCCAAATCTATTGAGTGAGAGGCATTCCACCACAGCAAACTATTTATCCTAATTAACTTTACAACTCCAGTTCCTGCAAACATCCCTTTAAAACTCTGCAAGGGATTTCCTCTCAATGAATTACAGAATTAGACCTCCTAATCACCTATTTTCCATGAGCCGTAAACTAGTCCATGATTAGACTTTAGGTCCAGGTGTTCAATTACTGATCCCCACCATACTCTGTCTCATTGTCAGTAAAATAATTTCAACACAGAACTTCTAGCAGTCTTCACTGATATGTCATCAGCCTTTGATTCCCTAAATTAGAATGTTCTATAATCCAAGTTGGATGAGCTCAATCCAAGTATCACTCGTACTGCTTCTGTACAATTTGCACCATTACACTGATGTCCTACAGGGTGGACCGCTTGATCTGTGTACAGATCAGATTCTTATTCCAAGTGGCATAAAACAGGTCTGCACGACCCTCTTCTTTTCAGCTTATTTCTATATAAATTGGTATAGCTTTTAGATGAATTAATACATGCCTACCTGCCACCTAAATATAACAAACATTCTCCTCTTTCCTGATGGTACACTTTTGCGTTTTTGTTTTGTATTTAGTGCTTTCTTAAGAACCAAGACCTAAGCAGCAGCTGAATCTGTTGTTTAACTGATGATCAGAGTAATAATCTTATTGGTGTTTCAACTATAGTAAATCTTACAGTAGTCCCAAAGAAGCCTTTTCTGAACCCCCGGGACTGGGTTAGGGACCCAGTGCCCGGCCATTTTTCTTTGTACTGAACTTTTACTTTAGCATTTATCATCGTCTCTTGTGATTAGGTAGTGATGGTTCTGAACCTCACTAATATGAGGTCAGTTACTGCCCCCAGGGCCTCATGGTGTGCTTGGGACACAAGAGTAGCTGAATCAACTTTTGCTGAAAAAAAGTATGTAAATAAAATAAAAAGCACTGTATTAAGGAGGAATTATTTGATACCTAAATGGAGACCACATACCAAGGAGGCTCATCTTACTTCCTCTACCTGAAGAATACATTTACAGCCCTCCTCGAAGAAGACCCTATTGGAGGGTTCCTATCAAGATTGTTGTAGGCTCAACATGGTTAATTATCCTCAGCCTTTGTTGTTGAAAATGCCTAACATGAAGCAGGATTCCACTGATTGAAAAAAATCCTGTGTAATAAGTAATTTTTAATCATTGTCTATAACAGTGGATCGATTCCATGAGAATCTCTTTTGGTAAGGTATCATATGGATATCTGACACGTAAAAGAATGCTTCAGCTGATTTGACATCTTTTTAAATGCATCCGTTTCATATGTGTATGTTTATGTGTCGACATATATGCAAATAGCTTCATGTTTATCTAATAGTATTCATTCATATCAAATTCGTTTTTAAATTAATCTGGACTATCTGCTGGCATGTGAAACTGATATCACCCTATCTGGCTTTGGGTGTGAACAGCCATATACAGAGTGGGATCTGAAGTCTCTCAAGGCACTGCAGGCAAGGAACGGAGTCCTTAAGTCTGTTGCACCCCCACAGCCGCTGGTGCCAATGTCTATGTAGCATAGAGATGTGCGGAGTATAGAGATAGGCGGTTGGCAGGGGGGTGGCTGCATTGAGTCTCAGTAGGTAAGGTATCTAACTCTGGCAGATGATGAGACTCCCCTCCGAATTCTCTGTACAGACCCCACAGGAATGTTTACATAAGTGCCTCTCTAGTGAAGATCTAGGTTTCTGACATCAGAGGCAATGTGCCATGGTGATTCTGGAACTAGACAGCCTGGTATAAAATTCTGCCTGAGTGACTTCAGGCAGGCTATTTACCCTATCTGGTCGTGGATTCCTCATTTTTAATTCAGGGATGATGATGACGATGATGATGACGATGACGATGATGATGATGATGATGATGAAGAAGATGAAGATGATGATCCTGATACAACTTTCTTTATAGGTTTGTTGTGAAATTTAAATGCATTAATGATTACGTGTAAGGCATTGAGAACAATGTCTGGGAAACAGTAACCGCCCAGTAAAGGTAAACTATCATTATTATGATTACCTGGGATTCCACTAAGTCGAGGCTGAGACAAGCGGGGCATGTGTGGGGTACAGAATTTAAGGGAGCACTCACACTCAGATGCTAATCCTATACCCGCATGCCTCCGAGAAAAAGTGCCTCCTTAAATTTTGGAGGCTCAGTGTCTCACTTACCTCACCCTTGTCCCAGTCCTACCAAGGATGCCTGACTGCCCCAAGATGACCAGGGTGGAGGAGGGTGCTTGGACTGCCTGGCTCAGAGCAATATGAATGAAAACAAGGGATCACCTCACTTCCCACAAATCTCAGCTTAGTCCGTTCTCGGGGAATATTCATGAACCACAAGACCTTTGACAAATGAAAGCCTGTTTGGACCCCTACTGACATGTTTTCCAAATGCAGAGTCCTCATGAGTCAGCCAGACCCCTCTGGACTGGGCTCCTCTGAGGAAATGGATGTACGCCAGGCTTAAATGCTCTTAGATCTCCCATATTACGCTGGAGATGGTGTTTACCTGCTCGAGGTAGCTAATAAGGGAGTTTTTATTTTCCTCCCAGTAGCTTTTCAGAGTCTCTTCAGGTGGAAACTTTTCACAGCTAAGCTCCACGGTGATCTCGAAACAGTTGCTGCTGAGGTAATTGAAGTCTTGCATTCCTGCCAAGGCACCAAATGGAAAGTCAAAATACACATGCAGAGACTGAAACTCTACACAAGCCGTGCTGCCGAATTGAGAGCCAAGTAAAAGATACACCAACCAGGGCATTTTGAGTAGTCTGTGGGAAACCACAAGGAAGAATCACCTCCCATAAGGGATAGAACAACATAACTGAGAGACTGTTACTGCCTTAGAGCACAAACTCTCTCAAGTTCTTAGGCAGTTACTTAACTTAATGTATTGCTGCTATAGGGCACTAAGGTAGGCATCCACCACATTCTGTGTTGCTGGCATTGGCTTCAAAGAAGAAAACTGGGAGCAATGACATCAAAATGACAAAATAGGGGTTTTCTTACCATCTTCCTCAAAAAAAGAACACTGATTTTGGCAATCGCCCACAGAACAGAGTGCCTTTGTGGAAGGCTGAGAGTCCAGGGCAAAAGGCTTAGTACACCACTGGCAGAAAAAAATCCGAGATTGGATGCATTGAAGAAAGTGACAGTAATGGTTTGACTTTATTTGCATCACCTGCTCCCCACGGTGGCATAGCTCAATGCCAAGAGAGAACTTTTGGGTCCATGATTTCTCCCACAAGAAAAGTGGGAGCCTGTGAGTGAGCTGTGCTGGACACAGCTTCTTTCTCACCCTATCCAGAAAACTAAAGTATGCTACCTGACTTGGCTGACAGAACAGTAGCCAAGACTTTCAGAGTGCATTAGAGGGATGTGGATCTTACTAACGATGTCACAGATTCCATCAGGAAGCCTGCCCATTAGAGGCTGGGGTCACCTTGCCTGCAGACCACCCCAAACTGGCCCACAGGCACTCCTCTAACATTCTGCACACCCCATCCACACACTTCTCACCCTGTGGCCAGCTCTCCATCCATGCCGCTGACAATAGCAACAGCGAGCCTTTGCAGATGCCTAACAAGCACGCACAGACAGCTGGCCCAACTCTGCAGGCCTGAGAGAAAGGACTGAAATTTGGGTGTTTAGCACTGCCCTGGAGAAAGCAAACAAGAGTCTGGATGGCTCAGTTTGTTAAGAATCTGATTTCAGCTCAGATATTGATCTCATGGTTTGTGAGTTTGAGCCCCACCTCAGGATTCTGTGTCTCCATCTCTCTTTCTGCCCCTCCCCTGCTCATGTTCTGTCTCTCTCTCACACAAAATAAATAATTAAAAAAAAAATTTTTTTTTAAAGAGTCTATCAGCAATTGGTCTGGACCTTGCCAAATCAAAAGAAGTATGCAATTTCAAGAACTCTCCACCTAAGAAGTATGGAGCAGGTATATCATAGAAAAGGTCTGGGAAATCAGGCCTCAGAAACCCTAACAGAGCTAACAAGCTATACTCTACCAAAGCCAGTCATTAAAGACCGAAGGGGGTGACTACTTCTTCAAATGTGAAGGCAGCAGCACAAGACTTCAAGGAACGTGAAAAAAATTAAGGAATCGTGACAATACCAAAAGAACACAATAATTTTCTAGTAACCAACCCCAAAGAAGTGGAGATCTGTGATTTTCCCAATAAAAAATTCAAAATAGTTGTTTCAAGGAAGCTCAGTGAGCTACAAGAAAACATAGAAACACAATTCAATGAAATCAGGAAAATAATATGTGGACAAAAGGAGATGTTTAACAGAAAGATAAAAATCATAACAAGAATCAAACAGAAGTCCAGGAGCTAAAAAGTACAAGGAATTAAATGGTGGGGAAGGGGCAGGTGGTATGCAGTAAGAGCATTAATGGAAGATTGGATCAAGCAGAAGAATCAGTGGGCAGAAACAGGTCATTTGAAATTATCCAGTCATAGGAAAACAAAGAAAAAAGAATGAAAAAGAGTGATGAAAGCCCTCAAGACTACAGAATACCATGAAGTAAACAATCTATAAATCACTGGAGTCCCAGAAAGAGAAGAAAGATGGAATAGGCAGAAAGCTAGTCCCAAGAAATAATGGTTTAGAACTTCCCAAATCCAAGGAGAAATTTGGATATTCAAATTCATGAAGCTCAAAGTTCCCCAAATATTTCAGTTCAAAAATATCTTCTCCAAGACATAGTATAATAAAACAGGCAAAAAATCAAAGACAATGAGATAATCTTTCAAGCGGCTAGAGGGGGAAAAAAAAACAAAAAAACAAGCCCCCCCCCCCCAAGAAAGCTCTCAGCAGATTTCTCAGCAGAAACCTTACAGGCCAGGAAAGAGTGGAATGATATGTTCAAAGTGCTAGGAGAAAAAACCTGCCAACCAAGAATACTTTACTCAGCAAAGCTGTCCTTCAGAAATGAAGGAGAGGTAAAGACTTTCCCAAACAAAAGCTGAGGAAGTTCATCACCATTAGAAATTATTTACAAGAAATGCTGAAAAGAGTTATTCAAGCTGAAATGAAGGAATACTAATTTGTAATATGGAAACATAAAATTATGCAACATACTGGTAAAGATAAACATATAGTCAAATTCAAAATACTCTAACACTGTAATATACTAGTGTTTTAATCACTTAACTCTAGTATGAAGATTAAAGAACAAAAGTATTAAAATCACTATAGCCACAATAATTTGTTAATGGATACACAACATGAAAAAATGTAAACTATAACATCAAAAACATCAAAGGTTTGGTGGGGAAAGGAGTACAAAGAGCTTCTGTAAGCAATCAAAATTAAGCTGTTATCACCTTAAAATGGATTGTTATGTCTATAAGATGCAAGCCTCATGATAACCACAAAGTAAAAACTTATAGTAGATTCACAAAGGATAAAAGTATAGGAACCAAAGCATATCACTAAGGAAAATCATCAGTCCACAAAGGAGGGCAGAAAGAGGGGAAGAAAGGAACTAATGAACTACAAAATAGCCAGGAAACAATAAGATGCTATTAATATGTTCTTACCTATCAATAATCACTTTAAATGTTAATGGCTTAAATTCTCCATAAAAACATAGAGTGAGTGGATTAAAAGAGAAAACAAAACAAAAACAAGACTAAACTATATTGTGCCTACAGAGCATCACGTTATCTTTAAGGACAATGAAAGTCAGAGTGAAGGATTGGAAAAAGATATTCCATGCAAATGGAAACCTAAAAAAAAAAAAAAAAAAAACAGGGATAGCTATATTTTTATCAGACAAAATACACTTTGAGCCAAAAAGCTGTAACAAGAGACAAAGAAGGTCATTATAAAAGATAAAAGGGTAAATTCACCAAAGGACATAACTCTTAAAAATTATATATGCACTCAACACTGAAGCATCTAAATATATTAAGCAATACTTCAGACTGGAAGGGAAAAATAGACAACAATACAATAATAGTGGGAGATTTCAATATCCCACTTTCAATATCCATTATCAATAATAATGGATAGTTATCCAGTCAGAAATCAATAAGGTAACAGTTGCCCTTGAACTCTATGTTAGGCCAAATGTACCTAACAGACATATATGTAACATTTCATGCAACAGCAGAATTACGCATTATTCTCAAGCCTACATGGAATATTATCCAGGATGGAGTCACAATTATGTAGAAAATTAAAACAACACACTTCCGAACAACTAATGGGTCAAAAAAGAAATAAAAAGGGAAACCAAAATATCATAAAACAAAAATAGAAATATAGCCAAAATTTATGGGATGCAGCAAAAGCACTTCTAAGGGGAAAGTTTATTGCAATAAATGCCTGCGTTAAGAAAAAAGAAAGATCTCAAATAACAGTCTAACTTGATACATCAAGGAACTAGAAAAAGAAGAACAAACTAAGCCCAAAGTTAGCAGAAGGAAGGAAATAACAAAGATCAGAGCAGAAACAAATGAAATAGAGACAAGAAAAACAAAAGGAAAGATCAACAAACCTAACAGCTGGGATTTTCTTCAAATATAAACAAAACTGACAAACTTTAACTAGACTAAGAATTAAGAGAGAGATGACTCAAAAAAAATCAGAAATTAAAGAGAAGACATTATAACTGATATGACAAAAATACATTTGTTTCTTTTTCCTTTTGTGCTAAGTATAGTTAATATAAGGTCTACCCTCTGAATAAGTTTTCATGTGCATAATACTGTACCATTATCTATAGGCAGTTTGTCATAGAGCAGACCTCTAGAACTTACTTATCTGGCATAGCTGAAAATTGATACCCATTGAACTCCCCATTCTCCCTCACTTTCAGCCTGGAGCAATTACTGTTATATTCTGGGTTTCTATGAGCTTGACTATTTTAAATACCTCATATAAGTCGATTGTGCAGTATTTGTTTTTGTGAGATTGACTTATTTCCCCTGGCATACTGTCCTTCAGTTTCAACCATGTTGTTGCTAATGGCAGGATCTCCTTTTTGAAGATTAAATAATATTCTACTGTATGTATATGCCATATTTAGTCAGTAAAATCTATTGGGACTTTTAATCAAGAGAGTAGACAATTCTGTCCTCTGCACAATGATTGTTTCAATGCAACATGATGTTTCATATTTCCATGTTTTTTCTCCATCTTTATTTTTTCTTGTCAATTCTATTGCACTGGCTAAAATTTTCAGGGCAGTGTTGTTTATATAGATGCTAAAAGCCATCTTTGTATCATATGTTTAATGTGTCACAGTTGGGACAAATATAACTAGAAAGCGGTGTAACTGAGGCATGAATCTAAAACCTACGCTCTCTCCTTTTTGCTATAATAACTTGCTGTTACGGAACAGAGATAGTGGAACTATTTATTTGGTTTCTTGCTAAAATGGTCCCAACCCTTTTAGAGACAGGCACCAACAAAACTTTACCTTTCAATTCAAAAGAGAGAGAGAGAGAGAGAGAGAGACTACTGTGAATGAGGCCAACAATCTGATAACCTGGAAAAAATAGATAAATTCCTATAGGCAAATAGCCTACCAAGACCAAATTATGAAGAAACAGAAAATCTGAAGCAGACTTATTATGAGTAGGAGACTGAACCAGCAATCAACAATTTCCCAACAAAGAAAAGCCCAGGAGAAGATGGTTTACTGGTGAATTCTACCAAACATTTAAAGAAGAATTAACAGCAATCCTTCTAAAACTCTTCCCAAAAATTGAAGAGAAGGAAACACTCCCAAACTCATTTTACAAGTCACCATTACCCTGATACCAAAGCCAAATAAGGACATTAAAAGAAAAAACTACAAGCCAGTATCCCAGTTGCAAAAATTCTCAATAAAATGCTAGCAAACTGAATTCCGCAGCTCATTAAAATGATCATATAGAATTCATACCTGGGATGCAAAGATGGTTCAACATAGGCAAATCAACAAATGTGACATCACACTGATAGAATAAAAGATAAAAATCATAGTCATCTCAAAAATTGTATTAAAAATTTTTGACAAAAGTCAGTATCTTTTCATGATAAAAAAACTCTCAGCAAATTAGATATAAAAGAAATGTACCTCAATATAATAGTGGGCTATATGACAAGCCCACAGTTAACATCATACAAAGTGGTGAAAGACTGAAAGCTTTTAATCTAAGATCCAGAACAAGAAAAGGGTGCCTACTCTCAACACTCCTTGCAACATAGTATTAGAAGTTATAGCCAAAGTAATCAGGCAATAAAAAGAAAAAAGACATCCAAATTGGAAAAAAAAAATGAAGTAAAACTCTTTTGTTTGCAGATAACATGATCTTCTACATAGAAAGTCCTAAAGATCCCACCAAAAAACTGTTGGAACTAATAAACAAATTCATTAAAGTTGCAGGCTACAAAATCAACCTAAAAAAATCAGTTACATTTCTATGCACCAACAATGAACTGTCTACAAAATGAAGAAAGAAAACAATCCCATTTACAATAGTATCAAAAACAATAAAATACTCAGGAATAAATTTAACCAAGGAGGTGAAAGATCTATAAACTAAACACTATAAGACATTGATGAAAGAAACTGAAGAAGACACAAATGAGTGGAAAAATATAGTGTGTTCATAGATCAGAATTAATATGATTAAAATGTCCATACTACTCAAAACCATCTACAGATTTAATGCAATCCCTACCAAAATTCCAATGGCATTTTTTTACAGACAGAAAAAAAAATCCTAAAATTTATATGGAACCACAAAAGACACCAAATAACAGAAGCAATCTTGAGAAATAAGAATAAGCCAGAAGACATTATATTTTCTGATTTTGATCTGTACTACAAAGCTATAGTAATCAACTATATGGTTGATTACTGTCATAAAAACAGACATAGAGATCAAAGGTACAGAATCAAGAGCTCAGAAATAAATCCTGCACATACAATCAACTAATTTTTGACAAGGAAACCAAGAATATTCAAGGGGGGTAAGATAGTCTCTTTAATCAAAGGTGCTGGTAAAAACTGGATATCCACATGCAAATGAAAGACATTGGAATTTTATCTGACACCATACTCAAAAACGAACTCAAAATGGATTGAAAAAGTAAGTGTAAGAACTGAAATCATAAAGCTCCTAGAAGAAAGCATAGGAAAATAGCTCCTTGAAATTGGTCTTGGCAATCGTTTTTTGCATGTAACAGCAAAACACAAGCAAAGAAAACAAAAATAAACAAGCAGGACTACATCAAGCTGAAAACTTCCACACAGAAAAAGAAACAGCCAAAAACCGAAAAGGCAATCAATATACAGAAAGAGAGAAAGTATCTGCAAACTATCTGATGAGGGGCTAATATAAAAAATATATAAGGAACTCATACAACTCAAAAACAAAGAAACAAATAATCCAATTAAAAATGGACAGACAACCCAACTCAACATTTTTCCCAAGGAAGACATGGAAATGGCCAACAGACATATGAAAAGATGCTCAACACCACTCACTCATCATCAGGGAAATGCAAATCGAAGCCACAATGAGATGTCACTTCACACTCGTTAGAGTGGCGATTATCATAAAGAGATAATAAGTGCTGGCAAAAATGCAAAGAAAGGAGAACACTTGCGCACTGTCGGTGAGAATGAAAATTGGTACCTTCCCTATGGAACATGGTAGGTTCAGAGGCTTCCCAACAAAAAATTTAAAACAGAACTACTGTTATGATCTAGCAATCCCAATTCTGGATAGACATCCAAAGAAAATGAAATCAATCTCTAGAAAAGATATCTGCACCCCTTTGTTGATGGCAGCATTATTCACAGTGGCCAAAACAAGGAAACAACCTAAGTGCCCATGAACAGACGAATGGATAAGAAAATAAAAAAGATAATTTAAAAAGGCATATTATTTGGCCACAAAAAGTAAGAAAATCTTGCCATTTGCAACAATATGGATAGACCCTGATGGCATTATCCTAAGTGAAATAAGTCAAAGAAAAATACTAAATTATCTCACTTACATATGAAATTTTAAAAAGCCAAACTCATAGGAACAGAGTAGAGCAGTGGTTGCCCAGAGGGGGACAGGGAAATTAGGAGATGTTGGTCAACGGGTACTCACTGTCAATTATGAGTAGTCCTGGGGACGTAATGTACAGCATGGTGACGATAGTTAATAATACTGTAGTATATACTTGAAAGTTGTTGAGAGAGTAGATCTTAAATGTTCTCATCACACACACAAAAAAGAAAAATGGCAATTATCAAGTGATGGATGTGTCAACTAACCTTGTTAGGTAATCACTTATGCAATGCATACATGAAATAAACCACATTGTATATCTTCACACAATGTTATACGCAACATTATGTGTGTTATGTTATGATGTTAGGTTCATATATGTTAATGAACCTGGGGGAAAAATAAATTTTTTAAATGATGTTTTTTATTCAAGACCCAAATACTCAACCCTTACTGGCCTGCTAAAGAAACATAATTCCCGCTAAACCTACTTTACTATCAGGGAAGAGCTTGCACAGTCGTGTAAGATGATCTGACACGCTATTTTGTTCTTTAAGTCTAGCCAATATCCCAGTATCCTCCTGAGAGACTGAGAGTCTTAATAACATACTACACATTAATTTAACAATCACAGAGTATCTTAAGTCTAACAAATATCCCAATATCTTCCTGAGAGATTGAGAGTCTTAATAATATACTACATATTAATTTAACAATCACTGAGTATCTACTACATTTGAGGCATAATAATAATTCAAACTGCACCAACAGAGAAGATTCTGTACCCAGAAAATTTTACTCTGAACCTGATTCAAATTAGTAGTGCATTTTGTTGGTGCCGCCAGACTGCTTTTTATTTATTTATTTTATTTTGTTGTTTTTTATTTATTTTTGATAGAGAGAGAGTGAGCAGGGGAGGGTCAGAGAGAGAGAGTGACAGAGGAATGAAGCCAGGCTCTGTGCTGACAGTAGCGAGCCCCATGGGGGTTTCAAACTTAAAAACTGTGAGAAAATGACCTGAGCTGAAGCTGGACACTTACCCAACTGGGCCAGCAAGGTGCCCCTGCTTTTCCGGAGCCAGTGTCCATCCCCGAATTGCTGTTTAAGTGTTGGCTGTTAAGAACTCAGAGCTGCCCCTGCTTTCCAGAATTGGTGATAGAAACCACCTGGTTTCGGGGTTCTATCTCCTACTTTCATTCCAAAACCCTCCAGAGCAATCCTCAAGGCAGGACAACCTTGCCTGTGATTCAGGCCTTTCTCCCAAGGGCCCAGGCCAAGGCTATGCTGCCCCTAGGACCACATCCTCGCTCAGTTCTATCTCCCTCCTTACTCTGCTTCCCTCACTTCCAAACAGGGTTTTATTCCTAAAGAGCACTTCCTCGATAAATTACCAGCATCCAAATCCCTATCTCAGGCTCTGCTTCCAGAAAACATGGACCTAAGGGCACTGATTTCATTCACTAGAGAGCTAGAGAAAGTCAAAGGTTTCATTGACTGATTTTTGTGGTTCATAATCTCTAAGATTATATTAATATCATAGTCATTATTTTACAGATAGGGATTTCTTGGTATTTGGTAGACAATACACTGTTTGTCCATAAAGGTAATTCCAAAGGGATCACTAAAGATTTTATAAAAACTGAAATATAAAATGTCTTCCCATCTGATGTATTCAGCATAGTCTAAATCCTAAATCTGACTTCATTTCTCAAGCTATATGGGGAAAAAGTGCTCAGTGTGATCTGGCCTGATGTAAAATGAAACTGAAACAGAATAAACATATATGAGAAACAAAATCAGGAAGAATATTTTTCTCAGGCCATACTTCAATACAAGAAATAAACAAAACCCTATAATTAGCTAGTGCTGCTACTGCCCTAATTCTCTTCCATTTTCAGGCGGGTCATAGAAAATCATTCTTGGGCAAAGAGGAGAAAAAGACCGTATCAGTATCTTTACATTTCATTCTTCATCCTCAGTAGAGTGAGTTCTACACAACTGTGGTGGTCCAGGTAGCCATGAAAATAAGAGCTCTGTAGGGGCTCGGTTAAGTGACAGACTCTTGGTTTTGGCTCAGGTCATGATCTCATGATTCATGAGTTCAAAACCTGCATCAGGCTGTGCGCTGACAGCACAGAGCCTGCTTGGGATCTCTCTCTCTCTGACCCTCCCCTCCTGTTCTCTCTCTGTCATTCTGAAAATAAATAAATAAATTTAAAAAAGAAAGAAGGGAGGGAGGGAGGGAGGAAGGAAGAAAGGAAAGAAGGAAAATAACAATTCTAAAATCCCTGTGGAGCAAAGGGACCCAGGAGTCCTCCCCTGGTTGCCTAGAAGATGCTTCCTCCAGCAGTCATGCTGCATGTGGGTTTTCCCTCTGCAGACCCCAGAAAAGATGAAGAGTTTCACGATTTAATAGTGCTTATTACAGTAGTGAATATAAACTAATATTACACATCAGACAGTCAACAGTATCCCATCATCTAAAAGGAAAAAAAAACGGTATATAGACCAAGATATGCTAAAAGCCAAAGCCCGCACTCCAAAATATACACTTACCTATAGTAAAAGCCTAACTAACATATCATAAGGAAGTTATCTTATTCCCTAGGGCCAGAATTTAAAAAATAGGGTACTAATAATATGCAATTTATATTTTCCCAATAGGTGTCTTTACTTCATTTCTTCTATGTCTTCAGTTAGCATCTTGATTTTTAAAAATCAACAAAACCAAAACTATACACAGCAACCATTCATCCAGAAAACCAATTTTAATGGCTGAACTATAAGTTTGGCCAATTTCTTAATGTTTGAGGAAGACTGAAAAATCTCTAAAGCTAGATGGTAATTATAAAGAATTCACTATCACATGATCAAAAAGCAAAACAGAAACTCACCGCCAGGTACACTGTACCAAGCAGCACCATTGGTTGTTCCATCTATGAAGCTGCTGTCGTCGTCATTCTTGCGACATGGTGGCCGATTGGGGTCAGACATGGGTGGGTTAAAAGCGGAGTACGCTCGAGCCAAGCTTTGGAAAATGGCATCATCTGGGCAGGAGCTATACTCATGAGCACTGCCTAGTGAATAAACCCACAGATTAAAGATATTAGCACAGACCAAGGAGCACTCCATGTTTCCTGAAGAGTGATTCAGTGTTGGCTCTTGCTGATGCACTTCTTTAGTTACATCACTATGGAAGAGGAGTGAAGGTTAAGAGCTCAACAATTACACTTAGTTTTTAAGTTCTATAACATTCCGTTCCATGCAACAATGTAGAAATTGGGCAGAATGCACTTATGAACTGAAAGCTTCAGGAGAGAAGGTGATAAACTTGTGGTGAACTAGACCTGAGAAAACAGTAAGATTTCCATTCTTAAAATTTTTATTTTAAAAATGTACCCGTACCAACCTCACAGCCACCGTGAGCCACTCTCACACCTATTTTTAGTATTTGAGTTTAAATGTTTTAAAAGATCTCTTTTGTTATGTATAATGGAAATAAATAATACACATTTGGATACACTATATTCTTCTTCATATATTACAAAGTATGCTAGGCTTTTAAATTTCCCAGCTCTTGACAAACTATGAAATCTCTAAATTTTCATGATGTTTCAGCAGAGACTTTTCCTCAAAGCTCAAAGTTTCCAATATCTAAAATTATTATCCTCTGCTTACAGAAACCAATTCATCAAAATCCCCTGAGAATCCATCCAAAGCAGGAAATTTCTTGTAGAAAAAAAAAAAAAAGTTGAAAATAACTATCTGGCTAAAGTTTGCTGTGCCTGAAATTTAACTAAAACTAGTTAGAGAAAGTCAAAGTATCACTCCCCTCCCTCACACCACTAGAAATAGCTCCAATCGGAAAAGTGTGAATATACGGTAAGATACTAGAGATCACATGGACCCTCATCAAGCTCTGGCAAGACTGCTTCCGTTTTTAAGCCATCTTGTACACACACCCATATACCTTCTATTCTCTTTCCATTCTACCAGTTCAAGAATGATCCAAGTATGATGTCTGTTTTCTCCCCTTCTCTTGCATTCTGTCAAGATCACCTTCCTCTTCAACTAAACTTATGAAAAACTTACAGTCCTTTTCTGCCATATATACCTGTGCCTCATGAAACAAGGGATGTTTCTGTTAAACATATATATTTCTACAGGTGAAAATCACTTAATGACCAGTTCCTTAAAAGAATATTATAGAAATTGTTCTATAAATCCTCATAAAGTAAGTGTAAACCTTGAACCATGAAAGAAACAAGAAAAACACCTACCACTCCGAGTCTCATCATACGGGTAATTGGCCACAAGGTCTCCTCCGTGGAGATTGGCAGAGAGCACGAAAGGAATATCCATAATCCAATGAATGACGGCCTTGGTCTCAGGAGCAAGCTGGATTCAAGATTAGAGATTAAAAGGATTATACAAGTGGTTATCAGTGGCGGGATCACCTGACAGGAAAGGCACAGAAAAGGAAAACAAGAACAACAATCCTTGAAAGCTGGGCATATTTCAAGCACTTTGTGGCTGTTTTCATAAAGATAAAAAAGATTCCAGTCAGAACAGCATTTCCATCTCTATCTTCTCGCTTATAATAAAAAAATATTGCAATAGTGTGTAAATTTCCTTATAAGTTTTACTTTTGTGAGCTGCCAGCTGTTTTCTCTCTGAAACTTGAAAACCGTCATGCAAATCACTTACAAATTCTGAGGCATCTCCAGCTGATCTTTGTTAATAATAGCTAAGAGTAAGGAAAGGAAAAAAGAAAATAGTTGAAGAACTAGGTTCTTTCCCTACAGTGATTAAACTCTAGAAATATATGGTAGAGTTTATTTCTTTTATTATTAATAATTATTATTTTCTTCTATTGCTTACTATTTTTCCAGTTCCCTCTACTTCTAACACTGTCTCTGTAAAAAATATTAAACTGAGTCTCTTTCAAAACTCACTGCAAAACATCAGTTTACTTTAAGAAAACCATTTTAAACAAAGGCAAACGTTTCAGAAATTCATGCTGTCTTTTAATGACTCACAGCCCTTCATATCTTGGAGGAGGAACAAACAAAGGAGGAAAGAAATTTATAGCAAAGAATTAATCTGGAGCCAGGAGCTTGATCTTTCATGTCATGAATTGTTAATACTAACTAGGAAGACTCTCAAATCCCCAAGTACCTCACTGATTTAAAAAAAGAAAAACATTTTCCTGGAGATGTGATCCATACCGTTCATTCGGACAGAAAATCTAACAGCATCAGTAGGGTTTGATGGTTACAGTAAGATCCTATATTTCTGTAGCTCTGTTCAGTTTATGAATGAGCATCACCACATTCCCATTGGATACACAAAGATATTCATCTCCCCTTCACAGGGAAGAATCTAGGGGTTGAGTGTGTCAATAATATATCTAGGTTCACACAGCTGAGGATTCAGTTACTGAAACTATAAAGCCCATGTTTTTGTAAGTATGTCAACTTTAATATATCAAAACTACCTATTTTTCATGTAGGCAACTTACAACTTGTGAAAAAGTGTGATTTAGAATAGGGTGTTTTTTTATTATTTGTTTAATTCATTTATCTCATTCTTCCTATAAAAATTGTTTTTTGTAGGGGCACCTGGGTGCCTCAGTAATCTGACTTTGCCTTTTGGCTCACTGTCATGATTTCACAGTTCATGACATGGAGCCCCATGTTGGGCTGCTTGGGATTCTTTCTCCCTTTCTCTCTGCCTCTCTCTCTCTTTCTCTCTCTCTCTCTCTCAAAATAAATAAACTTTAAAAATGTTTACTGTATAGTCAAATCATGGAAAGAGCCTAAATGTCCAACAACTGATGAATGGATCAAGAAGATGTGGTTTATCTATACAATGGAATACTACATGGCAACGAGAAAGAATGAAATCTGGCCATTTGTAGCAACATGGATGGAACTCAAGGGTTTTATGCTAAGTGAAAGAAGTCACGCAGAGAAAGACAGATACCATATGTTTTCACTCATAAGTGAATCAGGAGAAACTTAACAGAAGACCATGGGGGAGAGGATGGGGAAAAAATAGTAACAGAGAGAGAGGGAGGCAAACCAATACTGAGAACAAACTGACGGTGGATGGAGGAGCCAGAGAGAGGGGAAAATGGGTGATGGGCATTGAGGAAGTCACTTGTTGGGATGAGCACTGGGCGCTATATGGAAATAACTGGACAATAAACTATATTAAAAAAAATAAAAAATGTTTATTGTAGAAAATGTAAAGGAGACAAACACAAAGAAAAATTAAAATTACCCATAATTTTACCTTCTCAAGATACCCACTGCTAACATTTACATGTATCTTTCTCAGTCTCTTTCCAATGCACTTATATATTTTTCAAATGTGATCATTTATGTATCATTTCATATGTGGCCCTTTTTGTTTCACAGCACATAACAAATACTTTTTCATGTCATTGAATAGTCTTCTAAATTACTGTGTTAATGTATGA